>NW_021604651.1:7446530-7471814 GCF_004785775.1 Grammomys surdaster
AGACCCCTAGAGACACTCCAGGAAAGCACATCCCCCAGGGCCCAGCACATCCCCCAGGGCCCAGCACATCCCCCAGGGCCCAGCACATCCCCCAGGGCCCAGCACCCTCTTTCTTCTCTTTTGAGTGATGTGTGCTGCCCTTCCCTCTCTTACAGTCAGAGAAAAAAAAAATGTGTGCACACACACACACACACACACACACACAAAACTTGTTTCAAGTCTGGAGCAGAGTCTCAATGAAATAAGCTGTAACTTATTCTTAGAAAGTGCTTCTTATGCCTTCCATATCCACGAACTGCAAGGGAAATCAACGCAGGTGAGGCTAGCCTGTGCCCTGGTCACTGTGCACAGCACGCCATAACCCGCAGTCTGCAGATCCACTGCCCAGACACAGGCTCCTTAAGGCAAGGACTGTAGCCTATTGACCAAGACCTTGGCAAATAGGACAGAGCCCTGCCAGCAGTAATCAGCTTCTTAAATAGTTGCTCAGTGAGTAACCAGAGAAACATTAACAACAACCTCTCATGTGGCTGGGCAGTAAATCCCAGCACTTGGGAGGCTGAGGCAGGAGGATGTCAGCTGGCAACGAGCCTGGGCTGTGCTCCTACCACCTCTCACAAAAGTGGGAGTGGGTATTGGCTTGGGGAACAGAGGAAGGCAGGCGCATGGAGAGACAAAGTAGAGGAGGTTGTCATTTTTTTTGAATGTGCGGGCGAGCATTGGAGGTCAGAAGATAACTTGCAGGGATCAAGCCTCTCCTTCTGCTCCAGGGATCAAACTCAGGTCAACAGCATCTTTACCAGCCCCAGTGGGGGACATCTAACTGAACACTCCAGCAAGCTTTCCACTTCAAAAGACCACTCAGCCTTGGTCCCACCCCGGCACACTTCCCCTCTCCACCCCTGCCCCTTCTAGAGTCTCACACCCTAACAGCAATGCCAAATGACAAAAGGAAATGTGTGTTTGGGTGTCACCCAGGGAGAGTACTCAGTTTTTAATTCCCTTGAACTTAAATGTTTTTCCTTGTGTGCCAGCCTCTGTCTATGTCTCTGCCCTTTAGCACTAGGACCAAAGAAAGGACAGAAGGAAGGAAGGGGGGAGGGAGGGAGGAAGGAAGGGAGGGAGGGAAGGAGGAAGAACTCTTTTAAAAAGGTGAACACCATCTTTTAGATAAATGAGTTTCAGAGAGAAAGAACTAAGAAACACTTTAAATTCTGTCATTCTTCACTCTACCAGCATGAGAAAGTAACTTAACACACTCACACACACACTCACAAAATAGAAACCATTATACTAAGTGGACAGTTCTAGAAGACAATCACAGCTGTCAGCACAAACCACAGGCCTCTCCTTCCTGGAGGCTGTACCCCTTCCCCTGTGAAGGACACCCCACTAACCCTTCACCTCCTTTCTTCTGGTCAGGTCAGAACATCACAACTGCCATCCCAGAGTGGGAAGTGTTGTAATAAACCTGTCTCTCCCACACTGTGCTCCTCGAGGGATGGGGCCAGGCTGCACTCTCATCTCTCAGGCAACTGCCGATTTGGAGCGCAGCCCTTCCAGCGCATCTTTAGGTGGGCCTTCCTCCCCAGGAAGGAGATTCACAAGTTCACAACCAGTCATTTTGATGGTCTGACACCCTCGTATGCATTTGCACATACATCATACACACACACACACACATATATGTATATATATATATATACACATACATACATATATATATATATATATATATATATCATATATGCACACACACACACTATGCAGGAGTTGGAGGTTCTGGCACAGGGTGAAAACTTGGGGTTAGGGGCCACCCTGTAACACCACACCCTCCACATAACATCCACTCCTGAAGCAGGGCCACTGCTATGTTGGTGACTCCTCAGTGGTCACATTCTAGCAGCTGAACAGTGACAGAAGAGGGCACAGTAGCAGGAGGAAAGGAAACAGGACAGGCCAATGAGGCAAAACCTCGTCATTTTTATTTTTTAATTTTTTTTGTCATTTTTATTTTTAAAAAATCAATGTCCTTCTAGCTCATGTCAGAGGTCAGAAACAAACACAAACATCTTCCCCAGGGCATCCTTAAAGGGATATCATCCCGACACTACAAAAAGACCAATGCACAGGGCCATGGTCTAAGGAAAAAACGCAAAGTCTGGTTTGTGACCACGATGCAGCAGCCACCAGGATACTTGTGTGAATACTTGAATACCAGAGAGCATCAGCCTATGACTGTTAACCCAGGGACAACCGTGTTGTCCTAAAACACATGTGACAAAATGTCCCATAAAACATATGTGACAGAAATCACCGGATTCAAACATATGCTCAGCCTTCCCGTTGTCCTGTCACTTTTAGATCACCTGACAGGTGACCGAGCTGAGCTCTGCCATGGTACTGGAAACGCTAATCCCCTAACTCAGGTGTTATTCTATCAAGGAACACACGCATGGCAGCTCCAGAGGGCGGGACCCACATCAAAAATAACTAACTCACAAATGCATATACATGGACCTGAGTACCAGGTGCAAACCCTTCAGGGTCTCTCCACCCCCGGGAAAATCCCCACTTTTATGTAAATGCAAATGTGTGTGTGCACGCGCGTGTGTAAGGAGGGGATCTACAAAAACTCACCAAATCCTAAGTGTTCTTTTCATCTGAGACATTTTCCCAAATCACTTGTTTTTCCCTGATAGAACGAACATGTGCTATAGCCTTGACTCTGGCAAGGACTTCAGAGTTTAATGCCCGTACAACCTCCTAAATAGAAAGTGCCCCTGGAAATATTTACTGTAAACAGAATTAAGAACAAAGAGAACTTTTTTTTTTTTTAATGGCACCACCTGCGGTCTAAGGTTGGCACGCGGCTTCCACAGCCTCCCTTGTGGAGAGGTGGGTCAGGAGCCTGAGCGCTCTGCTTTTCCAAACTTGGCTGCACCCAGAACTACCCGGGCCGCTTTTTAAATGTTCCCACCAATGACCCCCCATCCCTACCCCCTGGAATCGGGATGTAGGCGCAGGAGCAGGGCGCGGAGGGGGGGAGACGAAGGTGAGAATCTTTTCATTGGTTTTGTTTTTTAATCTCACCAGGTGTGTAGCCCAGTTTGCAAGCCAGGTCCTCTTTAAAAGAACTCCCACAGTATTTTGAACAGGGTACTCGGCTTTGGAAGGGTTCTTGGGGTGAAAGGGCACGCACATAGTAAATACACAACGTATTTTTTTAAAAAAGAATTTTTTTTTCTCTGTAAGTCCAACACCACAGCCAGGCACCTACCTACCTTGAAGCCAAAAGGTGATGCAACTTGGAAAAGTCCCTCAGAAGGCGAAACAAGTGCTCTCGTGGGGTAAGGACTTTCGGGGTGACCTGCCTGGGCAGTGCAGTGGCGCGCTGGGCCAGGACAGCGGAGCGGCCACCAGCCTGTTCTAGGGAATCGTCGTAAAGAGCACGGAGAGATCAAACACTGCAGGGAAGGGACGGGAGTGTGGTGCTCCGAGTGGCTCGCCCCCAACTGTCACTCGAGCCTTGTACAGGTTCGCCACCAACTGTTCGGCGTGTCTGCGGTATTGGGCGCAGTGTCGGAGACAGGAGCGCACCTCCAGCCCCGGGACTGCGGCCGCGGCGCCCGGATCCCACGACCAACGCGTAGACTGAGCACTGCGCAAAGCTGCAGGAGCTCGAGTCCCTCGAGTTCCCTCCCGGGCAGCGCCTGGGCTCCGGGGTCCCGCGGACACCCTCCCTGCTCCAGCCCGGAGCTCACTTACCGCCTGCGCCTCCGGGGTCCCGCTCCCGCAGCAGCCCGCAGAGCCCGGCCGGAGAGCAGCGGCCGCCGTGTCGCCAGGAGGCCGCGCCAGCCCCGCCCCGCCCTGCAGCCGCCCGCCCTCACGGGAGGAGGAGCAGGCGGGTCCGCATCCGGACCCTCCCAGCGACCGGGGACCCGGAGGAGCGCGGACTGCGGCCCCTCGCCGGCAGTCCCGGGCGCTCCCTGAAACCTGGCTCCCACTGCGCCCTGAGACCTCCCCGCGCCCTCACCAGCTCTCCCTCTCCACCCGCAGTCACCCTCTTCTCTCTCTGTGTACCCCCTTACAACCCCTCCTCCGGGAAGCCTTCCCTATTCCGTAGTCCCACCCCCAACTCAGATCTCAGTTTCCCCCATCCTTCCACACAGCCTTGTTCTGTCACCTGGAAGCAAATCACACGAGTGGAAAGGCACGGGGTGACCCCTATAAGCTAAAGCTGGGCCTTTCTCTGAGGTCACCCGGTTCCCGGTAGCAGAACTGGCATTAAACTCTCAGGCCCTAGTTCGTTTTCCAGGGAAGATGGTATTACATTACCAACTGTGAAGGCCAGAGGGAAACATTGTCATTTTCAAGCCTCAGTTTCCTCCGTTGTAAAGTGAGCAGGACACTTACTCAATGGGTTATTACTCCTGAAGAAAGGACTACAGAAATGTGTCTTACAGTATTTTAATAAGTAAATGTTTACTGACAAACATGTTGAATAAAATCAACACTCAAAATTTCAGTCACTCAAAACAGTAAAGGGAAAAGATTTCAAAAAGTAATAGTGATTATTTTGTAGGACAACTATGCAACAGCAACAGAAGAAAGCTTGCACAGTGATTAAACATGCTTGTATTAATTTACAGGGCTGGAGAAATGGCTCAGCAGTTCTGACCACCCCCTGTTCTACAAGATCTGTCTTCAATTCCCAGCACCCACAAGACAGTTCCCAAAACCTCTGTAACGTCAGTCCCAGGATCTAGTGCCCTCTTCTGGCCTCCTTGGGTACTGCATATATGTGGCGCACAGATATACATGCAGACAAAACCCCTATACACATGAAATAAATATTTTCAAGTGATTTTTAAAAAGAAGAAGACAAAGGAGGAATCCATCCTCCCTGGAGCCCTTTGGAGAACTTGCTTCTCAGAAACAGTGGGTCTACTAGGCATGCTCCACCCATAGTCAGCCAAGTATAGTTATGAATGCAGCCTTTGTCCCCTCCTCCAGCAAAAAGAAAGTAGTAAGCCTACTTAAAACATTGCAAGTTTTTGTGGAACTTGATTGCTTAGTTCTCAAGCCTGGGCTTTGCAGGTGATAAAACTGTATGAACAGCATTCCTGACCGGACTGCTAGACAGAGCGAAGGCATCAGGTGCATCTGGAATTAGGCAAACCTGGTGCTGGATGAAGGGAAGGGTGTCATATAACACAGGCACGGACACAGGTTAACCATGCCTCAGACACCTCAAAATGCCTGCCATGGAACCTGCACCTAGTTGGCCCTGAACACCAGGATTGGCGGAACCGTGCAAACCAGAAGGAGCTTCCCTGGAGGAAGCTGTGTGGGGAGGACAGTCCCAGTGAACGTCGAAAACTGGTAACCAGATGTGTTAGAAACAAATACTGCCACAGGGAGAGAGGTAGGCTTTTAAAGATGTATTTATGTTATGTCTACATGTGTGCCTGAGTGTATATATGTGCACCATGCGTGTGCAAGACTCAGAGACCAGATGTTGGACACCCTGGAGCTGGAGTTACAGGAAGCTGAGCATCTGATGTGGGTGCTTGGGATTTGAACCTCTGTTCAGCAAGTGATTGATTGATTGATTGATTGATTGATTGATTTGGGGTTTTTATTTGTTTTTTTTTAAACAGGGTTTCTCTGTGTCCTCTATTTCTGTGTAGCCCTGGCTGTCCTGGAACTCACTCTGTAGACCCGGCTGTCCTTCAACTCAGAAATCCACCTGCCTCTGCCTCTGCCTCCCAAGTGCTGGGATTAAAGGTGTGTGCCCTCTCTCCTCCAGCCGAGCAAGATGCCAAAAGGAAAGAAGGCCAAGGGGAAGAAGGTGGCCCCAGCCCTGCCGTCGTCAAGAAGCAGGAGGCCAAACAGGTGGTCAATCCTCTGTTTGAGAAAAGGCTCAAGAACTTCGGCATTGGGCAGGACATCCAGCCCAAAAGAGATCTAACAAGCTTTGTTAAATGGCCCCGGTACATCAGGCTGCAGCGGCAAAGAGCCATCCTCTATAAGCGGCTCAAAGTACCTCCTGCCATTAACCAGTTCACCCAGGCCCTGGACAGGCAAACAGCTACTCAGCTGCTTAAGCTTGCCCATAAGTACAGGCCAGAGACAAAGAAGAAGCAAAGGCTACTGGCCCATGCTGAGAAGAAAGCTGCTGGCAAAGGAGACGTCCCAACTAAGAGACCACCTGTCCTCCGAGCAGGAGTCAACACAGTCACCACCTTGGTGGAGAACAAGAAGGCTCAGCTGGTGGTGACTGCCCATGATGTAGATCCCATTGAGCTGGTGGTTTTCCTGCCTGCCCTGTGCAGAAAGATGGGTGTGCCCTACTGCATCATCAAGGGAAAGGCCAGGCTGGGTCGCCTGGTCCACAGGAAGACATGCACCACTGTTGCCTTCACACAGGTTAACTCGGAAGACAAGGGTGCTCTGGCTAAGCTGGTGGAAGCTGTTAGGACCAATTATAATGATATGATGAGATCCGCCACTGGGGAGGCAACGTCCTGGGTCCTAAGTCTGTGGCCCGAATTGCCAAGCTGGAAAAGGCAAAGGCTAAAGAACTCGCCACTAAACTGGGTTAAAAAATAATGTACACTAAGTTTTCTGTACATAATTTCAAAATTATCTTCCAAAAAAATAAAAAATAAAAATAAAGGTGTGTGCCACCATGCCCAGCTTGAAGCAAATGCTCTTAACAACTGAGCCATCTGCCCAGTGGGCGAGGTTGTTTCTATGAGAGTGGCTGAGGTTTTGTAGAACTTACATGGGATAACTGTGACCAGCGGACTGGTGGCTGGGGTGGTGGCAGGGAAACAACGTATGAGCCAGACCAGGTACTGAGAAAGGTGTGTGTGGTGCCCTCACTCAGGGCCAGGAAATAGATGGCTCACTTGAGGGAGAAATGGGGGCTGGGGACTCTGATGAGGGCCAGAGCAAGCACTTCACTTGAGGAGGAAACTGAACCACCTGCCACCCATCTATTTCCACGTGGACCCTTGAGAGGGTCTGCAGAAAGTACATGTTCAGCAAACATGCTGACCATAAAACCACCATTTACCCAGCATACACCTTCTTTCCCAGCAGGTAGTCTGATGATAACAAAAATAAGGGGAGTGGATGGGGAGACAAGGAGAGGAGCAGAATCTGGATGGTCTCATCAGAGAGGCCGCTGTCCCTGTCTCTGCTGTCACTATAGATATTCAAGCCTGTACAGTCACAGCCTCTGAGATTCTGAGCCGAGCCTTTTCCAGTAGCTTTCCTTCAGTGGGAGACTCACACCCTTGACTGCCGTGCTAAAACCTGAGAGGATTTTTTTTTTTTTTTGTGGTAGGTAGGGAGTTGTTTTGTCAGTGATAGCAATTTGCCTAAAGAAAAAAATTTGAGGAAGAAAAGTACAAAAAATCACCTCTTTCCTCCTCCAAATTTTGTGAATATGAAATGTGTAGTGCCAAAATATTCAGACAATACTGGGGTGGTAGGAACAATGTTGCCCACTGGAGGGGAGTGGGCAGGGAAGGGAGGCTGCAGGGCGATGCCCATCCCTGGCCTTCACTCTGGAGACTTAGTCAATGAGGCTAGCAGAGAGCATTGTGGGCGGTGCTTTACCCCACTGAAGTGCTGAAGGAGCACTAGAGAGAAAGATGGGTCTTGCAAGAGCCTCCCTGGGCAGAAGTCTGTATCTGGAACCATGAGCAAGAGGCTGCCTTTATCTGGGTTGCCTTGAAAATGGAACTTTGAGACAGGACTTGGAAGGAGGCGGTATACTTAGTAAGTGACACCAGGAAGTAGGAATCTGGAACAGAAAGAGTGCAGTAGGGAGGAAGGAAAAGCCAGCTTTAGGATGTGCTCAGGAGTTTGAGGCTCTCTGCAGTGAAGACCTGCCTCTGTGCCCCATTAGATGCTGGGAGAGACATGCTGAGAGACCCCTGGGATTGGCAGCCAGATCCTCAGGGGTCACAAGATAATTCAGGGTACTTTCCCCACTCAGTGCTACACTACTATTGTCAAAATTCCTTCCCAAAGAAAGACAAAAACAAAATCTACCTCTTCCTAAGGTTTCAATGATAAACCAGGCCAGGCACGAACCTGCCGCAGGCGGCTTTGGGAGACCAGTTGAGTTTTATTGAGCTTCTTTACAGAGCACAGCTGAGGGCTATTTACTGGGGTGTTGGGGGTGCCGCCCAATATCACCTCTGGAAAGCCTTTACCCAACAGGGATGAAAATTTCCTGTAGCTACAGACACAGGGCCCCTTTCTCTTGTCTCCTCCCATTCTCTATACTCTAGCTGATCCCCAAGAACTTGTTCAATTAAGGCAAAGTTACATACAGAAGGTAGTAGGAAGTGGCTGGATATTGAGGCGAGGGTCTCAGTGAGAGGGTGTCAACACTCAACAGGTCCAGTTGGCGTATTCTTTTTGCAAAGGGGAACAGCTGAACTCCCCAACATAGAGGACTATGGTCTCACTATGGACTATGGACGTCACTCACAATTATGCACTCTACCCTGTGTTGAGGATTCCTTGGGGCAGAAGTTCCAGCAGCAGAGCCTGGAACTGTTTGTACACAGACTTGTTCCCTGCTGGGCACTCCAGTGCCTGTGGCTCCCCCAGCAGACTGCAGCCAACAGTTTCTTTCGGCACTGTCTTCTACTTTACCCCAAGTTGTCACAATGCAGCAGCTCAAACTGTCTCCCAACAAACAGCCAGAGGTCAAATCTCTGGGTAATTCTATGGCATGCCATCATGAGCTCTTCTGTCCTCCAGTAAGATCAGCTGTACCCTCTCCATAGGCCTGGCTAAGAGCCAGGGCAGGAAGGCATGCCTCTGGTGCTCAGCCACATGTCTACACCGTACACACCTCTCAGTCTTGGCAGCTAGGGAGATGGCTTCATGGGTAATAACACTTGCTGCACAAACATGACTTCTTAAATTCAATTCCCCACATATAAAGCCAGGTATGGGCATGCATGTAACCCCAGCCCTGTGCAGGGCAGAGTCAGCATTGCCAGCTGCCATCCTAGCTCTGTGTTCAGTAGAAGACCCTATTTCAAGGGAATAAGACAGAGTGATGGAACAACATCCTTCCCCGGACTCCACAAGCACATGGGAGTGTGCTGACTAGTTTCCATGTCAACTCAGCACACAGGGTAGAGTCATTTTGGAAGAGGAAACCTCAACTGAGAAAATGCCTACAGCAGATTGGTCTGTGGGCAAGCCTGTGGTGCATTTTCTTGACTGATGATAGATGTAATTCCATCCCACTGTGGTGCTACCCCTGGGTAAGTGGTCCCAGATGATGTAAGAAAGTAAGCTGAGAAAGCCTGGGTGAGCGACTCAGTAAGCTGCACTCTTCCATGGCCTCTGCATCACTTCTTACCTCCAGAGTCCTGCCTTGAGGCCCTCCCTGATTCTTTCCGATGATGGACTTTGATGTGGAGTTGGAAGGGAAATAGACCCTTTCTTCCCCAAGTTGCAGTTTGGTCATGGTGTTCTATCACAGCAAGAGAAACCATAAGGGAGGAATATTCACCCACAAACATGTACACTAGTACCACACAGGTGTGTACACAGTGCATGCCTATAATCTCTGCTCCTTAGGAAGCTGAGACAGGAGGATCATTTGAGCACATGTGTTAAAGCCTGTCTGAGCAACAGAGCAAGACCGTCACAAAACAAAACAAAACAAAATCAGTCTCCCCCTACCTCCCCGAGTTTCTCTGTGTAGCCTTGGCTGTCCTGGAACTCATTCAGTAGACAAGGCTGTCCTCAAACTCATAGAGATCTACCTCCCAAGTGCTGGAATTAAAGGCATGTTCTACCACTACCCTACCCAACACCAGTCAGTTTTAAACTATCATTTCAAAGTATTCTCTCCTCTAAGTAGTGTGAGGGCTGGAGAGATGGCTCAGCGAGTAGCTCAAGTTTCAGATGTCCTCTTCTGGTCCCCATGGGAACTGCATGCACTTGGTGTACATAGGTCAATGCAGAGTCTCCCTTGGGTGTTTAGTCACCTGAACACAGCAGGTATTCAGTACTTGTCATGAATGAACAAAATACAGATGGGGCAGCTCACAGGATACAGGGGAAGAGGCAGGATCTAAGGGATAGTAATATGTTCAGGAAGCCATGGAAAAGTGGCTGTGTTTATATGTCTTGTAGAAGGAGAAAGGTGAGGGTACCCAGAGATAGGCACATTCTGTGATAGGCAGGAAGAGGGAGACACCATTGCTTATGTTGCTATATACCTTAACTGTATGGCATCCTTGTCACAAAATTAGGATCACACTAAGAGGGATACATTTCTCAGTAGAGAAATAATCAAATGAGGCTGTAAAGATTGCCTCTGTGGTCTCTGCAGGAGATTTCCTGTACAGATAGCTTTCACAGTACGAGAAAAACCAAGAAAACGGGTTGAGGACATCAAGGGATTCAGCATGATTGAACATTTTGTTAGTTTGCTGGTTGAATACAAGCAGGACCTGCACTTCTAGAAGCTAGGCTTCCTGCCTTAGAGGCCCAAGAATAAAAGCAGGATGTCAATGTTCAGGCAGCTGAGGGAAGTCACTCCTGTGGTGGTTTGGCCCAGGAAGTGGCACTATTAGGAGGTGTGTTCTTGTTGAAGGAAGCATGTCACTGTGTGTGGGGGGTTGAGACCCTCCTCCTAGCTGCCTGAAGACAGTAGTCTTCTCTTCACTGCCTTTGAATCAAGATGCAGAACTCTCAGCTCCTCCTGCACCATGCCTGCCAGGATGCTGCCATGTTTCCTGCCATGATGATAATGGACTGGAACTCAGAACCTGTAAGTCGGCCCCAAATTAAACGGTCCTTTATAAGTTGCCTTGATCATGGTGTCTGTTCATAGCAATGGAAAACCTGACTAAGACAACCCCCAACAACTGACGCTAATGAAGACAATTGTTAAATGTTATTCCCCTTGACTATGTCAAAACACACAAGGGAACACAAGTTCCCTTTCCACTCTACCTTAGCCAAAGCTAGGACAGCTCAAATTTCAAGATTAAAACAAAAAGCTAGCACATTTAACAGTTTTTTTTTTATTCTCTGGGCCACATTAATTACTCCTTGGGTTGAATTATTTGGTAGTGAAAATGATATTCAAGGTCTCTATGTGGATGAGACCCTCTCCCCTTCCAAATGTCACAGACATGTTTTGATGCACATCCTGTGGCTTCTTCAGCTATATCTGCCAAAACCCTTTAGCAAAGAACTTCTAGAACACATTTTCTAAAATCAGTGTCAAGTGAAAGGAGCAAGCTGCGCCATTTAGTGACTAGGCTTCAAACTTAATTTGAAGTTTAATTTGCCTTCAGAGCTGGTCCAGGGTTTCATGTAGCCCAGGCTGTCCTCAAAGTTGCTTTATAACCAAGGATGATCTTTAATTTTGAACCTTCTGCCTCTGCCTTCCAAGTGCTGGGATTTTAGATGTGCATGTCTGCACCTGGGGTTATGCACATGTGTGGCCACACCTGGTTTTATGGGGTGTTGAGGATAGAACCAGGGACCTGGCGTGTGCTAGGCTAGCACTCCACCTCCCTACCCCAAGTCCATCCACAGCCAGGTCCAAGGACTTTTTTTCTCAGACCCTAAGTATAAGGGCTGTTACTCCGTCTGCTCTGATGTATGGAGCTGCAGTGGCGGCCACAGAGGTAACAACCACTGCAGGAAACTCAGGCTTCTTGGACAATTTGAGGAACTTCACATTCAGTATCCAATTGCAGAACAACTCCAGGAAGCAGAAGTTCCGCTCTGTTCCATTCTGTTCCATTTTGTTTTATTTGTTTTGTTTGTTTTACAATAAGGACAGAAGTCAGGATGCACACACCCAGCAAACATTATGTATGCCTCAGCCCACAACAGAGATGTTTTTATCTCCACCTCACTGGCATTGGAGTCGAGGCTCGGAAAAGCATAAGCTTATCCAAGATCACATCCCTGGTAAGTAACTAGGGAGGCGGAGGTTGAGAGCCTGGTCTGCAGTCAGAGCTTCACTGAAGACTCCCGGGACTCCACCCTTCTCATCCCACACCTGCCTTCTCCATCCAAAGCCTTGGGAGTCTCAGGATGGAAACTCAAGTGAGTCACTCTCTGTGTGCAACCAATGGTGACAGTGACTGCTTCCATGGAGATCTGCCCTGTAGCATCAGAACTGAGCAGAGACCTGTCCTCTGCACACTGGTACACCAAACTTTCACGCCCTCCAGGGTCCCATCTGTGAAAGTCAAGAACTCAAGGACGGAGACTCACATTCCTGTCCTACCACGCAAGTTCAGCTCTTGGGCCAACATGGTGAAAATGAGTCAGGACATGGTGTGTTTTTAGAAGCAACAGTGACAGTGGCCGTGTGGTGAACTCAACCTGTTCTGGTTTGGATACGCAGTGTCCTCTCAAAGGGTTTGGTCCCCAGCTGGAATACCTGTATGTCTAATACAGGACTGCACTATTGTTTTTAATGAATGAATCCAAAAGGCTGTGACCTCATCAGTAGCTTGATCCGTCAATGGAATCATAACCTGATGCTATTCTGAGGAGGTTGAGACAACTTGCAGGGGCGGGATACATAGGGGTGGCTTCATTTCATCCCTTGCCCCATGTCTCTCTGCCTTCTGACCACCATGAGGTGAACATCTCTGCTCCACCATGCTTCCACACGATACTCTGTCTCAGCAGCAGAGCCAGCACATCATTGGCTGGAACCTTTGAAACCATCAGCCAAAGCAAATCATCATTCGTTCAGAAATTTACATCACAGCTGCAATGAGCTTCATCTTCCAGAAGAGCCAGGTCATTGGGGCAGAGCTGGGGGGTGTTCGAGGCCATAGTGCAGGAGCTGAGAGGGTACACTAGAGGAAAACAGCTGACTCAGGCCTCTTGCTTGGGTCAACTCTCCCATTTTTTTTGGAAGCCATCATCAGCTCTGGAATGAAATCTCAAAGTCTGGTCTCAGCAGACCCAGTCACATGTCTGAAAGGCAGCAGGTGTGTTTGAGTGGGAGAGTGGAAACTCAAAACCTCGTGTTGTTTGAACACTTAGTTCCCGGTTGATGGCTCTATTTGAGAAAGTCGTGATCTGTTTAGGAGGTGGAGCTTTGCTGGAAGAAGTGAACCACCAAACATAGGTCTTGGGATCATTTGTTTTGTTTTAGATTTTTAAAATTACTTTTCTTTTTTATGAGGCAGGGTGCTGCAATGTGGCCCAAGCTGGCCTTGAATTCACAGAAATCTGTCTGTCTCTGTCTCTGAAACGCTTGTATTAAAGGTGTGCACCACCATGCCTGCTGATTTATTTTTAATTTTGTAAATGCATGTGGGTCTATGTGTGGATATGTGCGCATGTGTGTAGATGTATGTGTGTGTAGATGACCACAGAGGCCAAAGGCATCAGACCCCCTGGGAGCTGGAGTTACGGGTGTTTGTGAGTGCTTGGGTTCAAACCCAAGTCCTCCTCAAGAGCAACAGTGCTCTTAACCAATGAGTCGTGTCTCCACCCACAGGATCTTGAGTTTTTATAATTAGGCTTCACTTCCTGTTCCTTTTTGCTTCCTGACTCTGCTGGTATGGTTTCATGTTTTGTTTTGTCCACTTGACACGAGCTAGAGTCATCTAAGAAGAGGGGTCCTCAGATTGGCTGTAGGCAAACCTGTGGGCTTTTTCTAGACCGATGATTGATGTGGGAGGGCCCTGCCCCCCACTCACTGTGGGAGGTGCCACTCGGACAGGCAGTCCTTTAAGAAAACTGCAGAGCAAGCCTGTGGGCAGCGTTTCTCTGTGGCCTTTGCTTTAGTTCCTGGATCCAGGCTCCTCTGTTGAATTCCTGCTCTAACTTCACTTTATGAAGGACTTAGAAGCTATAAGGTGAAATAAACTATTTAGTCCCCAAGTTGCTTTGGGTTGTGGTGTTTTATCACAGCAGCAGAAACCACTAGCACACTGAGATCACAAAGGGCAGCTCATGCTCCTACCCCGAGTCCACTGCCATCATGGACCGTCTCTCTTAAACTGAGTCAAAATAAGCCCTTCCTTCCTAAATTTGCTGTTGTCAGGTATTTTTGTCATCGCTTAGGCCACACAAAATTACAGTCACGAAGCAGAGTAGAAACCACCGTTAAGCCATCATCAATGACTACGGACAATGAGGGAATTTAGGCTGCGTGGTTGCCCAGTTGAGATGCCAACACCCCTGACCCATTCATTGAGACGTCTTAATTAGAACAGAACAATAATTACACCCAGTGGTGTTCGGAGGTGCACCCTGTGCTTGTCTTTTTCACATGTAAGGTTGTCATAGGCTTTGAGAACTAAAACGATCATGTTTTATTAGTATGCCAGGATATAAAAATTACTACTACTACTATATAAAAATAGCCCTTTTCCTCTGAAAGGTCAACTTACCATTTCTGATTTTAAGAGAAGTCAAGGATTCTGGATCTGGGTGCTATGTCTGCTTATGACTATGGAATGGTGCCTTGCTTATGTGTGAATGAGTCTGTGGCCTACAATAAATACTAGGGAACTTTAAGTTCTTCTTGGGTCACATGTGGGCCAATTAAACCCAAGGTCTAAGGGAGGACATTTTTTGTTAGTTCTCCCAGGTGACTCTAAGGTAACTGGGACCACACTCCTGGCTCAAGTAATATTTTCCAAGTTTTTTGAATTCTCCATAGAAAATTGTTTTCCTGGTTTGGAGTTTCTTTTGTTTTTGCGGATTCTGATTTTCCAAGCACAGAAGCTGACTTCCACCAGAGGAGCCCCCTTCTTGTGTGTCAGTCAAGCAATGCTTTTGAAATGTTAACCCAAGCACCTAAATTTCTGCTCTACACTGCTCCATGCCACCTTCCCCAGCCTTTGTTTTTCAAACAATTGCCTCAAAGGCAGGATGGGACCTTGTGAGAGGAGGGAAACCAGGAAGCTGACAGCGATGCTTCCAGAAGCAGGCCTAGACTGGAAGTGTGAGGGATGTGAGGTTCACACTGGGAGGTTGGCTTGAGGAACTAGAAATATTATTGTGGACCAAGAGGTGCCTGAGACCAAAGGCATCAGGTCCCCTCAGTGCCTGAGGCTGCAGTGGCAGGCAATTGTGGGTCACTAAATTCGAGGTCTTAGAACTAATCTCAGGTCCTTGGGTAAAGGTACTTGTCACCAAGCCTGACAACCTGAGTTCAATCCCTGGCACCCACATACATACATACATGAAGTGTATATATACACACATGCAAGCAAACCACATATATATATATGAATCTTAGAAAATAAATTATACTATGTTTATGGAAGCTATGTTTCACTTCTATACTTCCTTATGAAGATCATTTGGCCAGGGCTTAGAGATGGCTCAGTTATTAAGAATGTTTGATGTATATATGCTTGGTGTCTGCATAATTCAGAGATGGGATTAGGCCCTCTGGACCTGGAGTTACAGATGGCTGGGAGCCACCATGTGAGTTCTGGGAACAAAATGCAGGTCCTCTGCAAGAGCAGCAAGTGCTCTTAACAGCTAAGCTGTATCTCTAGCACTCTAATTAGAGTGTTAATTTATACTTATAAGCCTTAATATTTACACATTTTTTTGAGACAGGGTGTCTCCGTGTAGCCCTGGCTGTCCTGGAACTTGCTCTGTCAACCAGGCTGGCCTCAAACTCAGAAATCCTCCTGCCTCTGCCTCCTGAGTGCTGGGATTAAAGGCGTCTGCCACAACCACCTGGCTTAATTGTTATACCTAGTACTGGAAAAAGATCCATCCACTCAGGAATTAAACTGAGATATCAGAATGGATCTCCTTTAATGGATATAACAGGTGGGAAAAGATTTTAGGATGGAAAATGGCTGACCTTTAATGATGTCATGTAGGCAACTCAGCCTACTCTGCTGAGGGGAATTAAAAGAACATAATACAGTAAGACAAATTTGGCAAATGTCTCGGTGCAGATCATGCACTATGACTCTTAATTATATACCTGTTCAAAAGATACAGCACTGGAGCAAGAATGGAGCTTCAGTGAGCTTGGAGAACAAGAGCTATGACATTGTTGATTTGTTGCACGCTTTGGGTTTTGTATGCCAGCAGGAAACAAAGTACTTCATTTTTGTTCTAAATTTTGTTTTCTCAAAGCATTGCCACAGAGTGCAAGGAGTGATAAAAGGTGAAGAGTATTTATTTACTTTTTATTATTTATTTTTGCTTCAGCTGTGGCTCTTTCACCGAGAAGCACTTAATAAACTGGATAGGTTTTTTAGGACATTGTGTTTTGATGAGGAAGCTGTGGAGTTGGCTCACACTACCGCTGCCCAACAACACAAATGTGATTGCTAACTAGTTCTTTGGACTTTAGTATAAATATCAAGTTCCATGTTACACAAACTTTACCACAACTGGGAAAAAAATGAAAATTTTAGTCTAGGTCACAGGAGAAAGAACAACAACAAAAAATCTCCCCAGTAGAGTGTGTGTATGCACATACATATATGACCAAAGGAAGGTAAATTATATTTGTTTTATAAACAAGACAAAGCCAAAAACAAACAAAACAAAGTTTTCTGGGAGCTGGGGAGATGGCTCTGTGGTTTAAAAACACTGGATATTCTTCCAGAAGACCTGGTTTTGGACCCCAGCACCTATATGGTAGATCATATATGGTAGATCTTATTACCTCAGTTACAGAAGACCTGATGCCCTCTTCTGGCCTCTGTGGCTTCCTGCACTCACATGGTACATAAACTCACACAGGAACATACACATAAAATGATAAATACAAGAAAGAAGAAAACAGGCTTACTAGTGGCACAAGATACCCGTTACCTAGTGTTCCTATTCTCAATGACTCTTACTGGGGAGTAGGGAGAAGGGATCACACCAGCCATCTTGTTCTCATGTGTCGTTGCCCAGGCAACACTTGTCACTGTTCTGGAAGGACAAAATCGTAGCATGGGTTCAGGGTTATTCAGCTAGTGAATGTCTTATCTAAGATTTGGATATTGTTCTTCTTGGATCCATTTCCTAAGTCTGTATACCCTATCGCTAGGGCATGTCACATGCTTCAGGGAAGAGGGCTCTCTTCCCTGCTTATTTTACAAGGATCTTATTGTCTCTGCCTCCAACTTTTAAAAAACAAACAAGCAGGGAGTAGTGTCTCATGCCTTTAATCACAACACTATGGAGGCAGAGGCAAGTGGATTTCTTAGTTCAAGGCCAGCCTGGTCTATAAAGAGAGTTCCAGTACAGCCAAAGCTACCTAGAGAAACCCTATCTCAAAAAACCAAATAGAGCAAACAAACAACAAACCCATAGACACTGGGGATCAAACTCATGTCCTTATGGTTGTAGGGCAAGCATATTGCCAGATTTACAATGCATGTTTTGTTATTATAAGTGCAACTGAGGCTTTCCCAGTCAAGATCACTAAGTAAGAAAATAACTATAGCCACCCCTCTGCACTCCAGGCTCTTCATGGGGAATGGAAGCCTATGGCATCAGGGCTAACATTGAACCTAGGGTCATAAACAGCGGATGGTCCAAGCTTCTGCATCGTGGAACTGGAGCCATGGTCACCTGATTCATGCTGACACATGGCTGAACAAGCCCTGTATGAAGCCGTCTAAAAAAACAGGGACGGACATGGACAGCTTGCTTGCTTTCTATGCAGAAACATAGCTCTTGCCCCCAGCAGGAGACAGATACAGGAAGGTCTGCAAGACTGGAAACTGGTTCATGTCCAATATTTAGAATTTGTTCTCTGCTGGGGGCAAGAACATTGCAGCATTAATCTAAGATAAAATTTGGAGTCATAATGTACCACCAGGGAGGATATTCCCCTGCACAGGGATCTGACAAAATGACCAAATGCACAAGTCAACCTGATGCTATGAAAAAGAACCAATGAATGAGCTGGGTTCTAGTGGAGGATGTACACATTCTTAAAAAACTCACACAGGAAATGAGGAATGGTATAGACTAAACTAGAAAACTATGAAACAAGAATAGGCAGAGCCTGGCAGAGATTGGACTGGCAAAGCTGGTTGGTTCAGTGGGTGAAGGCTGCTGGCAACCTGAGTTCTACCCTTAGGACCTGCATGCTGAAAGAAGAGAACCAACTCCGAACAAGTTATCCTCAGACCATTCCACATAGGTGTGATGGGATGGTGGTGAACACACACGCATCTATACATATACCCACTTGCCCACATACATCTATACATACACACATCTATATATACACACACCCAAATAAATTTAATAAAAAATTTAAGGAAAATAGGTAGTTATTGAAAAGAATTGTAAATACCCCAAGTTAAGAATAACCACTGTGTGTAGGGATAACTCCTGTGTGGCTAGCTCTACAGGCTCCATTGTTGAATGCTGGTCTCCCGCTGGGGGTACTATTTGGGAAGATGGTGAAAACTTGAGGAAGTGAGGCCTAGCTAGAGGAAGTAGGTCACTGGGGCAGCCTTCTCTTGATCCCTCTTCTTTCTCAGCTTCCTGTCTGTCACGATGTAAGCTGCCTCTTCCATGCTGCCACAGCCACTGTGATGTTCTGTCTTCCACAGGCCAAGGGGGACAAGGATGTGGAACTGAACTGTGAAACTGTGAACACAGCAACCCTGCCCCTGAACTGTGCCAAGTATTCTTTATGAAAGTTTTGAAGATTTACTTATCTTGCATTTGTGAGTGTTCTACCTGCATGTATGTATGTATGTATGTATGTATGTGTAGCATATGCATGCCTGATGTCCATGGAATTCAGAAGGGGTGACAAATCCCCTGAAACTGGAATTGTAGAGGATTGAGAGTCACCATGTGGATGCTGGGAACTGAACTTGGGTCCTCTGCAGGATAACAGTGATCTTAACCACTGAGCCTTCTTTTTACCCTCTTCAACTATGCCTGACAACCACAAAGAAGGCTGACTGACATAACCACTATGCAAGGGTAGACCAGCAGCCTGGCCACAGCTAAGAAGCAGTTAGTGGGAGATAAAATATAACTGAAGCAATGACTGTGTGAAAAGGTGGGAAAGTGTACCCTCTGATCGTGAGGCCTGTGAGTCAACAGAAATCAGTCCAGCAAGACGGCTCAGTGGGTAGAGGCACATGCCAGCAAGCCTGATGGCCTGAGTGCTATACATACATGTTCCACAGGTGCATACTCACATGCACACAAAATAAGTAAGCCAAGGAAAGAAAAGGCAGGGGCAGGAAGATTCATCCTTATTCATAGATGAATATGTATTTATGTAAAAAAACTCAAAGAATTCTTTTTTTTTTTTTAAAGATTAGTTTATTTTACATCAGGCAGTGGTGGCACATACATCCCAACACTCAGTAGGAAGAGGCAGGTAGACATCTGTGAGTTCAAGGCTAGCCTGGTCTACAGAGCAAGTTCCAGGACAGCCACGGCTTATACACAAAAAAATCTCTGTCTCAAAACAAACAAACAAAAACCAAAAATAAATAAAAATCATAAATTAAGATTTATTTTATGTGTTTAAATGTTTTGGCTGCATAAATGCATGTTTGCCATGTGCCCATGAAAGTCAGAAGAATAAGTTATAAAGTTTGTGAGGCACAATGTGGGTGCTAGGAATTGAATTTGGGTCCTCTGTAAGAGCAACCAGTACTCTTAACCACTGAGCCATCTCTCTAGCCCAAACAACCTCAAAGTTTGGTTGTTTCTTTTTTTGGTTTGGTTTTTTTGGTGTTTGTTTGTTTGTTTGTTTGATTGGTTGGTTGATTTTCAGGGATATGTCTTCTCTGTGAAGCCTGGCTATTCTGGAACTTGTTCTATAGATATTTACAGAGATCCACTTGCCTCTGTTTTCTGAGTGCTGGGATTAAAGGTATGCCTTTAATAAGCATCTGAAGGAACATATTTTGAGGCTATGTAAGTGTCCCATTTCATTTACTATTTTTGACAATTTAATATTATTTGGTAGATTGTGCTATCAATAATAATTACCCTGGTATTTGCCTAGTGAGAACTTTATAGTTCCCTTATTAACTAATTATTATGTATACTCTCTCACTTCTTCATTAACTAGTATGTAAAACCCTCATTTATTACTCATACAAGGAACTGGAATTCTATCTGCAGAGAACTGTCCTTCACCTCTTTCCTGGTTATCTGGGTTACTTGAGTATAGACTTGTGGGTATTTATTATATTGTGTTATAATACAGGCTAAGCATCTCCAATATGGGATTTGGGTTCATACAGACATCTCAGATTCTAACATAGGATCCAAAATTCAAAACTCTGTAAAATTTGAAACTTTCTGAGCACCAGTATGATGTCATAAGCACAAAATCCCACATCATGAACCTCATATCATACACATATTAAAACTGTTATGCAAAATTAACCTCAGGCTACACATTTAAAGGCACACAATGAATATAATGTATTTAGTGTTTGGTCTCAGCCTACACACAAGAAACCTAGTTATGTAAATGCAAATATTCAGAAACTTTTCAAGTCTGACTGGCTTCGGGTCCCTAGTATTTTGGTGAGGGCACTATTTACTTTGTCCAAGTTACTCCAGCTTCGTCATTGCAGGTTCCTCAGGTTGGGTCCACACAGCCTTTTCCATTTGCTTTCTGAGAGAGTCCTGGTGGCTGGCCTGGAACTTGGCATCTTCAACGTCTGCTATGTCAGGATTTTAGGATAAACCATGACCTCAATTAGGAAATGTACCCATTTTCCTAACACTTCAGGATGCCCGTGGTCTTGTGTTTTTCCTGGCCTGATTTGGGAATCAACTATGTCTCCAGGGTTGATTACTTTGTTTTGGATGTGAAAATCTGAGCAGAGACTATTCATACTGTCACTGGGCATATTGTTTCTAAATGCTCATGGGACAGAACAGGAAACCTCGTCTCTCTATAGTAACTCTTGAGTGCTCACACATCTGTGTCTATCTGTCTGTTTGTATATGTTTCTCTGTGAAATTTCAAAAACTTAGATCTAAATTAAAAGAAATTTTAAGGGGCTGGAGAGATAGCTCAGAGGTTAAGAGTACTGACTACTCTTCCAGAGGTCCTGAGTTGAGTTCCCAGCACCCACATGGTGGTTCACAACCATCTGTAATGGTATCCAATGACCTTTTCTGGTGTGTCTGAAGACAGTGACAGTGTACTCACATACATAAAATAAATAAATCTTTATTTTAAAAAATAAGAAAGAATCCACATGTCCTTTAAAAAAAAAGAAAAAAGAAAGAAGTTTTAATTCATATGGATATCTCAGTATCTATATAGGATTTATTCACACCCCTTTTTAATTTGCAGGATTGTTTTTTCCCTCTGACAATGAGAAACTAGGCCCCCATCACACACATTTATGTCTGTCCTGTGCTAGCACACACGTGAAGTAGTCATAGAATTGCTAGATAATACTCTGTCCTGAGTCAAAGAACCAAAAGAATAGGCCTCTGTTTTGGTACAGATAGTAATTTATAGTAAAAGAGAGTAAGTTAGTTACTCTCTGTTTAGAGTAGCTACCCATAAGGACCTTGGTACAGGTGATTAAAGCAATAGAGGGAAGAGTCTTTAGGCCAGGATCCCTTGGGCACCCAGACCAAGTGCCCTATATAGTTACCTAGATGAGTCTAGTAGAGAAACACACTTCCCCCAATAAAAGCCTTTATTCCCCAAGACATTTGTAGATTCTGGCC
The DNA here is from genome assembly GCF_004785775.1 of Grammomys surdaster. Classification (NCBI taxonomy): domain Eukaryota; kingdom Metazoa; phylum Chordata; class Mammalia; order Rodentia; family Muridae; genus Grammomys; species Grammomys surdaster. Next base: position 7,468,236 of record NW_021604651.1, read on the forward strand.
GTCGGGAGTGCTCTCCAGGACTGAAGAGCAAGAGAGGATACCAGAAAGAAAGAATGTTCCCTCAGACATGGGAGTACCATCAATCGACCAGGCCGTGGTCAACAGCAGGTTGCTTCTAACCAGACCTGACTGGGGCCTTCATGAGGCAGAAGGTAAGGGGCACCAAAAGCCCACGCCAGATTCCATTGGCAGGTCTCAAAGGGGCTCCCTGAAGCCCCACTAATTTTGACCAAGGTATGTGAAGTTAAGCAGGGATCAGATGAATTGCCCACAGCCTTTCTAGAATAGCTCACAGAGACATTCTGTCAGTGTAGACAAGTCTATTAGATACCAGAAAAAGCTTCAGAGGCTAGAGGGACTGCAGGATAAGTCCTTAAAAGATTTAGTGTAGGTTGCTGAAGAAGTCTACCATAGCGGGCAGATATAGAAAGAGAAAGAGCAGAGAAAGAGAAAAGAAAAAGAGAAAAGAGAGATAAGAAAAAGAAAAAGTGTCAGGAAAGGAATTTCCAGAGAAGCTTGGCTATAGTAGTTAAGGGAAAGCAGAGAAGGGAGACTCCAATCAAAGGGAGATAGAAAACGCCTTGAAAAGGACCAGTGTGCACATTGCAAGCAAAGGAGCCAGCTGCTGAGCCCGAGAGTGCCCTAACAAATGGAAGCCGGGGTCAGGAAATCCCAGGCCTTGGGGAAAACACCCCCAAATGGCGAAGATATTAGCTCTGAGTGAAAATTCATGGACTACTTGAAAAATGGTGGACCAAGAGATGGGCTGGGTATCCCATTCATTTATGGTCATCCCAGACTGTCCCTACCCTCTGTTGGGTCAAGACTTACTCCCCAGGATGGGGGCCCAGATACACTTCCTGCCTGACGGGCTGCAACTAACTGGCCCAAAAGGAGAACCCACGGGTAGAGAAAAAGACTTCTCCTGCTGACCCCCGCTGGGAGCCGAGGCAACCTGCTTTACAGATGGGAGCAGTTTTCTCCATGCTGGCCAGAGACAAGCTGGTGCTACTTCAGTGGATGGTGCAAATGTCATCTGGGCTGAACTTCTACCACCCACCCCGGGCTCATCGGCACAGAAAGCAGCCTTGGAACTTAGAGCTGACAAGAAAATTAACATCTACACAGACAGCAGGTATGCCTTTGCCACAGCCCATGTCCACAGGGCTATATACCAAGAGAGAGGACTGTTCACATCAGAAGAAATCTTAGATCTCTTGGATGCCCTGATGAAGCCAGAAACTGTGAGTATTCGTTGCCAGGGACACCAGAAGGAGGAGACTCAGTGGCCTGAGGTAATAACCAGACAGATCAAGTGGCTTGAGAAGTGGCTATACAGGAGCCTGTCCCGGTTATGGGCCTGCAAGAGACACCCGCTGGAGAATGAGACTAGATTAAGAGACGGCCTCACTTAAAACACACAGAAGAAGAACGGGCTCAGATTGCTAGCCACCCTGCAACTATTACCTAGAGAAAAAGGGGCAGTGGTGCACATGAGAAGGGAGAACTCTACTACCCAGAAAGCAAACAAGACTTCAGGTTTTGGGCCAGAGAGATAGTAAAAGAGTGTCAGGTATGCCAACAGGCAAAGGCTTATGAGGCTTAGAGTAAACAGGAAAAATACCTAGAAAAAGATAGCCTAGAGTATATTAAGAGACCAATTTTGCAGAAGTTAGGCCAGAAAAATATAGATACCCTCTAATATTTATAGATACTATCTCTAGATGGGTTGGAGGGCTTTCCCCACCAAGCAGGAAACAGCTACTGTGATAACCAAGAAGATATTTAAAAAAAAAATTCTGCCGGGCAGTGGTGGTGCACACCTTTAATCCCAGCACTTGGGAGGCAGAGGCAGGTGGATTTCTGAGTTCGAGGCCAGCCTGGTCTACAGAGTGAGTTCCAGGACAGCCAGAGATATACAGAGAAACCCTGTCTTGAAAAACCAAAAAACCAAAAAAAAAAAAAAATTCTTCTTGAGATTTCAAGTGTCTGAGGTAATTGAATCAGATAACGGTCTTGCTTTTGTTTCTAAGGTAAGGCAGAAATTGTCAGAGATATTGGGGACTAATTGGGAGCTCCATTGTTCATACTGTCCCCAGAGCTCAGGGCAAGTAGAGAAAATAAACAAAATCGTAAAAAGAGACCTTAACTAAATTGCCCTCAGAAACTGGCGCTGGCTAGATAGTGTCCCTTGTCCTATCTCTGTTCTGAGCCCAGAACGCCCCTCTTGTGTGGGACCCCACTCCCTTGACTCTGGCTCTTGACTCACCCCTTCCCAGAAATGACTTTTCAGGTTAAGAGGCTGTTCCTGGTGCTGCTGCCATTGGGGTGGGTGGAGTAACTGCCTGACTTCATATGACTCGGACCAGCACCTGCACCTGATGCCGACTAGAGAGCAGCCGGACACCTGGGCAGGTCCCCTCAAGATCACCTGCTGTTCTACAAGGCCAAAGAGCATCAGGCCTTGACTCCTGAGATTTCCCCACCCTAGAGGCACAGGGGTAGAGATTGCCCAAAATGTCAGAGATAAAAGACTTTTGAATCTAAACTGTGTCCCAGATGGAGCCTTAGAGGGTGGGGTCTTAGAGCTCCACACACTGTTCTCTTACCTCCACTCACCACATCACGTTCCCACCCTCATACACATGTACACAAAACACATTAAAATGCCATTTCAAAAGATGTGTTTTACAGTCAGTAAAAGTTGCTCTCTGGTTATTGCAGGTCTGTGGGGGTTTGGTTTTGTGGGCTTTTGTTGGTCTTTTGTTTGTTTGTTTGTTTGTTTTTGAGACAGGATTCCACTGTGTAGCCCTGGCTGGCCTGGAACTCACTATGTAGACCAGGTTAGACTTTACCTCGCAGAGATCTGCCTGCCTCTGCCTCCTGAGTGTTGGGACTAAAGGTGTGAGCCACCACATTCAGTGTCCAGTCCTGTGAGGTTTTCCAAACATATACAATTGTATATGTAGCACTGCAATCACAAAACAGAAGAGTTACTTCACCCACAACAACCCTTCATGCATCTCTTTATAATCAGCTCCCACCACACACACACATTCTTTCCTTCTGTCCCCCACTAATCTGTTTCTGTCCCTGCAGTTCTGCCTTTTCCGTTATCGTGTAAGTGGACTCTTTCTACGGCAGATCTGTGATGTTTGGGTTCCTCTACTTTTCATCTACTGCTAACCTTACTCATCTTGGTGCTCAGATCCCCCACCTTTGGCTGTTGAGAGCTGCAACGGACAGTGCTGACGACTTGGCACAATGTAACATCACTGGGAGACAGACCTGTGGGTATGCCTGGGCAGCTACCTTGATTGCATTGAGGCGGGAAGAACACCTACTGTGTCAGAACCATTCCCGGGCTGGGATCCTGGGTTGTACCAATGGAGCTAGGGAGACAACAACAGTATGTATTCAGTGCTTCCTGCTTTCTGAGTGTCGATGCCACAGAACTAGCTGCTTCAAGCTCCAGCCACCCTAGCTTCCCCGTCATGACAGACTATGCCCTTGAATTGTGAGCCAAGATAGACCCTTTCATTCTCTCTCTCTCTCTCTCTCTCTCTCTCTCTCTCTCTC
>NW_021604651.1:7471914-7481198 GCF_004785775.1 Grammomys surdaster
CCCTCTCTTTCTATTTATTTATTTATTTATTTATTATATATGAGTACACTGTCACTCTCTTCAGACACACCAGAAGAGGGCATTGGATCCCATTACAGATGGTTGTGAGCCACCATGTGGTTGCTGGGAATTGAACTCTGGAAAGAGCAGTCAGTGCTCTTAACAGCTGACTATCTCTCCAGCCCTAGACCTTTTCTTTCTTAAGTCTTTTTCTTTTCTGAATATTTTATCAGCAAGGGAAAATAATGTAAGGCAAGAGCCCTTTCACACTGGCTGTTGAAGTCTTCTGGCATGACCGCCATCGTGGTTTGAGCTTTTCCTTCCACTGCCACCACAAGTTGCCAAATCTCTTTAAGGAGAGTTGGTGACCTTGTTACTTTTAGTGGAATCTAAGAAGTTTCTATTGAGTTTATTGTGGGGCGCTGGGCTGGGAGAAGCAGCTGGGAAACTGGTTGAGCGAGTCTTGAACCCCGGACCATTATCTGGATGGCAGGTGTCCGGCTTTTGCCCCCAGGCCCTGGTTCTTTTCATTCAGCTTTGGCCCTCCACAGCCCCTCCCAAAGAGAGGTCTATGACCATCAGTCACGAGGAACAGTGCCTCAGGCTCTCCTACATGTAGATGAGGTATCTCCAAGTTCTCAGACCAAGCCAATAGGCGTTATCTGCTGCCAGACCATAACCCACCCTGAAACTGTATATAAGGGCTCTATTCTGGAGAAGTAAAGGTGCTTTCGAGAATCATCCTGGTGTCCGAGAGTCTCTGTCGCAAGAGCTGTAACACTAGAGCTGTAACACTTGGGGAGAGATCTGCTCTCCCAGAACCTTCCAGCTAACCGCTCAGCCCGGGCTGGCTCAGCGCTGAGAGACAGGTGCAGCACCTGGGAGTGACTGAGCAGCGACAGCGGAGACTCGGGCAGAGGCAGCGGTGGGGGCAGGCGATTTCTCCTCCCTGCTTGCACTCTGTACCCTTTGGCCCAGACCTTTCACACCAGGCCTGGCCGGAGACCGACAGACAGTGGAGATGCAGGCAGAGGCAGCGGCAGAGACCGTAGCAGACCCTCCCTGCTCTCACTCCGTCCTCAGCTGGGAGATCATCATGGGACACCCTCTGGAACCAGGGACCCACAGTTTATTTCTTTCTTTGAGAAAGACTGGGGGTGGTGGTGACTGGAGAGATGGCAGAGGACCTGGTTCTGTTCCCAGCACCCCCTGGGAGGCTCAAAACCACTTGCAAGTCCGAGAGGATCTGGGGAATCTGGTTTCCGAGGGCAGCCAGATACATGCATAATACAAAGACAAAAATGCAGGCAAAACACCCACACATAAATAAAGTAAAATAAAAACCAGGGCTGGGGAGGCTCAGTGAATATAAGGGCTTGACATTGGGCACAAGGACTGGAATTTGGATGCAGTAGATGCATCTATAATCCCAGCACTCTTCTGGAGAGATGCGAAGAGGAAGACTCACCTGGCAGCGTGTTGTCCTAGTTTCCTTTATACTGTGATAAAGAACATGACCAAAAACAACTTGTAGAGGAAAGGGTTTATTTCAGAGCAGGAACCTGGAGGCAGGAACTGAAGCAGAGCCTCTGAAGGAGTGCTTCATGCTTGGTTACTCCACATGGCTTGCTCACTCAGGAGTGCTGTATGCTTAGTTACTCCTCATGGCTTGCTTAGTCAGGACCACCTGCCCAGTACCACAGCCCACAGTGAGCTGGACTCTCCCACATTGATCATTAACCAAGAAAATGGCCTACAGACTTGCCTACAGGCCAATCTGATGGAGGCATTTTCTCAACTGAGATTCATTCTTCCCAAGTTTATCAAGGTGACAGAAGACTAACCAGCATCCTTGTGGGTCGGCCAGCCAGCCTGGTAGACGTAACAGTGTATGGGAAACCCTGTCTCAAACAAGGTGGAAAGAGTGGGAGGTGAAAACAAACAGAAGATGCCCCCATCCGACCTCGACCTCTGTATTGCCTGCCTGTGTTGTCTTCCCCTCCCATCCCGCAACCACCACCTTCTTTTCTTTCCCATCCTCCCTCCCTCCCTCCCTCCCTCCCTCCCTCCCTTTCCTTCTTCTGCTGTTATTATGAGACTAGTCTTATTTACCTCAGGCTGGCTTCAAGCCTTGACCTGATCCTCTTGATTCTACCTCCCAGTGTTAGAATTAAAGGCATGAGCCACCACAGACAGATTATTCAATACTAGGGACCCAACCTGGGTCTCTGAGCATGCTGGGCTAGCTCGCTAACTGAGCTAATCCTAAATCCTCCCACCATACTTTTAATAACCTGGCTATAGCAAGAAAATGCTGGGAGTCCAAAAGTCCAGTGAAACTACATGTGTCAGGGAAAAAACAAAACAAATAAACAAACGAAACAACAACAAAACCAACACCAAACCAGAACAATCTCCTGCCGCTGCTCCCAGTGATTAACTCAGAGCCAAGTCCTAGTATACAGAAAGCAGCCAGAGACTAAAGGCCTGGGATGCAGAGTTTGGTAATGGTTCTCCCTAACCACCCGAAGGCTGTTTCCCAGAGTGTGGACGTCATATGCAGGGTAGGGAGGCCAAGTCTCTGCCAGGGCCAGAGGCATCACACCTGGAATGAGTCAGATATAACAGCTAACCTGTTATAAAGTCAGCCAAGAGCAGAAAGGACAAAACCCCCTGCTCCTGCCACACTACACCTCACCCCACCCCCAATAATTGAGCGAGCAATGCTAAGGGGTCAGATATCTAGAAAACGTCCTGAGGGCAGGGCAGCCAGCAGATGGAGAGTCATGGGAGGTGCTACTTGAAAAGAGACCTTGGAGTGGAAAGACTCTCCTAAGGGCTCCCACTGTGACCCTGTGTCTCCCTGATACTCCAGAATCTTCCCAGAAGGCAAAACTGGACAGCATCCCTCTCCCTGAACCCACCAGCATCTCCAAGATACATCTTCATCATTACGTCCAGATTCTATAGGAGGTCCAACCAGACTCCTCTCAGCCTGGAGCTCTGCCTCTCACACAAGCAGTCCCTCTCCACTTGAGCACACCACTCCGTCCGTCCTCAATGCCCCTGAATACACACCCCTTCTTTCTCTCTCTGGAAAACTCCATCCAAGACAACCTTCTCACCCCCCCCCCCCTCTCTAGCTTCATAGTGGACATCCATGCCTGGTCCTTCACTCTGCTCATAGCCCAGGTTCTCCTCTGTGTTGGATCACTTAAGACAACAGAGGTGAGGAACCCGGCACAGCAGGTGCCCCGGAAAGGACCTTCCCTTGAGCAGGGTTACAGGCTGTTGACCAAGCATACTCTGCTTTTCCAGTTTCTTAGGAATTTGGAAGCACAATCAGAAAGAATTTCTTTAAAGTCTGAACTTGGACTAAACCCACAAATTAAAAGAAAAATGTTGGCTAGTATTGTGGTTTGGATGTGGACCAGCCAACACAGGCTCACGTGTTGAAGGACTTGGTCCCTGCCTGGTAATGCTATTTCAGGAGAATTTACAAACATGAGCTAATCTGCAGAGTTGAGTGGATTCATCCTACTTAAGACCAGCTTCTAGCTCAGCAGCCAACTGAGCCCAGAACAAGTCCTACCAAATCCAGCTACCCAAATGACCCAGCCTACCTGCAGATACATAGGTGATCATGAATGACTGCATCACGCTATTAATTTGTTGGGATTTTGCTACGTGATTTAATAGATAACAATCTCAAGAGCTGGGAAGCTAATGAGGATACTTGACTCTTCCCAGAGTGGAAAGAGAGAATTACTACAGTCACAGCCACATGTCACCTGAGTATAGGGATACAGCATGGGAAGTGTATCTCTACTAGGTTTGTCATTGTATGAACATGGAAGCATCTGCTGACACGAAGGCTTCTATGACATTGCAGGGCAGTGTCATCTTGTGAAACCACATCGTCCATGGCTGTTCAAGCTGTTGTTATGTGACACATGACTCTACTAAATTGTCAGATTTCATTCTGGGGAAATGGGGGTTCTCTCCTCCTTGGCTCTATTCACACAGAGACTATTTTTCTTTTGCTTCTTCCTGGAGTTCACTTGGGGACTAGGGCAAGGCTGAACTGCAACATGACATTTTCCTGAGTGGAAGTAATTAATTCAAGGCTTCCTGAAATGAGGAAGTCATCAGAGACCTCTTTTGTGGCCTGCTTAATGAATCTCAGAGTTGTAGCTTAACAAATCTCGGAGTTGAAGTCTACTTTTAGGAAGGCATTACAAACCTGATGGAAAACGTCATTTAAAGAAAGGCTTGTTTGAAATATCAAAAATTAAAGTGACGACAAGCAAGCTTGACTTCAACTCTGGTATCTTAGAGAGGTAGAAATGGGAGACCCAGTTCTGGCCCAAGTGATGAGCACCACTTAGAGGCTTTCAGAGAAACCTGGCTATTAACTCAGCAACTGTGAGCTCCTTGATGTCTGCCTCAGAGGGATCTGGGATCTTAACATCATCTCATAGCTCACAGGCTCTGGCTCAAAACTAAATGTGGAAATTTTCAATTTTTTTCTTAACAACAACAAATAGAAGACAGAAAACAGAAGCGTTGGTCCTGTCACGAAGCATAGTCATTTCCCAAAGCTTACTAACCTCTAATTCCCAGCCACCTAACTTGAAAGGCACAACTAATGGCCCCTGAGCACAGGGGCCACACAGCCTGCTTGGCCCAACCTGGGCTCAGTCTTACCTGGTTGCCAAGCCTTTCCAACAGTCTATCTCTCTTTCCTCAAATACTGATAATGAGCATTCACACCACAAAGGGGTTCAAGAAGAACCTTAGTGTCCAATACTAAGGCTGCTTCCCAGGAAATACAGTTTCTGAAATCAACCTGCCTGCAAATGACCTTTGCTGGGCTCACAGCCACATCCAAGATGAGAACAAGGACATTCTTTCCCCTTGGTTTTAATTGGGAAGCACAGTCCACGTTGTTTTATGTAATTTGTCTGTCCTTTTGGTTCGGTCCAGACTCCTCCATAGAAACTTCCCATCTTATATCTGCAGGTGAGTAAACTCAGCTTCCGTGTCCTGTGGTGAGTTCTGATATGCTTCCTTTCCTCCTCACACAACGTTTCTGTCTTGTTTTAATTGTCGGTCCACATGAAGTCCTTCCTTCTTAACTCTTTGATCCATAGAAATCAGCTTTCTTCATGGGTAATAGTGGTGAAGCCAGGCCAGATAGTCACACCCAAAGCAAAGCTTGTGTCTGGAAGGCTCTGCTACACTGCAGGGTAGACATCGCCAGCTGCAGACAGCCATCAGCCGAGGGAAGTCTGGCCACACATAGGGCTAGCGTTAGGCCTTATTGCTACTTCCTTTATCTGAGTTCACTCTTATTTTTAACTTACAAATAAGTTTTGTTCATCTTTGTCTGCAAAGTAAATTCAAGCCCAGCCAGAAATACATGAGATACCCCCCCACAACACACACACACACACACACACACACAATTATTGAAACACAGAAAAGAATGACAGAGCCCAAGACTTGCTGCCAGACAATCGGGAGGCAGAGGCGGAACAGCCTTGCTGGCAGTGACTGGCGAAATGATACTAGAGTTAGGAGGTCTGTGGTACCAGCTCTTTTCAGATGTTTGAAAGTTTCTACATTTTATATTTAGTTTACCTGTTCCCCTGATGATGGCCATCTGACTTGTTTCTCCTCTGGCCAATCGTGTTGTTCTAACATATGTACACCAGTGCTGTGTCTGTGTTGTCATTTTGTTTGTGTATATACCTAGGGATGACAGTGCTGCTGCCCAGGATAATTCTGAGTTTCAGTTTTGAGAGGAACAGCCCTGATGACCACAGCATTTTACATTCCCAGCAGCAGTGAGTGTGGGGTGTGTCCCACCACACCCATCCTTGACAGTCTCAGTATAGTCTCTCTTGGTAATGTGGAGTGCCCATGAAACCTTGTCCAACCTCTTGGGCTATGCACATACTGAAGCCCCAAATCATCACTATCACTATTATTTATATTTAATCCTCCTCTTCTTTCTCTTCTTCCTCTTCTTCCTCCTCCTTTTCTTCTTCTTCCTCCCCTTCCTCTTCATCCTCTTCTTCCTGCTTCTTCCACTTCATCTCCCTCTTGTCAGTGGTGGGAATAGAACCATGGCCTTACACATGCTAGGCAGGCATTCTTCCCCAGAACTGCATTCTCAGCCCTACCACGCCTCGTCAAAACCTTGCAATGCTGGGGATTGACCCCAAGATTTCTTGTGTGCTAAGGAAGCACTCCTCCAGTGAGCTATATCCCTATCCCCAGCACTTGGTATTTTCAGAACAGGCAGTCAGGAGGCTGCAACTTTCACCTGCTGCTAGAGAGGGACGAGGGCACTCATTCGCATGCATGCGTGCACACACACACCTGTTCCATTCAGTACTGTGTGATGATGTGTGTGAGTGATGAAAACTAAATACTGACAATCTCTGCCCTTGTGTCACTCCAGGACCAGTCAACGAGGTATGACCTGGCTCTTTTACTGGTAGTAATAAAGGGTCCCTGCAGCTACTCTGTTAGAGAGAAAGGCTTACCATGAGACCTCCTGAAGGGTCTCACAGTGAGGACCACAGGGAATCCAAGTCCTTCTTAGGACCAGGGTATCTCTCTATATCCCGTCCATCTTCCTCAGTTTCACACCTCTGCTTATTTGCCTTCCCTGCCTTCCTGCAGCCCCTGTAGTTACATTCTGTCCTTTAGTTTTGACTGATGGGGCTCCTAATCCCACAGGGCTCCCCTTGTGCTCCCCACCCCCGTCTCAGTACTATCCTTCCCTGGCTCAGTCAATTTTACATTTTCAGTGGGCCTCAAAGGATGTGAGACTTCTGCTTTTTGTGTAATAATCAACCCAGCTTCTGCATCTGGGAAACTAGAGGTGTCCTGGAGGAGGATGAGGTGTGAGCCTGGATAGAGTCATAAGGAACAAAGAGAAGAGGACCTTCTAGGCCAGGCATAGTGGTGAGAAGCCACAAGATATTCAGAGTCCAACAGGCTTTGGAGGGGAGGTGACGTAGGGGGGGGGTAACCTAGAGTGTGTTGCTTCAGGTCGATGGCTATGCAGGAGAATACAGCAGGCATCTAGTTCTTAACTTTTGTTTATCAAAGGAGCCTTTTGTTTACACAGCAAATATCACCAGACATTCTCTGCTTGACTCATAGGGAAGCCAAACAGAGATGGACCACAGTCACTGCCCAGGATTCCTCCATCCCCTCTGCCTTATCTTCTATGGATGGCTACAGCTCAGGTTCCTCTACCAATCCCTGGATCTCTATGAATTACAGTTACAGCAGGAACTGTGGGAAGGTTTTTCTGCAAAGAATTCCGGGGGTGGGGCCTTAGAGGGGAAGGGACCAAGCCTGTTGAGGCCTGAGGGCCTGAGCCAGGAGATGGGCCGCTCAGAAAGGGAAGGGGTAGTGGCGTTTGGTACAGCTTGAGTCTAAAAGGAGAAGCCTGGAAGCTAGGGTCTCATACACTGTCCAGCATAAGTGGGGTCCCCTCTGCCATCCAGAACACAACTCAAGGGCGCCTTCAGAGAAGCCTAGTGTCTAAGGATCTCTTGATTGGGTGAAGAGGTTTAAGGTCCAGCTCTTAATTAAATCAAACCAAATTACAATCAAGACTCATTATTTTAAAGATGGTTAATTAAAAATAGTGACTGTTTCAAAGCACCTCCAGTTCTTAACCAACAAGAACCTTAGTGCCAGTTAAAAGTACCGAGATTAGCTGAGCCTCGTAAGGAGCAAGGAGAAGGGGTTGGGAAGGGGTTTGCTGGAGAACCTTTCCTTTTGTTCTTTAGATTTGAAATTAATAAGGTTTTATAGCAGGAAAAATCTAGGTACCTGCAGGCTGCGATGCCAGCAGGGCACCAGCTGCCAGGAGCTCAGCTCTAAGGTAATTAAATTTTCTCCTTGGTCTGAGAGTCTAATCCACACACAGTTATGAATTCTAGAACTTGTCACCTGCCCCAGAAAATTTCTCCTATGTGTGTGGAGAAGCTAACTTATCCACACAAATTAATTACCAAAAAACCCCACTATTCTGCATCAACTACTTATCTGATTTGTTTATTTGAGATAGGGTCTCATTCTATGTTCCTGAAGGACCTGGATACAATGTACAAACTCACAGACATCCTCTTGTCTCTGCCTTCTGAGTGCTGGGATGAAAGGTAAGCGCCAGCATGTCTGCTCAAGTGTTGGTTTTCAAACCAGTTAGGATCTGGGGAGATGATCCAGGGGCCAAGCACTGGATGTTTAAGTCTGCCGACTGCTGTTTGTTCCCTGACATTCAGGTTGTAGCCAGGCATGATGGCTCCTGTTGATAATGACAAGTTTGGGGAGGTTAAGATGGGAAAATTGCTGGGATCTCTAGTCAGTCACTCTAGCCTAATTTTTGAGCACAGGTCCCAGTGGGAGACCTTGCCTCAAAAGACAAGATGAATGACAGCTGAAGTTGACTTCTGACCTCTACACAATCACACACACAGGTGCCCACATATACATTTATAGAGCGCAGTCTTTTAAACAGAGTGTAGACTAAGGGAGCCCCCTGCGTAGTCAGCACAACCTCAGTGCAAACCCCTGGGTAAGAGACACTTCTATTGCCTTCATTCGATTTTCCTGCTGACCCTGGAGGTCACCTTAGCATCTGGCTGGGCTGGTCCAGCTGGGCTCAGAAGCTGTGCCTCTCTCTTCATCTATTTTCTCCAGCTAAGCCCCCGCCTAGGCACTACCTGTCTAGTTTATGCCATTGCCTCTAAGACAGGAGGCTCTCAGAAGGGTGACTCACTTTGAGGCCACACACAGTAGCATAGAAAGAATGTGTGTGGAGTCTGAACATCCATCATCCTCTCTTTGGTACAAAGATCTGCTGGAAGGGGACAGGTACAGACTGTGTTGGGAGAAGGGATCTGTCCTTTAGACACACTGTCTGCATTTCCTCTGTCCCTATTCCTCTGCCTATGTTTTTTGTTTGTTTGTTTTGTTTTGTAACTCAGTGGCTTAATGTCAGAGGACCGCCATTACAAACAACCTGGGGAGATGGCTGGTAAACAGCACTGGAGGCCACAAGTCTGAGACTCAGAATCAGCAAGGGTAGCTGGTTCTGAGGCCTCTTGCTTTGGCTTAAAGTTGGTTTTATTTTCCCTATGTCTTTCCATAGAGCCTCTTCCTCTCCCTCTCCTCCCTCTCCCTCTCCCTCTCCCACAACAAAGGGCGCCCCGGCGGGGGCGCCGCCGCCGCGGGGGGGGGGGGGGGGGGGGGGG
>NW_021604651.1:7481598-7516366 GCF_004785775.1 Grammomys surdaster
CTCCCTCCCCCCCGTGTGTGTGTGGTTGTCCCCTAATCTCTTTTTATAAGATCATCAGACTTGTTGAATTAGAGCCCACGCACATGACTTTATTTTGTCAGTAATGACCTCTTTAAAGGACCATGTGCAGTCACATTCCAAGACACCAGGGTCAGGACTTGGCCAGTAAAAGGTGGAAGGGTGCATACCCATAATACCTGGGTACTGACATCATTTTTACAGACTGGAATTTAGACATGAAATCCTGAAGGGGCTTGGAGTTGTTAGCACTGTACCAAACAAGTAAAAATACTCAAATCCCTTTAAATTCCAACTAAGATTTTTTAAAGAGCATTTCTGTATACACAGAGATCTGTCTATGAGGTTCAGTGTAATATTTGTGCTTCTTACACAAAAAGTGTCCACGATGCTCTAGACATCTGTGTAACGGGTTGCACAGAAGGGGACTTTTCCCTGAACATAGCAATAATTCTTTAATACAGTTCTGTCTTGCTCTGCTTTGGTGTTTTGCCTACACCTATGTGAGGATATCATATCCCCCCTAGAACTAGAGTTTTAGACAGCTGTGAGCTGCCATGTGGGTGCTGGGAATTAAACTTGGGTCCTCTGGAAGAGCAGCCAACGATCTCTGAGCCATCTCACCAGCTCCATAACATTTTAATAAAAGAAGTATTTTATTCAATTCTTGAACTATAGAGATGGCTCAGCTGTTAGGAGAATATACTGCTCTAGCAGAGGATCTGAGATTGGTCCTCAGAACCCATATTGAATGTAACACCAGCTCCTCCAAGACAGACACCCCCCCACACACACACAGACACACACACACAGTGCACTGATTTTAAAAAATGAAATGGTACTTCACAGATGGCTACTTACTAACATAAGATAGTTGTTTTTTAAAGGCATCTCTTTGGTTTTGTGTTGCTGCTTGTTTTGAGACTGCTTTGCTCTCCAGCCCATTATGAGTTCTCCTGACTCTGCGTCCCAAACACTGAGATGACAGGTGTGTGCTCTCAGAAGCATCTCTTAAACTATAACCCACAAAGCTTAATGTGGCACTTTGTAGTTGTTTTCACACAGCCCAGGGCCTTTCCCAAGCATCTCATATTCCTTCCTATTCATGGCTTCTGTCGTGCTAAGATTGGTTGAGACTTTGGAGCAAACAAAAGTTCTGGTGGAGAACTGGGCCCTCCCTCACAGGGATGAAAGCAGAGATGGAAAGAGCAGAGGAGGGAAATGGGGCTGGGAAGAAGGGAAGGACAGACCACCTCCTTCACAGGAGTGAAGTGGGAGAGCCTCACTTATTGTGTGCCCTCTCTGCTCTCAGTCATGTCAGGGTGCAGCTGAGATGCTACCTGGCCAGGGTAGGAAGTCCCTGGAAGCCCCCCCACCCCCCAGGCGGTCTGCCTGCAATGTCTCATCACCTGGACCCTGAGAGGCCTTGACCCCTCTCCTAACACTCTGACATAAATAAGTCAGACTTCCTCATGTAACAGGAAGCAGAAGTCTAAGACCAGTGACACCTCGGTGACTCATAGCCTGCTCCCTAAAGGAGTTTTGGGCAGATCACACTAGAGGTAGATAGTCCCACAGTGCTGGGACAAGCAGGGCGGCTACATTGTCTCCTTGCTGTTTTGACTTCCTGCTTCTCTTCTTTATCAGGCCTCCTGAATAATGGGCACTTCTGAGACTAGGTCAGAGCCAGCCTGGTGACTTGCCTGGGTCCCAGGCTCCTGTCCTAACACATCTCCCTAGGAGCCTCCAAAATACAAGAACCATGTGTCCAATGAAGGCTTTCTGTCCCACCTGTGTGAGAGAGACATCCAGTCTCTCTTCCCTTCCAGCTATCCAATGCCACAGCAATCTAAGCCCTTGACACAGATGACATAAACACAGACGGAGAGTCACTGTTTGAAGCTGCCTGGCTGGTCTGTGTATGATCCCTGATCTTCTGTCTCTAGCCCTGATTGACAACCATCTCAGGCCATGATGGAGAGGGGGGTGCGCCATGAAAGATTCCTGTTCTGTACCTGTGTATCCAGACAAAGATGGATAATACATTCAGAGACAGAATCAGGTCTGCCAAAAGCTCTCTAACAAGACATAATAGTTACTAGACATAAAGAAATCTTTGTCAACTAGATGGATTAGTAAGTGGAGTGGCTCTTGTCCCCTTATTAGCAAGTCAAGAGCACTGCATGGTCAAGCCAGTGCGGATACAGGCCCAGTTAACTCCTCTGACCATTCTACACAGCCTTGACCCCTTAGGAATGTCAGCCGTTGTGTGATGGCGCCACCTGGTGGTAATATATGGAGTAACTCCTCCAAGGACTTGAGTCTGTTTCTGAAGACAATGAAATTTCGAATGAAACTGTCTGCTTTGAACCTGTGCAGGCCCTGTATGTACTGCTGTAGTTTCTGAGTTCATATGTGCTCAGCAGACAGGTTCACAGCACTGAAGAGAAAAATGTATACTATATGCTACATTTTTCAGTTTTGTCTTTTTATTATGTATGATTCTGTTTCTTTGCTTTTATTTGTTCTTTTTTCTTTTTTTAATTTTTGCATTTGTTTTATAAAAGCAAAAATAATGAAGACTTGGAGATGGAGGAATGGGGGTGTGGGGAGGAGGATCTGGGGGGAGATGCTAGAGGGGAAATTATGAGCAGAATGAATTGTGTGAGTTTTCAATGAACAAATACAAGTTTAAAAGAAAAGAAATTTCAAATGGAAGGCTTTCATGTCTATAAATACCAAAGTGCCTTGGCACCCTCCACAAATGTGTTATGGAATGAACACTGGACTTAAGACGAAAAGATTTGGGCTCAAATCCCATTTTGATGCCTATTATTTACAGGACTTAGGAAAGGTATCTTAGCCCAGCATCTTAGCCCCTGACCGGCTTGTGTGGGGTAAAAATAATCACAGCTCTCTTGTGAGATTCCTGAGGTCTCATGGACAGTGACAAGCACAGTACCTGATCTCTGCCTCAAGCCTGGGTGTCCTGGGTCCCCACGCCCTGTGACTAGCCCCTTTGGCAGGCTCAGTGGGCTCTTTTTCCCTAAATGGGATGTGTGAATTTTGGTCCCTATCCACAGGGAGTCAGTCTTCAGGGTTTAGAGCCTTCTGACCTCAGAGCCATGGCCATGCTCCCACCACCTCTAGCATGGATTAGAATGAGTGGTCAGCCTGGGGTCTGTTTCTCTGTGCTAACTTCATCGCAGGGATCATGGCAGTAGTGTGAGCCCTGAGCCTCATGTTCCTCTCTGAAGAGCAGGAGGAATACTACCTGGTGAAATGCCAAGCTTGGATACGGAACAGAGCAATGGCTCAGTAATTAAGAACACTTGTTGCTCGTCTAGAGGGCCTGGGTTCAATTCTCAGGATTCAAATTGTGTCTCACAAGCTTCTATGACTCCAGTTCCCCCTGTGTCTGACACCCTCTTTGGCACCTATAGGCACCAGGCATACAAGTGGTACACAGACATACATGCAAGCAAACACTCATACATATAAAATAAAAACTTTAAAAGAAAATAAATAAAACCTCAAACTTTATGTATCCAGTAAATATTATAATTTTCAGTTTTTAAATTTAATTTAATTTAATTTAATTTTATTTTATTATTTTGAGATATGGTCTCACATAGCCCACGCCGACTTTAAGCGCACTATGTGCTGCTCCAGATGACCTTGAACTTCTGACCCTCCTGCTTCTACCTTCAGAATGCCTGTATTGCAAGCGTGAACCACTACATTGGATTTATTCAAGAGTGGGAATTGGTCCTGGGCATGGTGGCACACACCTGTAATCCCAGCATTGAAGAGGCCTAGGCAGACAGATCTCTGAGTTCGAGGCCAGCCTGGACTACAGAGTGAGTTCCAGGATAGCCAGGGCTACACAGAGAAATCCTGTCTTGAAAAACTAAAACAAAACAACAGCAAAAAACTGATGGCTGCACCCAGGGTTCCACAAGCTAGACAAGCACTCTACCGTCTGAGCTATACTTGAGTTTTGCTCCAGGAACAAAGAACCTTCCCTCTCCCAACTTTGTCTCTAGAGGGAGCTCTTCACCCCAACTCCCGGTACGCATTCAGGAAGCTGGGGAGAGAAGGTTGGAGTAGCGGGACTGGTGTGTCTACTTGAAGTGGGGCAACAGCATCAGGATGGTAGGGCACGGGGTAGTGGTCTCAGTGAATAACTACAAGCCGGAGTTTGCTTACCCAATGGGACAGGAGCATCCAAGGATCTGGACGCAATCCAGGAGTCGGATGGAAGGCAGATCTATAGGCAGTGCCCCGCTGTCCCGAAGCCCACAGCACCTTTGCTCTGGGCACCTGAGAGCCTCTCAGCTCCACAGGAGGAGGGCTTAGCAAAGTGCCCCAAACACCGCTAGATTTGGGTTCCCACTGAGGCCGAGATGGGGTTGGAGACTATGGGAGCTGGTGTCTTCTGCACCTGAGTGTCAGAGTGAGTTTCACCCCAGCATCCCACACATTGCTTCAGTCAGGTCGGGAGGAGTCAGGGGCCTACAACTGTGCTCAGTGTGGCTGGTCTCCCCTTTTTGTTAATTTTTACAGACATCAAGTAAAACTCCTACCCTAAAGAGGGAAAGGCTCAGATCAGAACATTCAAGATTTTCTTCCCAGGGACCCCTGGTCTACAGTAAATGGTCAGCACACCCAGAAGTTCTGACTCCATGGAAACTCCATGGTTGTGTCTACACACCGCGAGGTCTCATTGGACCAGATGCAGAGGGAGGAGCCTGATTGTGACAAAGGCTGCTCTCAGGGAAGACCAGAGGTCCCACCTGCTCACTCCATTTTGTTGGGGACTGCAGCTATCTCTTGGGAGCTCTGACTCCTGCTTGGAGGGGTCCTGGTACAGAGGGGACTCTTGCTCATCATTCTGCTCAGCAGCCACCCTCCCTTCACCGCGGGCCCCACTCCTCTAGCTGTGGCCTGTGGTGGCTTCCTCCCTCCCTTCTCCTGAAGCATACCATAGTCATTCCTCCCTGGCCTTGAACACTCACAATCTGGGTTGTTCAGCACTGTGCTGGCTACTTTTATGTCAATTTCTCACAAACTAAAACCATCAGAGAGGAGAGAAAATGCTAGACTAGGCAAGCCTGTAGAGCATTTTCTTAATTAGTGATTGATAGGGGAGCTTGAGTTCTATAAGAAAGCAGGCTGAGCAAGCTGTGGGGAGCAAGCCAGTAAGCAGCATCCCTCCATGGCCTCTGCATCAGCTCCTGCCTCTAGGTTCCTGCACTGTGATAAACAGTTTAAACTATACAATCCCTTTCTTCCCAGAATTGCTTTAGTCATGGTGTTTCATCACAGCAATGGTAACCCTAACTAAGACAAGTGCCTTAGGGGCTAACCGTGTAGTGCCATGGAAATGTTAGTGAACTCTGAAAAATCAGTCAGGAGCCGATCCAATACAGTCACATCAGGGCCTAGCTCAGGCTCAGCCCACTGCCAACACGTAGGGTGGTTTTGGTGGAGAGGAGCCTCTATGGGCAAGGTTTTATAGAAAGCAGCAAGCAGGGCACGGGGTTTAAGTGTTTCTAGCCTGGCAAGCATCTAATTGGAGAGCTGCTATGGCCTTTAGCATAATTGGCTGGTGCTGGGAGTCAAACCATAAACTTAACATCTACTTCTCTCTGCATTGGTGGTTGTTAGGCAGGGGCAGGCTTGTTCAGGCTTAACCTGGAAAGCAGGATTTGTTGGGGAGATTAACCTGGACATGTAGGTCTTGTTGGGGTTAGCCTAGAAACTGGAGCTAGGCTTGGGTCTTGTTGGGGTTAGTCTAGAAACTGGAGCTAGGTACCTGCCTGTTGTACCTGAGTTCAGACTTAGGTTAAGTTCTCTAAAATGGAGTCTGAACTTAAAAGATCTGGTCTCTCAATCATACTTGGGGAAGTATGAATTGAACATACTATGGTCCATAGCTCTTAAACAGTTGACACCCACACCAGAGGCTCCCAGAACTGGGTACAAAACAGATGCATGAAGTTCTCAAGGGAGAGACAGCTCACCCCAGGATGAGGCAACCCTGCTCCCCCTCCCCCCCAAGTACCTTGCAGCACCAGAAGACAAACAATAATGGAGCTGACCACAGGGTGACCAGGTCTGCCTAATTACCCACACCTCTCATCCCATCCGATCCATCCAGTTTAAACCTAACATAATGAAGCCCCTTCATTTGTTCCTCTTCCCAGCAAGGTGGCATTGATTGCATCTCCTAGCCCAGCCTGCCACCATCACGGTCTAATTTTGTGGACCAGTCCGATAGGCTCTGACTTAGCTCTGTTAAGGCTTCAGATTTAGATAAATGCTGTCTCAGAAGTAATTCCTAAGAGGCACTGAGAGACTGTGGCAATGCCTCAGTTTGCAAGAGTATCAGCGCCCACCTAAAACCAGACATAATTGCTGTGCTTGCAGTCTTAATACTGTGGGATGGAGGCAGATCACTCAATCCCAGGAGCCCTTCGGCCTAAATAGCTCCAGACTCAGTGAGATCCAATTTCCAAGAAATAAGGCAAAGAGAAAAAAAGAAAAATACTTTACACCCGTTGCTGGCCACCGCATGTAACTGCACATGCAAGAATAATTGTAATTTGAATTTTAAAGCTTCATCAAAAATATTAAAGTGTTAATTCCAGCACTCAGGAGGCAGAGGCAGGTGGATCTTTATGAGTTTGAAGCTAGTCTGGTCTACATAAAGAGTTCCAGGCCGGCCAGGGCCATAAAGAGAGATGTCTTAAAAACAATATATATATGAAAATATATATGTATACATACATACACATACACATACACATACATATATATGAGAGGAATAGAGGAAGACAATGTTGACCTCAGACTTCCACCTGGGCATTGACCCATCAAAAATTGTCCTTCTCCTCTGTCGTCTTACCCTCAGCTATTCCTTCCCTGCTCACAGGGTGTTGTGATTCCAGGAGACAATTTGGTCAGAGCACAGAAGACCTCCATGGCTGTCTCCCTCTCCTGTCCCTGTGCTGTTGATGAGGGCCTGTTCTGTGCAGGCACTGAGCACTGCACATCTTAACTGCTATAACCCAGACACATAAACACTGACTGAATGGATGGATGAACCTAGGAGAGGGGAGTTGTGCAGTGGGCTCCTTCTACAGGGGGATCCAGCAGGGTGTAAGAGAAAGCTCAGGCTGTGTTACCCAGGCCTGCGAGCTCCATGCACAGCAGACCGGGGCAACCAGGCTTCTCAGGGAAGCAGCAGGATGGGATAAGGGGCTCTCTGAGCCCCAAGCAGAAAGGGCAGGTTCTTCAGAAAATGGACTTCACTCCGCAGTCTTTCCACATTCCACAGAGTGAGGTGGGTTGCAGGTGGTTTGCCTGTGGGGGCGAGTGAAAGGCACCATTCAGACTTGCTTCAAAAACCAGCCTGGAAAACATTCAGAGAAGAATTTGTTTTTGTAAGCGAGCTTCTGCCAGACTCAGACAGTAAGTATCTTGTGGGAAAATGCTGGGCCTAGCCAATAAGGGCAAAGAACCATGAAGTGGGGTGGGCTACTGTTCAGGGCCATTGCTAAGCAGGGCTGGGGATGTGAGAGTGACCAGGGAGAGAGGGGCTGGGCTATGCAGACCTATCAGGTCCAAGGCCGGGCCTGGTGCTCTCTCACTTTGGGTAACAGTGTCACCCAGCTGTAACTCCAGCCATATCTCAGCTGTGCTCCAACCACACCGGGCAGCTCTTCTGCAGCCAGATAGGAGGAAACTAGAACACAGGACACAGGGCCTCACAGCAGAGAACTTGCTGACCTGGGAAGGAACCTGCAGTCCACCCTCAGAGGCAGACCTATCTGAAGGTCTGAGGAGGACTTTGCTCTTCAGACATCCCCCCCTTTCATATAACAAATCCTACTAACACAAGAGTCCTTCGCTAGAACTTCTTGACCCAGGGTGAGAAGTGGGGAGCTTTAGGGGGTTCCAGGCCTCCTTCCACACCTGAAGTGGCTGGAACACTGAGCTCACTCTTCTCATGGCTGGGGAATATATCATGAAGGCACAGGGAAATAGCCCTTCCCTTTATCTCTTGCCAGGCTTACTCCACAGTGCTTGAGTAAGAACTGGATGCAATGGGGTCTGTGCAGAGAGGAACCACAGTATGGTCAGCTACCTGGGCATACGAGAAAACCACCATCCACACATCTTCAACCAGGAGATAAAGCCCCAAATGCAACTCCTGCTCTTCACGGTGGTTGGCATCATCCAGTGCCTCATTGTCATTTGTCCTCCTGTGGCCCCAGCGCCTGCCCCCTCCCTCCCCACATCATTACTTCCAGCCTTCTTTAATGTCTGTCCTTACACAAGCCCTTTTTCCCACCCACCAGACACCCTGTGAAGGCAGTAGTGAGGTGGGAGGGGCTGAAAGCTATTTTCACAATTTGAAAAAGCCCAAAGGAACTCATCCACTTATTTCAGTGATGTTCCCAGACTAAATAAAGCATTAAGTTTCTTTGCTCTGGGCTGGCTCGTATCAAGTCAGTGCGGTGACCATGGTGTATCTGTGCTGATCAGAAACGCTAATTGGCAGTTAGATGTCTTTGATAAATAAAACTCAAAGAAACAAATTATTATTCAGGAAGTGTAGTTTCTTGGGTAGATGAAAGCTTTCAAACCATGGGATCCCTGAGGAGAGAGACTCAAAGGGACCTTTTGTGGCACAAGGGGTCGGAACCTCTGAGCAATATGAAGTTATCTTTTCATTAAAGCCAAGCACACATATTTTTCCATAGACCTCTGATGCCCAGCTTCTCATTAGTGAACCTGACTTCTCAGCATCCCTGCAGATAAAACACTGTTCACATGGGCTTCCCCAGAGAGTGCTGATAGGTGCTCCATGGAGGTCAGAGCAAGAGGCCACCATCAAAACAGCTTGGGAAAAACACATCAAGTAAAAAGAAGCCATCGACTGTGGGATTTTCAGGGCTCTTAATGGATTCATGAATTAAGAACCCATCTGAGATGTCTCTGTAGTTAGAGTACATACGACTTTTGCAGAGGACCCAAGTTTGGTTCTCAGAACCCACACTGGGTGGCTCTAGTTCTAAGGGTCACACAACTCTGGTGTTCTTGTCTGCACTCATATGCACATACCCCAACACAGAAACACACTCATACATATTATTAAAAATAAAAGTAATTTAAAAACCACAAAGAAGACAAAGCAAAAACATAGTCCCTATAGTCATGGGATGTGCTCATTGTAGGTGACACTTTCTTAAGAAGTAAGTGTCCCACAGAACACCCTTGAGAGGATGAAGGTTTATGGTAATAAGGGGACCCAAAGTTACAGGGACAAATGGAAGCAATATGAAGGTCTGAGGGTGGAGACAGGCTAGGATAGACCTTGGAATTGTTCCTGCTTTCTGCTTGTAACACCTGCAGGGTAGAGTCACAATGGGTGTGGTAACAGGTATAGTTAACAAGCAAATATTCCAGAGACCTGGATTCAAAAGAAATTGCTCAAATGACCCAGGAAAACTGGGCTTGATTTCATCATCAACTCTTGCCATGTCGTGTACTAATGGAACTGTAAGGCAGGGAGCTTGGAGGGAAAACGACTGTAGCCTTCTGTAGAGATGCTCAATTAGATCCACTCACCCACCAGGCAGCAGCCTTCCTGATTCATCCCTTCTCCCAGCATGCCCTGGGAATCTCGGAAGGGGCGGCAACCCTCTCCATTTCCCTTCCTCTCTTCACTCCTGTGCCCACCCTGAACCACACTGGCAGTAGACCATACAAAGTGGCCCCCTGGTTTGCCCGAGACACAAAGGATATGTTTCCCATGCAGCTCCAGTGGTAGCTCATGACATGAGAAAGTAACATATCTAGATGTCCCTAAACAGTACTCTGAAAGTTCGAGAATGGAACAACCCAGAGAAGCCAGAGGCAGGGCATGGGAGGTTGCAGGCATGCCTTTCATGAGGCCTGCTGTGGGGAGACACACACCCATGCAGCCAGCATCTTCAGGACCTTTGTAGGAAGGACACGGAACATGTTCTATCACAGATGAGGCCTGTGGGAAGCTGAGGGACAAGGAGCAGGGACACACAAGGAAAGGGTTCAGCTCTTACAGTGTGCCTGGACTGTCACCCAGCCCTCCCTGTCAACCATGTCCTCACCAATTCCCAGGAATAAAGGGTGTTTACCACCCACTCCCACTTTACAAATAAGAAGACCAAAATTCATCGAAGTCCGTGGATTGTAATTAAGTGGTCAGCCTACATAATCTCACCTGTGCCCTGACACCACGCAGTCTTGGGAATTCAGCAGACTGGATTTGGTTAAAGAATGGTGGCCAGTGGTTCTATGGGAAGACCTAAAGACACCAAGGGCTGTGTCCCTAGTGTCTACTTTAGAGTAGGGAGCATCGGCAGGTCAGCAAGAAAGTTCAAGGTGATCTCAGGGGAACAGACAAAGAAAGAGGCCACTGACCACTGGATGGTGATCTTTGAACTATCACAGGCACAATGACAGGTTGTATTCAATGAATCCTAAAATGGCAACTGGAAATGAAGAAAACAGAGAGTTCTGGAAATTCCTTCTATTGGTGTTCTTCTTGTTGACATAGTCTTATGGGGTCAGTCCATATCTATATTCTCATTGGATTCACATTAATGATCTCAGGAGATGGAGAGTGAATGTTTCTGTATGACAAAACAATAACAACCACAACAAACTGAGGCTCATGAAATATGGTGCTTTGAATAAGAATGGCCCATGCAGGCTCCTGTAGTAGAATGTGTGGTCACTGGAGAGCGGAGCTGTTTGAAAGGATCACAAAGATTAGAAGGTGTGACCTTGATGGAGAAAGTGTGTCAGTCGGGGGTGGGCTTTGAAGTTTCAAAAGCCCATTCCAGGATCAGTCTCTCTTCCTCCCCCTCCCCCTCCTCTTCTTTTTCTTCCTCTTCCTCCTCCTCCTCCTTCTTCTCCCCCCACCCTTTGTGGATCAGGATGTAGCTCTGAACTACTGCTCTGATACCGTATGTTCCTCACCATGACGATAATGGACTAAACCTCTAAGACTGCAAGCAAGCCCCTCTTAGATGCTTTCTTTTATAAGTTGTCTTGTTATCCCTTCACAGCAATAGAACACTGACTAAGGCATGAAGGGAAGGGAAGGGTTTCGTTTATGCTCAGTGCCTAGCTGCCTGACAGACCCCCTTACTTTTCCATCTTTGGGAAAGTGGACTGTTTACTTAGAACATGTTTGTTTTCATGTCAAAGACATTTTACGTACATGAGTGTTTTGGCTGAATGTGTGTAAGTGTGCTGCCTGAGTGCCTGGTACCCAGGAAAGCCAGGAAAGTGTGTCTGATTCCTTGAAGCTGGAGTTACAGACAGATGTGAACTGTCATCTAAGAAGCAAACCTTGTGTCCTCAGCAAGAGCAACCAGACCTTTTAACTGCTGATTCGTTTCTCCAGCTCCCATGTTTTGTTTTGACACAGGGTGGCAAAACATCCTCCACCTCCAAGATGTTGGAATTACACGTGTGCACCATCACATTTGGTTTATGTAATGCTGCTTCCTGTTATTTTTGTTATTAGAGGTGGAATTATCTTTGTATAGCTATCTTCTTTTGGATTTGTTGGAAGACGATTACTTTCTTGCCCTTTCTAGGGTATAATTTCCCACCTTGTATTGGAGCTTTCCCGCTAATATCCTTTGTAATGCCGGGTTTATGGAAAGATATTGTGTAAATTTGGTTTTGTCATGGACTATCTTGGTTTCTCCATCTATGGTAATTGAGAGTTTTGCTGGGTATAGTAGCCTGGGCTGACATTTGTGTTCTCTTAGGGTCTGTATGATGTCAGTCCAGGATCTTCTGGCTTTTATAGTCTCTGCGAGAAGTCTGGTGTAGTTCTTATAGGTCTGCCTTTATATGTTACTTGGCCTTTTTCCCTTACTGCTTTTAATATTCTTTCTTTGTTTTGTGCATTTGGTGTTTTGATTATTATGTGACAGAAGGTATTTCTTTTCTGGTCTAGTCTATTTGGCGTTCTGTAGGCTTCTTGTATATTTATAGGCTTCTCGTTCTTTAGGTTAGGGAAGTTTTCGTCTATAATTTTGTTGAAGATATTTACTGGCCCTTTAAGTTGGGAATCTTCACTCTCATCTATACCTATTATCCTTAGGCTTGGTCTTCTCATTGTGTCCTGGATTTCCTGGATGTTTTGGGTTAAGAACTTTTTGCATTTTACATTTTCTTTGACAGCTGTGTCAATGTTTTCTATGGTATCTTCTGCACCTGAGATTCCCTCTTCTATCTCTTGTATTCAGTTGGTGATGCTTGTGTCTATGACTCCTGATTTCTTTCCTAGGTTTTCTATCTCCAGGGTAGTCTCCCTTTGTGATTTCTTTATTGTTTCTACTTCCATTTTTATGTCCTGGATGGATTTGTTCAATTCCTTCACCTGTTTGGTTGTGTTCTCTTGTAATTCTTTAAGGGATTTTTGTGTTTCCTCTTTAAGGGCTTCTACCTGTTTACCTGTGTTCTCCTCACATTCTTTGAGAGTGTTATTTATGTCCTTCTTAAAGTCCTCTATCATCATCATTAGAAGTGATTTTAAATCTGAATCTTGTTTTCCTGGTGATATGGGGAGTTCAGGACTTTCTAGTATGGGAGAACTAGGTTCTGATGATGCCAAGTACCCTGGGTTGCTGATGCTTATGTTCTTGCACTTGCCTTTTGCCTCTGGATCATCTTAGCGCTACCTGCCCTGTCTCTGACTGGAGCCTGTCTTTCCTATTGTCTTGGTTGTTTCAGAGCTGTGTGAGGTCGGTGTTACTACTGGGGTTAGAGCTGGGGCCCAAGATCTGCTCAGTGCTCGGGCCCAGACCGGAAGGAACCAGTGCTCAGGACCAAGAGTGAACTCCTGGGTCCTAGTGGGTCCAAGTTACTTCCTGTTGGGGGGGGGTTTGCTGTCTCCTTACCTAAGATACTACCCAGGTTAGAACTCCTTGGAGGCCCACTTCCTCTGGGTTTTGTGAGGTTGGGTGCAGAGCAGCCACCTGGGATCTGCTCAGTGCTAGGACCCAGACCGGAAGGGTTTATGTAACGCTAAGGACTGAACCCAGAGTCTCATGCATGTTAGGCAAGCACTCTCCCCACTGAGCTACATCCCCATCTCCCAAGAACTTCTTTAGGACAAGCTCAGAGGTGTAAAGAGTGCATGTAGCTGGTATCTTCTTGCTATTTTGTCCCAAGAACTAACATAAGGATTTAGGTTAGTGGTAGGGCTCCTAGCAAGCACAAGGCCCTGAAAAATATTACCATAATAAGTCCCCTTCCCCAGAGAGTGGTGGTATAGGCTGTAACTCCAGCTACTTAGGAGCCTGAGGGAGAAGGATCAAGAGTCCAAAGCCAGCCTGGCAATTTATCAAGACCCTGTTTCAATTTAAAAAGGAGATGGGAGATCTGGGAGTGGAGAGCAACAAACACAAGGCCCTAGATTCCACCCCTAATACCTTGCACTTGTTTCCAAGGCTTTGCACACTGAAATGAAGTTTCTAGAAATATATTCTAGCGTGCTGAGGAATGGTCACTAAAACTCAGTTTGACCGGAATTCACCGACTTCACTTTTTGCCCATGAGCTTTCTGGAACAGGACTACTGGAACAACATGCAGATGAGTGTTCAGGAAACTGATCCTGGCACTAACAGTAAATTAAACACTGGTGTTTCTTCCCAGTGACCTCATTTGTTGAGACAGACTTAAGTTTATGACAATCTTCTCAGCTCAAGGATCCAGAGCATCATGTCTCCCAGGCATCCTCAGACCAGGAGCTATACACGCTGTCACCTTAAAGCAATGGGAGAAAATTTTGTCAATCAAACGTGACGGATTCTATGGCGACTTTGAAATGCAGATGCTGACCCCTGCTTTTTGTCAGTGAAGGCTTGTCATCCAGATGTTGGTGGCATTGAGTGAAAATGAAGTTAATCTAAAATCCCTGATAGGAACATGCAGACAACTGAGGACTGTTGAATTTATGGGCTGTGTGACTTCTCTATATGCCATGGATATTACTTTCATTTCATGAGACCAGAAATGGACTGAGTGAGGGCTCAGTCCCATGCTATGTCAGAGTTGTACAGAGGCAGTGAGGGTTTAAGACAGTAGGAGACTGGAAACACATGGTTTTCCAGCCACTAGTAAAGAGAAGAAAGGAAAAGAAAATGAGAAAATAATGAAGGGAATAAGTCAAAATAAATAAGCGCTTCTGAGCCTACACCAGGCAAACAAGTCTTTTAATTAAGAAAAAAATTTGAGAATGAAATGGGAGCAAAGGGGCTTAAAGGCAATTCCTGCCCCTATGAGATATTTTCACTAAAGAATTAGGACAACCAGGGATTATTATTTTCTTAAGCTTTTGATTGAAATCGCAGACTTTCATCCCATCCCTTCTGCAGTTGGAAAACCCAAGAGGCCAGTGGCTCAACTTCCTTAAGGAGAAACAAGAGGCAAAAATAACTCGGGGTGGCTGAGATTCTTGGGGCAGGGGTGGGATGAGGGTGAGGGTCAGATGGGGGTGGGGTGACTGTTGATGAATGAGAAGGTGGTTTACCCAACCCCACTTTCTCCTGCTCCTCTCATGGCTACTAGCTGTACAGTTGTGGGATGCACCCCTCTTCACCCTTTCCCCACAGGTTTTCTCCATCCCAGTTTCCCCTCCCCATGTGCTGAGCCCATTAGACTCAGGTTTTAGCAAACATCTCCTGCAGGCACCTGCATTTCAGCAACCCGGTAAAAGAGCAAACAAACCCTTCAGGGCATGGTCAGTCTGCTTCTTTTTTGATACACACACAAGTTTGCTGATCTAGGCTTTTGAACCAGTCACGGGTTTAGCTCCTGGGCAAGGTAAAATAGTTCACTAAGGTTCTAAACAGTTTTAGGAATTCAATTTCTCTTTTACCATTGGAAAATAGTGTCTCGACTACATGGGAAAACTCTGTGAAATCTACACTGTGGGTGTTATGCAACATTTAAAAAGAAAATTTGGGGGCTGGAAAGATGGCTCAGCAGTTAAGAGCACTGGCTGCTCTTGCAGAGGAGCCACCCAGGACCCACATAGTGGCTCACAACTGTCCTTAACTCTAGTTTCAGGAAATCCAGCATCCTCTAAAAGTATGAGTCATGCACGTGGTGCAAATACATACACAAAGGTGAAAGATTCATTCTCAAAAAATAAAAGTAACAAGTAAATCTTTTAAAAATAAGTTCAGGGGCTGGAGATGTTGCTCAGAGAGTAGAAAGCTTACCCAGAATGAATGAAGCCCTATATTGGAGTTCTAGTGCCCCATAAACCTGGCAATGTAGTACATGTCTATAATCCCAGCATTCCAGAGGCACAACCAAGAGGATCAGATGCTCAAGATCATTGTTGGCTAGGTAGCAAGTTTGAGACTAAAAAACTGGGCTACATGAGACCCCATCTTCCCCCCACAAAAAATCTGTATGAATTCACTGGGAGGAATTTCCACAGTGCCACTATCATTCCACAAGCAAACCAAATGGCAGAGAGAACAGGTAACAGGGTCAGGATCCAGTTTTTATAACACAGCAACAGAAAGAGTGACAGACAGTCTTTGAACAAAAGAAAAAAGAAGAAAAGGAGTTCTCCATGGCTGTTATCTTGAGCTGCTGTGACAAGTGCCTACACAGAATCTCCTTAATGGAAGAGGATATATTTTGGCTTGTAGTTTGAGAGGTTCAGTCCATGGCCACTTGCTCCTGTGGAGAGATAGTGCTTTATGGCAGGAGTACCTGGTAAAGATAAGCTGTTTACCTCATGGCAACAAGGAGATAAATAGAGAGGGAAACTGAATCCCTACATCCTCTTAAAAGGCATTCTCCCAATGACCTAACTCCCCTCTGTAGGCATCACCTCCTAAAGATTCTCTGACCTCCCAATAGCACCTCCATTGATATACTGAGTACTTTGTCAACTTGACATAAGCTGTGGTGGTTTGAATGAGAATGTCCCCCATAGGCTCATATATTTGAATGCTCAGTCATCAGGGAGTGGCACTGCCTGGAAGGAATTAGGATGGAGAAACTGTGTCACTGAGGATGGGCTTTGGTGTTTTAAAAGCTCAAGCCTGGCTCAGAGTCTCTGTCTTCCGGCTCACTGTGGATCTGGATGTAGAACTGTCAGCTACTTCTCCAGCACCATGTCTGCTTAATGCCCTAAGACCATGCTTCCTACCAGGATGACAATGGACTAAATCTCTGAAACTGTAAGCAAATCCCAATTAAAAGCTTTCATTTATAAGAGTTTCCATGGTCTTGGTGTCTCTTTACAGCAACAGAACACTGACTAAAACATAAACTAAGGTCATCTGGGAAAAGGAAACCTCAACTGAGAACATGCCTCCATCAGATTGCCCTGGAGGCAAAATCTATGGGCCGCTTTCTTGGTTTATGATGGATGTAGTAGGGCCTAGTCCACTGTGGGCAATGCTACCCCTTGACAGGTGGTCCTGAATTATATAAAAAAGCAAACTGAACAAGACATGTGGGACAAGCCAGTAAGCAGCCATCCTCTATGATTTCTGCTTCAGCCCCTGCCTTGACCTCCTGCACTGACTTCCCTTCCTGATGGACCATAGTCAGGATGTGTAAGCCAAATAGACTTTTCCCCACTGAGTCACTACTGGTCATGGTCTTTATCGAAGTAACAGAGAGCAACAGGACAGCTGGAGACCAAGCCTTTAACATGTAGCCCTTCAAGAATCAAACCTTACCAGACAAAAGGAAATAAATGTTCGAAAGAAAGCCATTACACACAGGGTAGGGTAATCATGGCAGATTCTCACACAAAACTTAAATTTTCAAATGCACACATAGTGTAAGCATAATGTTTTATATGTTGTATAAAGATTTCTTTGCCTTCATATCTTATTTCAATCCAGAAACTGCATTGTAATGCTTCTATCAAGAATCTCCTGTCTCAAGTTTGGATAACCAAGTCTTATCATTTACTCTCTGTCTTGTCAATAAATGCTGATCACCCAATGGCTGGGCAGAATAGAGAAGAAGGTGGGGTGTCCACTATCAAGAGGAAGAAGAGAAGGAGGGTCAGGAGGGCAGATGCACAGGTAGGATGGAGGAATTGGAGCCATAAAGAGTGGGTTCAAAGAGCCAGATCAATAGTAATATGCAAGTATCATGAGATGAGGCTGGGAGGTAGCCAGATTAGCATAGACAGTAAATATAGATCATTAAATTGTTCAGCTATTTAGGTACAGTTTTAAATAAATCTTGGTTTCTCTCTGGAGTTATTGAGGACTAACATAAGGTAAAGAAATACAGCTTTGGGATTAATTCACTGTTTACATTTCTACTAAGAACAATTCTGTGATGCGCCGCCTCGCCGATAAGGAGAACGCCACACTCAGGATTCTTCTGACAGCAGTTTACTGTTACAGCTCTTTTAGATGGTGTTACAGCTCTCTTAGATGGTGGTGTTACAGCTCTCTTACATGGTAGTGGCGAAGGACCTCGAGCCCCAGAACCCACGGCTTATATAGAGCCCTGGGAGAACGTGCTGCATGCTCATTGGCTCTTTAAGTGTCGCCTAATTAGCATATTAATTTTTCGCGCCTTGCGCATTCGGGAAGCCGGTGCGCCCTGTGCAGGCGCACATTCAATCCCGGCTCCCTCACAGAGCCGGCGCCATTTCACAATGGCGAATGCGGCTCCTGACACAATTCACTTTCAACGTAGAATTGAGGAAACAGCTCCGTTGAAGTACCTGTAGTGTGAGCATTGGGACCTGAGCTCCACCCCCAGCACCCATGTAAAAAGCTGGTGGCACACACTTGGACTCTCAGTGTTGGGAATGAGGAGACACATGGACCCCTGGGGCTCACTGGCTCACCCACCTAACCTAACAGGTAAATTCCAGGCCAATGAAAAGAGTCTTATCTCAAAAAACAGGGTGAACAGCTCCTGAGGACTAACACCAGAGGTTGACTTCTGGTCTCCGCTAGCAAGCACACACACACATGCATATGTACCAACAACCCAGCACACAAAAAATACACACACACACACACACACACACACACATACACACACACACACACACACACACACACACACACACACACTTGAGAAATCAACCTTGGAGTTTTAGAGTAATTGTGGTGCAGATGCACAGAAACAGCTGCAGCTGTAATGATGGTGGAAGGACGGAGATCTGACCTGATGAGGCCCAGCCTCAAATTACACCTGTAAAACACAAGCTCGCCTCTCCTCTTCGTTTGGTCCACCTTCATCTCATCTTGCTTCTCTTCCAACCCTTCCTCTCTTCCCCATCCACCTCCTCCTTTAGGGATCTTTGCCCAAGCTGTGGCCCATTCTTTACTCAGGCCTGGATCACCTTCAGAGACCAGTGAGCCTCACTCATCTCTTCCTGTCCCTACCAGGATCTGGAGAAATGAGTTACTTATCCAAAGTCACAAATTAGCACCCTCTTCTGATTAGGATATAACTGATGTCCCAAATATTGAAAAGGATATTGTCTTTGAATCTTTTCTGGAGCAACAGCTAATCCCCAAGATTTTAAAGCTTGCGTATAAGAGCAAAGGCTTGTATTAAAACCCCTTCAGAGGGATCAGCTAATAAAGCATCATCCATGTAATTAACAATATACACAGAAGGATGCGAGGTCTTAACGTCTTGAATTGAAGCAGCAACAAATTTTTAAAATAAAGTAGGGCTATTAGTCATTCCTTGAGGCAAAACTTTCCAATGTTATCACTTCATGGGTTCTTTAAAATTACAAACAAGGATACTAAATGCAAACCATTTACAGTCATTGGGATGCAAAGGAATAGTATAAAAACAATCTTTTAAATCTATGATAATTTTATGTGAATTTTTTTGGAATGGCAGCTGGGGTAGGTAAGCCAGGTTGTAATGCCCCAATAAGTTTCATAGTTTCATTAACCTTCCGCAAATCTTGCAATACTCCCCACTTGCCTGATTTTTTCTTAATTACAAATACAGGTGAGTTCCAGGGGGAACTAGAAGGTTCAATGTGACCAGCTTGCAATTGCTCCTTCACTAGCTGTTGAGCGGCCAGGATTTTTTCTGAAGTAAGAGATCACTGATCAACCCATACAGGAACATCACTTTTCCAAGTGATTTTATCCACATGGAGTGCAGGCCATTAAAAATACCCTAGAAGCATCTCAGGAGTCCAGATGAGCTGGTCCAGAATCACACACAGTGGGCAGGACAGTACAGAAGGGGGTGGATGGAATCTCAGGTGAGAGTGTGGCGACTCCCAGTCCCTCCTGGAAGGAGGGAACATCAAAGGCCCAACCTGAAGGTCACTTGTGAGAGGTCACAGCTGTTCTGATGAAGATGGTAATGACCATTCTATCCTGAGGGTCTGTGTCTCACACTTACAGAACTAAATATCATCTTACCACACAACCCAGTAAGTATGCTCCATCATAGCTGCCCAAAGGAGGTAAAAATTGGTGTCCAAGGAAAGACATGACTATATAGGAGATTTGTTCATAATTGCCACATCTCAGAAGCAACCAAGTTGTCCTTCACTAAGCAAATTTCTAAGCTAAGCATAGTCAAGTAATGAAATACTAGTCCACATTTAAGACAAATGAGCTGCCTAGCCATGAGCAAAGAGGAAGAAACAAAAATGTCTATGAGTAGGTGAAAGAAGCCTGTGGGAACATTCTGTCTATGGTGACTATAGCTCAGTGACTTTCTGGGAAAAGCAAAAATGCTAATTCAGTAAAAAAAGATCAGGGCTGGGTGGTGGTGGCCCACGCCTTTAATCCCAGCACTTGGGAGGCAGAGGCAGGCGGATTTCTGAGTTCAAGGCCAGCCTGGTCTACAAAGTGAGTTCCAGGACAGCCAGAGCTACACAGAGAAACCCTGTCTTGAAAAAACAAAACAAAACAAAACAAAAAAACCCCACAAAAAACCAAACAAACAAACAAAAAAAGATCAGGGCTGGAAGTGTACCTCAGTTAGAAGAGGGCTCACCTACTGTGTACAAAGCTCTGCAGTCAATTCCCAGCACCACATTTGTGGGGTATGATGGTATAAACCTAAAATGGCAGCCTAACTTCTTTCTTCTGCAACTCTAGGAGGGCCTCAGTGTACAGAGGACTGCTGAGACCTGCTGCATTTGCTCTGTTGCTAGAGCCTCCTCAATTTATACCTGTCTTCTCCCTCTTCCCTGCCCTCCACTTCTCTTTTTCCTCTCTCCTTTCTCTTTCATCTCTGTTCTCCCTCCCCTCCTATGCCTACCCCTTCCCCTCCCTCCTCTTTGCTCTTTCCTTCTTTCCATTTGTTGTATAGCAATTTCCTCCATATTGAAAACTCCCATCCTGGAGAGAAACTTGTTAAACTTCAGAAAGTTCTAGATGGGATGTAAGTAACTCACAAGGCTCAGGAAGTCTCTGAAGCTTACCAGATTCACAAGGGCCCTCCCTCCACAAAGTTATAGAATGAATAAGGACTTCTGGGGAGAGGAGCCCCCTGTGTAAACACCTGCAAAGTGGTAAGCCCTAACTAGAGGTGATAGGGAAATCAAGGAAGAACTGACTCGGGTCAAGCAGACTGGTCTCTCTGATGGAGAAGCCTCAGCAGCCAAGAAATTCAGTCTGTTTAATTTATACAGGTGAACAGGGAGGAGGGGTTATCATATATAGCTGAACAAGGACATGGGGCTTATGGCACGCAGCTGGACAAGGAGGCAGGCATAGCTAACTAATCTTGGGAGAAGCAGGCTCTGTAGGGGAATAGTCTTCAGGCTGTAACATGGTGTGTTTGGGGCGGGGAAAGCGATGTAGACGTGTTCTTCATGCACCATTGATTGACATTAACACCTGGATAAGAGAAAGACTTTGCCAGCCCTCTGAGCCTCGCATGGGGAAGACTTTGCCACTCCCATGGGGCTGAAGTACTGGGATCTTTGACACACCATTCCCATGTGAACAACACTTGCTCCACACAGTTCAGATTTGAGAGTTATCAGCCATATGGCATGGGCTTTTAGCAGTGTAGTCATTTTTGAGTGACCTATGCATAGTCCTTGTGAATGACCAACAGGTTAATTGTTTCACCAAGTTGGACTTGGGTGGTATCCTTACTTTGGTCTGGGGTCAGTTGGAGAGTAGACATTTGTTAACATCTTCCCATGAATAGTGTCACATAACACCCTTCCCTCCCATAGTCCGGACGCCAAGGTCTCTCCCTAACATGCCTCTTTCCTGTGACTCTCAGCCTGGACCAGCTCCTGGCTGGCTAGCAGTGGAGCCCCTTGTGTAAACACCTGCAAAGTGGTGAAGTCATGCTTCTGACTGCTTGGGGGGCGGGGGCGGGAGTCTAGAGCACAAGCTTTTTCCTCCAGTAGGACAGGGTGCTGGGGTCCCCATGCCTCTGCTGTTCCTGTCTGCTGTGGAGCAGAGTTGCTGAGTGGGTCCTGGCAGCATTTGTGTTTCACAGTTGCTCTGGAGTTGTTGCCAGGACAAGGCTTGTGCCTGATCCCCCAAGTGACATACTTCTGAGACTTTTAAAAATAGAAATCCAAAAGCTGTTTCATTGCCAAGGTTCTGACTCCCAAAGCCATGGGCAAGCTGGAAATTCAGTCTTGAAGCTTTGAGAGGAAAGTGAGTTCCCCTGGCCTTGCCTCAGATGCTCCGTGAGCACCATAATCTCCTGACTGAGTCATGTGCTGGGCAATGGTCACAAGCAGAGGCCAGCTGTCAGTACTATAATTACCCGGGATGATGGAGGTTAGCACTCCGTCCTTCTTGACTAACAAGTCCACACACTGGGTGGAGGCTGTAAGGTGCATAGACAACTCTGCCAACTTTTTGTCATCTGCTCACGGATACCCAGGCTCTTAGAGACACATTGGTCCAGGCACACAGACTTGCCTTTGATCGACTGGCTCTGCTTCCTTGTAGGGGGAGCCATGCATGTCTGGTGGCAGCCATGCGTGTCTGGTGGCAGGCCCCGTCATTCTGTTGCATCATCTCCACCAGTATCTCCATCATCTGTCATCTCCACCATCGCCCCTGTGGCCAGCTACTGGGCTCTGAGTAGATCCATGTCAACCCAGTTCTGTGGAGAGAATAGCCTTCTGGTCTGTAGTCCACAGCCTGGGACAGGTCCCAGATCTCACTGTGTCTCTCTAGCTCTGGATCAGTAGGATAAAGTTTCCGGGTACCCAAGTAGACAGGGAGGAACAGGGAGGAAGCATCTTTTTAGATTTTTAATTTTTCTTTAATTTTATGTGTATGAGTATTTTGTCTGCATGTGTATCTGTGCACCACATGAATGCCTGGTATCTGTGGATGCCAAAGGAGGGTGTTGGATTTCCTGCAACTATAATTAAGGACAGTTGTGAGCCACTGTGTATGTGCTAGGAACTAAACCCGGGTTCTTGGCAAAAGTAGCTGGTGCTCTCAACTGCTGAGCATCTCTCCAGCCCGTGGATTTTCTGCAGCTGAAATCTATGCAGACCTCCTACTTTCATATGGTGAGTGAATAAAGAACATGTCTGTGTCCTCAGTAAGAATTCCTGCAGACTTTTTTTTCTGCTTGAAAGTTCTCCTGCAGGAAGGAAATGAACGTGAAAGTTCTAAGGCAGATTTTGTATTACTGATTCCCTGGGGCTCAGTGGTAGTTGAATAAGGCTGGCCCACATAGTCTTGGGTATTAGAACACTTGGGCTCCAGTTGGTATTTTATGTTTAGGGAGATTTAGGAAGTGTGGCCTTGCTGCATCTAGAGACAAGCTCTCTAGACGAACTCAGAGCTTATGAATTAGTCTACCTAGTCAGCTTATCCTGGGGATTCCTGTCCCCATCTCTTGAGCACTGGTACTCTAGGTTTCTATGGGCACCAGGGATCTGAGCTCTGGCCCTCATGCTTGTGTGGTAAGTGCAATGTTTCCCCAGACCTCTAAAGATTGTATTTTACTGAGACAGGGGCTTGCTATATATCCCAGGCTGATCAGTATATAATATTTTTAGTTATTAGAGAGGCCTTTTATCAACTATCTCACTTAAATGAGAGGAGCCTGTCTTAGTTACTTTTCTGTTGTTTTGAGAAAACACCATGACCAAAAGCAACTTATGGAAGAAAGAGTTTATTTCAACTTACGGTTCCTTTGGGAAAGTTCATATATGTCAGGGGAACAGGGGAGCAGGAAGCCTGAGCAGGAAACTCAGAGGTTTTGGCTTAAAGCATAAACATGAAGCAGAGAATGAACTGGAAGTGGACTAGGCTATGAATATTCAAAGCCCACCCCCTGTAGCATATAAGGTATAGAGTACCTTGTATAAGTATATAGGCCCACCCCCTGCAGTATATAAGGTACCTTCCTGATTGAGGAAGATGGCCTATGCCAATATCTGGCCTCTACACATACATGCCTGCGCACACATGTGAATACACATATAAAACGCATCACACACACACAATTTCTTTTGAAAGGATTTTGCCATAGAGAGTGGGTGGGATTCCTTTTGCTGATGAACTGCAGACCCTTCATAGGGCTGTAAGCCATGGCCATGTTCTTGAAGGGTGCAGCTGGTTTCCTGCATCAGGATGAGAGGACAGGGATATAGCACACAGCTTCCTGTGCAGGTTAAACCACAGCATTTAGTTTGCTTTCCTCATTCCACCCTACAGGAGGCTGGGACCTGAAGTGGAGTAAGGACAAGGAACTATTTGCAGAATGACTGTAGACCATGACCTAGCACTTCTGATCTTCCTCTTCTACCTCCCAGGTTCTGCGATTACAGATGTGCACAAATGAAGCGGCTCATACAGTGCAGGATGAATGCAGGGCTTTAGAAAATGATGTGCTTTGTGTGTGTGTGTGTGTGTGTGTGTGTGTGTGTGTGTTATCCTATAGTGTGTTTGCATGGGAGTTTTGAGAGAGCTAGGTCTTTGCTTTCACCATGTACATCTTAGGGATTGAACTCAGATGGTCAGGTTTGATGGGCCTTTAGTCCTTGAGTCGTCTTGATGCCCTCCATTGTAATTTAAAAACAAAACAAAAACCCCTTTCTACTTTCTTTATTGGTTTTTAAAGTTTTTTTAAACAAGTTGTCTCACATTTTTCTGGACTCTCCAAAGTACTGTTGGAACAGAACAGTGACTCTGGGACCTTCATGAGTGTTTGTCCCGCAGAGACTGGAAGGCTCTGCCTCACCAGGTCAGGATCAGTGGTAGGGGCTAGGAATCTTGTTTACCCAAGGGGCTCCAGGGGCACCGCGCTCTGTGGATCCCACCTTGTGGCGATGATACAGAGCTCTTAGATCTTCTTTAGTCTTTCTGGCAATTCAGGGCTCAGCTCCTCCGAGGGTTTAGTCTGAGTCAAGAGAGGCATGGCATTCATGGCATTCATGGCATTCATGGCATTCATGGCATTCATGGCATTCATGGCATTCATGGCATTCATGGCATTCATGGCATTCATGGCATTCATGGCATTCATGGCATTCATGGCATTCATGGCATTCATGGCTCTCTGGTGGCCACAAGACACACTGGATGTTGATGGAGCCCTCTCATCCCTTTCTTCAAATGGACTGTAACCCACCAGGCCTTCTGTCTCCTGGGCTTCTTGACTGGTTGTTAACAATGTTCCTTTACAATTCCACCTCAAATCCTGTTGTTTCACTGGCAGACAAAACATTGAACTGGCCCAAAGGCAAGTCACAGGACCAGGGCCACTTAGGCAGACACCCATAGCACTCCAATCTTTCACAGACCCTACACCTCATTAGCTAAGCCATGGAAACATCCAAAGCCAGGGGCTGGGCTGTTACTAGCTTCCTCCTTTGGCCTCACCTGACCAGACCCTTTGTTGACAAGCCCATGTATGTCACACTGGGATGTTCCCCTCTGCATATTGTCTGCCAACCTTTGACCCTGAACCCTGACATGGTTCATAATCATGCTCCTCCGAGGCTTTTCCTCCCTGTCTCTGTCCCTAGCTTCTGTCTCTGTCTGCGGCTGCCTTGTTGCCTACTGGCTTCTCTTCACCTTCTCTGCCTGCTCTGGTAAACAGTCTCGGCCTTCCCAGTGTTTTGCTCCAATATCTGGAACCAAAGCACTGTCAGCTGGGGCTTTGCTTCAGCTCTGGAATGCTCACTTCTGAAATCCAGCATGACCAGGACCAGCTTCTGCTGAGTTCCATCTGGAATTCATGTGGTGGAAGGAGAGAACTGACTCTTAAAAAGTTATCCTCTGACCTCCATACTGGTGCTGTAGAAACATATATGCTCTAGAGAACACACACACAGACACACACAGACACACAGACACACAGACACACAGACACACACACACAGACACACACACACACACAAAATAAATTCCAGTATTACAAAAATACAACAACAACAAAAAAGACAGGAGATACCCAGGCAGAAGAAGGAAATGGGCCTGGGACATAGCCCTGCTGGTTTCTGGCACTAAGTCCTTCCCAGCAAACTCCTTGTATCACGAACATGGAGAGACATCTCTCACAGGGCTAGCCAATCTGCCTGAGTCCAGCTCCTTTCTGCCCCCATTCCTGACTTCTCTCCTGTTCCCATCGCCCTAACCAGCAGCCCTCGTGGCAGTGTGTCATGAGCTACCAGGTGACTGTCACTGCTCACGTATTTGTACCCTGTGGTTTAAACACTCTTTTCAGTCTTAAACCCAGCCACCTCTGTCTGTGACTGTATGTAGACACCCTCAGTGTGTTCTAGAGTGACTAACCAACCTTCCAGAGGCAGAGCTGCAGTGCCTCTAGCCAGGAGGGCTACTGCCCAGTCTCCACTCCACAGTGACTGTCCCTGTATTCCACATGGAATCAACTCTGCAACTTTCATGAAACCAAGTAACAGCCCGAAGTACACCTATATTTTCTAAGACGTGAAGCCGAAACCATAGGTTTGTTCTCTGACCATTGTACACCACATACTTTTATTATCATCATTATTATTAAAGAAAAACACAGAATCCTGATCAGTGTCATGTCCCAGGGATCCCTCCTGAGCATTGCAGGCTGGCTGCAAGGGGGCAGCCATGTTAGAATTCCCCTAGGCCCGCCCGCGGCCCCTTTCCTCATTACAGTATTTAGAGTTCCATTTTATGAAGGTTAGCTTAAAGGAATATTGTTATATAGTAAAACAATTTTCACCCCCAATTTGTTTTTCTTCCTTCTGACCTTAGAGAAAAGAAGGCAGTGTGGTGTCTGAATTATGCTGTGGGCCTGGGCACTGTGCCTCATTATTCAAGTTTTACTGCCCAGTTTGCCTATGAATGGGACAGCTAAGGTCAAGGCCTGCAGTTTCCGACAGCAGGGGGCGCCCGGAGCTGCGGGCCGACCCTGGGAGAAAGAAGTTTGAGAAAGGGACCTGATGGCCAAGTGAGAGGACGAAGGCGGACTCTCTGGTGGCAACAGGCTGGGCATCTGCGATCTGCTGGAGACACCAGGCAGTATCCAACACGAGACTTAGGTCTAGAAGAAACCCGCCTAGGAAGAAGTCGCACCGGGAAAACAGATCAGAAGCAATGATTCAGCCCCTCCTGGCCCAGCTGTGGAAAGCACCCCCTCGCCTTGGATGGACAGGAACCACTGCTTCACGCCTGAGGACTCCAAGGCTCTACCTCTCCTGTGACTAGGGACCTGCATAGCTATGCTAGGGTCTTGATCTGAAACCAAATGTCAGAAAAGGAAGAATCCCACAGATTTTTGCCCCTGCCTCCCAGTAGGATCTAGAGGCGGCCCAGTCAGTGGTCTTGTTTTTAATTAAAACAAACCTGGCCCTTTGAGTAGTTTAGGACAACCCCCAGATGAGAACCATTAGGGCAGATGGGCCAGAGAAACCAAAGAGCCAATGCGTAGGAAGCCCAGGGCAAAGACCAGCCGGACAAATATTGCCTACTAAATACACACGCGGCGGAAAAGTCTCTAACAGTGCTGGCCTTTGATAAGTGCTGGGCGGCTCAGCTTTGAGAAAGCGTAGCAAAGTCAGCTGAAAGGGGAACAGAGAAGTTCTGTCAGTGGGTCCCCTCCTAAGGCTTAAATCTATCTCTTTACAGTTTACATGGGTGAGAACTGAAGCCCAGAGAAGTTAAGAGCATGCCTAGGATCTTATAGCAAGTGGCAAAACACAAACACCCCAAACCTGAATCTGGAATTCAAACTGGACTCCTCACCAGTCCAGAGTTCTCTGTTGCTCCACAGGCTTCTTTCTGTAAGAACCTTTGATGGGCTCTAGCTGTGGGTCTGCAGATCTTCCTTCTCCCTTGAGGGCCGGCCGTAGGGAGTAACCTGAGCCCATGCTGGCCCACACTGAGCCCTTCTCAGAGACCTGAGGTTGTCCCTGGACGTAGAAGCAAAAGTATTAATACCTGTGCATCACTGTTTAATAAATGGCTCATGCCAAGGGTTTGGGAGGTTTTCTGGTGGCCTGGATTCTGACGTTAGCCTTCACTGGGTGGTTTCTACCTCTTCCATCACTCCCATTTCACAGATGAGAAAGTCCTCAAGACTTTCCAGCTAGAGATGTGAGTGATCCCACCTGGGACACTGTTGTTTAGTCCCTTGGGCAGTGTGGACAGTGTAAAGGTACCCTGCCGTGGGAGGGCAGCGTAGCCCCTCCCACCCTTCCCTTGTGGTCAGCCTTCACTTGTGGAGCAGGTTGTACCAGACACACCTTCCAGGCTATAGTGACAGGTCACCTCTCTTTCACTCATACCCACAGCCCATGTCTAATCATAAGACGCAAGCTCTGAGCCCAGGCTGACCTTGGATTCACGATGAAGATGATCTTGAATTTCTGATGGCCCTACCCCTACCTCTAGAGTGATAGAATTATGGGTGTGTACCACTACCCCTGGTTTTATGTGGTATTGGGATGGAAGCCAAGGTTTCTGTTTTTGCTAGGCAAGGACTCTCCCAACTGAACTGTATCATCAGACTGCTGACATTCATTTTAATAGTAACTTTTTGGTTGCTGTGTTGAGCAAAGGCAATGAAGAAGAAAGTGGTTAAAGCCAACTTAGCAGAACAATGTGATCAAATGTTGCTCTGGGTGTTTCTGGGGCATATTATGGGATAGTGATGGCTTTGGAGTAAAGTAGATTGCTTTCCTATAAGGTAGGTAGGCGTCAGCTGATCAGTTGATGGCCTGGATAGAACAAAACCTGACCCTCTTCCTGCCAGCAAAATAGAAGTCTGTGAGTCTACATGATGGGCCTTAGAATTAAATGTGGCATCAGCTTATGCCTATTCTCCAAGTTGCCAGCATTGCTCATAAAGACTTTGCACTTGGGATGGAGCGATGGCTTAGGGGTTAAGAGCACTAACTGTTCTTCCAGGGGTCCTGAATTCAATTCCCAGCAACCACATGGAGGCTTACAACCATCTGTAATAGGGATCCAATGCCCTCTTCTGCTGTGTCTGAAGACAGCCACAGTGTACCCACATACATAAAATAAATAAATCTTTAAAAAAAAAGACTTTGTACTTGTCAACCCCCAAGTCTGTAAGAGTCAGCTCCTTAGAACAAGTCTCTGTGCATTATAGTCTGTTGCTTTTGTCTGGTGGCAAAGAGAGGGGGCAAAAAGGAAAAGAAGAGGGCATTTTCCGCTCAAGCCAGTGACAGGGAGATACTCAGACATGTCACTATTTATTTTCATAGTTAATACTGTATAATATTTTTATTTCATCTAACATGTGCTCAATTTGTTTTGTTTTTAAGACAAGCCTCTGCAAGTTCCTTCTGCCTCAGCCTTCTTGGTGCTGCTGTTACAAGTCTGTGCTACCATGTTTGGTTTCCTTTTGTTTTCTTTTTCTAGGATCGTTTACCAGGAAATACCAATGTCATCTTCTCATGTTACCTATAACCACTTCAAAGTATAGGTTTGAGAAGTAAGAACCACTGTGTTTAAGTAAATCTGTAATGTCAACATGTGTTCAAGCAGACTAGCCTGGGCTTCAGGCTCTGGACCTGGTTGCATCAGAGGATGCTAGGCCAGTCAGAGCTCTGGGACAGGCTCCCTGAATCATGTCTTAGTTCTAGGGCCCACAAGAACCCATACGCATGATTCTCTTGATTTCTTGTCTGCAACTACCCTCCATCCAGAACTACCTGACCTACATCGCTCACTCATGTGCTGAGGGACTGATATTTCCATTAACAATGTTTTTTTTTTTATTACATTGTGTGAGTGTGGATGTGTGTGTCATTGTTGATTATGTGGTGATTAGAGGACAACTTGTGGAAGTTGGTTCTCTCCTTCCACTGTGGAGATCTGGGCACTGAACTCATACCATCATGTTTGGTGGTGAGGACCTTAACCCAAAGAGCTATGTTGCTACTGGTCTCTGGCTCCATTTCCTTTTTACAAGCAAAGCAGGTTGCACTCGGATCCACTCACTGCCTTGCTTTGTCACCAGCAAATAAACAGAACTCCCCAGTTTTGCTAAGTCAGCTTCCTCATGGAGTGGGTGTGCTCCTCTCACACCCTAAAGAAGGGGACAGTCCACACTGCAGAAAGTGAAGGATGATTCCAAAGTATGTCTCTGGCTTGGTGGCAAGTGCTATTTTTAAAAAGTGGCTTTAGAGAGTGATAGCTTTATGGCAGATGTTTTAGGAAGTGCGTTAAGTGATTGGGAACAAGTTTTATTAGGGGCTTCAAAGCAGTCTGTGCCCTGCAGAGAGTCCCCTCCCCCCACGGAGGCCTAGGCCTGGCTAGTCCCCATTGTATCATCAGCCTTCCTTTGATGTCGGAAGAGCCAATCCATCTCTTTCATGGAACTACAAAGGAGCCTCCTAATTGCTTTGTTTGGACAGCCTCTTTTCCAAATATTAAACATTTGGCCTTCCCAGGCCCCCAAGCTCCTAACATCATCTAGGTCCTTGTAGAAAGCACTCTCCCACATGCTGTGGGTTGGCAGCCTCTCTGCTTCCCTGGGCAGATCTGGACATGTCATCCCATGTTCTTCCCACAAGTCTGTGACTCTGTGGATGAAGCCCTTCCTCTGAAGAAGGTTGGGGGTTTAGGAGGATGCTGACCTTGTCCTCAACCTCAACCCTGGAGAGCCCAGGGAGAACTCTGGGTGCTGCCATCTCTTTGTCCTGAGTGACAGTAGGTACAGCTCTGGCTGGGTCATTTGCTATCCTTAGGATCACAATAGGCTCTCTTCCTTCTGTTATCACTAATCCTGGAGCAGATCCCCACTGAGGGGGAGAAATGAGTTCTTGTGTTCCATCTATGGCTAGTGATATCCTCTGCTGAGGCCTCTCTTCTTGTCCTGGGGCCCTTTCCAGACTGATCCCTATGCAACTTGTATTATGATCCTCAGTGTTCCCTGTCCTGCTGTTTCCATGGTATACACTGGTTTCAGAGAGACTCTGCAGTTTGAGCTGCTCTTTAATGTTTGTATCTGTCTCCTCACAGGCTTATTTATCTGGGCGAGCAAAAACCGGTGTCTCATCCCTAGCAGTACAAAATCAGGAATGAATGCAGAATCCTTTCCTGTTTAAGTACCTCTACCATTTACTATGAATAAAATCTCATACATTTTCTTAAGTACTGATAATGACTCCCACCCAGCTTAACAAGGAACAATACCCAGTCCAGTTTCATTTGCATCTCCCCTACAGGTTCCCTAACACCACACCATACAAGCTCCACACATCCTACCACAAGGTCTTCAGACTCTTAAGTACATACCTGTATAAGACAAGACTTGTAGCCCCCTGAAACATCTTATGATTTCTGAATGCTTCAAGTGTCCACCTAGTCAGGGTCCATGTGGTTGTTTGGATCAGGTTGTCCAGCAGAGGCTTAAAAGAGCTGGATAGGAGTTTTGGTGGAGGTCTGGGTAGAGATGTGAGTCAATGGGCAGAGCATTCTGGTCATTTTCAATGGTTCTGACTTCCTATCCATGTCAAGGCCTTCTAGTGACCTTAACACTAGTTCCACCCCGACAACCCACTGCTTTCTAATTATTTTCTAGACAGAATGTCACCCAGGACTCAGGTCTGCCCCTGCCCCAGGCCAGGGTCCTAACTGTTCTGTAGCCAAGTCCTCTGTCTCCCCCAGGTTACACTGCCTGCAGCCTGTATACTTCATCTATGCTCACTATGTGATTTGATTTCAGAAATACTGGGTCAGCACATACCTAACACACACTTCTTATGTATGTGCTAGTGAATGAATCACCTGGAATTCGTTTTTCTGGTATGTTACTTCCTTGGTTTGTTTTCTTTAGAGGGGAGGACTTGTAAGTTTCTAC
Source organism: Grammomys surdaster (assembly GCF_004785775.1). Classification (NCBI taxonomy): domain Eukaryota; kingdom Metazoa; phylum Chordata; class Mammalia; order Rodentia; family Muridae; genus Grammomys; species Grammomys surdaster. The sequence continues at coordinate 7,512,962 of NW_021604651.1, forward strand.
TGTGCTCTATGAACCTACTATATGCACCGTACCTCCTCAGTAGTTCGAATACCTATTGTGAAGAGCAGCTCAGAGTCTGGTCGGCTGATGGGTTATCTCTCACACTTGTTCCTTTCTACCTCAGTTGCCACACCCTTCTCCCATTGGTAAAGAGCTGGGCATAGCTCAAAAGTTTAAAAAGTGTCTGCTTCCTGGCTGTAGGAAATGCTTCCTTTCAGTGGTTCTAGGCAAGTTTCAGGACACTGACCTCTTCCTACCCAAGTTTTCTACTTGAAGCCAGTATAGCTGAATTCTCTATAGACATGCATAGCCGAGAGTAGGAACTTCAAAATGTGGGCCTTGATTTGGCCTTCTCTTTACGTCAGAAAGCCAGGAGTGAAGCAAACAAGGGAAGCACACATGTCCACATGAACTGCACAGGATTGGACCCAGCAGGAAGCATTAAGGTGCCAGTACATGTTTACCTGGTTCTGCCTCCCACTTCCTGCTCCTCCCTCTTCAGGCTGGACAGAAGGTCAGCAGTCCTCGGAGGAAGAATAGTCCCTTTGTGTTTTTTCCTTTCTTCCTGTATCTAATTAAGACTTATGCTTGGGAATTAAGCTAATTAATCTCTGTAGTTCAGGGAGGATCAAGCTACTCCTGCTATCAGTGTGGATCTATAACCTGCTGCTCATAGTTGGAAAGCACACCCGCTTCTTTCAGGCTTTAATGAGGACAGGACAGGATGGCCCTGGGGCTTGACAGAGGCCAGAGGGCAGGGCACCTGGCCTGACAAGAGAGGAATTGGGAGAACTGGGCTGGGAGGTGAGGAATGAACCTCTGGGGAACCTGCTTTTCAAGGCTACTCTATTATGAGGTGGGTCCCACAAGGCAGAGCTATCTGGAGATCTGGGTGGGGGGAAGTTGGTTTTCAGCTTCCATGTTGTGGTTTGCAACTGCCTCTAACTACAACTTCAGAGGATCCATCACCTCTGTTCTCCAAGGATACCCCAGCCACATGCACATACTGCTCAAACATACACACCCTAATAAAAACTAAAAACTGCCAACCCTCCTGTCTTAGCCTCCCAAACAATGGAACTAGTGGAGGTACACCTACCATGCCTGGCTGTTGTTTTTAATTAGTATTAAGTTTTTCATTTTGTGTGTTTAGCTTGCTGTGTATCTGTGTATTGTGTGTGAAGTGCCCAAGAAGGCCAGAAGAGAACATCCCATACCCGGGAACTGGAGTTAGAGGATGAGATGCCGTATGTATGCTACTAATCACGATTGCATCCTAACCACTGAGTCATCTCTCCAGAGCCTTTAATTAATTATTTAATGATTTTTGAGACAGGGTCTCTGTCTTCACATTCTGTTTCATCGCTATGGTGTATGGTACATTTGAAGTTATTTGTAGACAGTTCCACACAGGTTCTTTCTATTTAAAATCGCTCTGGCTGTTGGGATCTTGTGTGGCTCTAACCATTTAAGATCACGTTATGAAGTACAGGGGAAACTGTAGGCAAGCACCTTACCTACTGAGCCGTCTCACCAGCTTTGGTTATTTGGCATCTTTCATGGTTCCATTCAAATTTTAAGCTTATTTTTTTTTCTATTTCTGGAAAATATCTTTGGAATTTTGATGGGGACTGTATCAATCCTATAGTAGTATGGACATGTTAACAATATTAGTTTTTTTTCCAAACACCAAACATGGTATTTTTTTGTGCCTCTTTGATGTCTTATAGTTTCAGTTTATGGGCCTATACTCTGGATAATCTTTTGTAGTGGCTATACAGAGAACTGGTTTTTGTTGTTGTAGTTTTTTTGATAACTGTTAGTAGATATAAACCTGGATACTTTTTCATATGTTTATTTGTGATCTGCAATTTAAGATTGGGTCTTATGCATTGTCAACTGGCTTCAAACTCACTGTTAGCCAAAGATGACCTTAAACTAGAAATCCTCCTGGCTCTACCTCCTGGGGCATGCACCTCCACACCCATTTCATATGGTGCTGCTGCTAGGGACTAAGCTCTTATGAAAACATGCTAGAGTGGGCTTTCCTGTGACTATGCCCTAGAATACAGCAGAACCACAGGACTGAAGGCACTCACAGGGAAAACCTAAGAGAGGAAATAAGAGGCTTCACATGGGTGGGTACAAAGACATCAACTGTCTACTTTCCACCAGGCAGAGAGGATCAGGTTCTCTGAAGAACTCCAGAACACCAAGCACAGCACCCACAGCAGGTTGTACCTAGATTTACTCACCAGAGCCCAAGAAGGAACAGTTCTCATTCTTCTAGATGTGCAGATCCACAGCTATGGAGTGCCAGAAGGAAAAGCACGGTGTATTTTGCTAAGGTACCCTTTCTTCACAGTGACTTCTGAAGACCCTTGGTTTTGTTTTGCTAGTTGCACGGAGCTGTTGGAAGCCACAGTGGTTTAAATGCAAGGCCTCTGTTTGAGGTTACCCTTTTTGGGAACGTGCTCTTAGCTGTGTTCCTGTTGCAGCATCTGGCCCGAGGTCTGAACACCGTCCTGCAGTAGGCACATCTCTGTTGTTAACCCCTGCAGGGTTGGGCACGCCTTTCTACGAGACAGTGACCATTTGTTTATGGCTCTTGACCCTCTTCCTTGCTCATTCTTATAGATGACAGATCTGTATGGTGGCCTGAAGGCCATTCCTATTTACTCATTCCTTCTAGTAAGTCCTTTAATACTATCTTACTTGTCCCTGGCATCTGCTTCCTGGGAGCCCTGACAGCAATACCTACTGTACAATGGTACTGGGCAAAGCCTACAGGCTCACTCTACTGGAATGTGAATGTTTAAATAATAAATCTTCAGCCGGTGTGGTACGCACGTCTTTAATCCCAGTACTCCGGAGGCAGAGGCAGGCAGATCTTTTGGTCTACGCAAGTTCCAGGACAGTCAGGGCTACAGAGAGAAGCCCCGTTTTGAAAAAAAAAAAAAAAAAACACAAACGAACAAACAGATCTCCAATAAACCAAGAATGGAAACTGGAAAGCGGTGCTGCCGCTTGCTGGAGGACTGCAGAAGACCGTAGGTTCCCACAAATAAAGGCTGCTGTCTTCTGGAGTTATAAGTCACTCCCACAGTGTGGCCAAAGAGGAATCACCCAGGGACTGGTTGAAATACTATTTATTTTAAAAATATTCATAATTTATTGAGTACTTACTATGTGATAGGAACCATGGTAAGAGCTTTCCATACATTGTTTCATTCAATACTTAAATAATTCTTAAACATATCTCCATTTTCCAGATAGGGAAATGGAATAATTAGATGTTGAGCTTGGGTTTGAATCAACTGACTGATGCTAAAACTAACATCCTTTCGCTAAACACACACACACACACACACACACACACACACACACACACACACACACACACAC
>NW_021604651.1:7516376-7534176 GCF_004785775.1 Grammomys surdaster
CACACACACACACACACACACACACACACACACACACACACACACACTCCTTCTGTGATATCTATTTAAACAATTGAATATCTAAGGAAGTAAAAATTCATGTACCAGAGAGAAGTGGGTGAAATAGCTATGAAAGTGAGACTACTAAGTCAAGTTCCTTAGAAGCTGCACAGAGGGAAGAGAACTGAAGGCAGGTAAGATTTGTAGGGAAGTTTTAAGTCTTGACTTGCTCTAAGTGCCCCTGGACACAGGATCTTTCTGGGCTCCTTCTAACAAACCTGTTAATGTGGTAAGGTGACTAACTCTATGGACCCCATCTCACTTCAAACATCAACTGTTTTCTTCCTGTATGGATCTTTCAGTTTATCAGTTTGTATGAAGTCAAACTACTAAATTTATACTTATCAAATTACACAAGAAGCAAAATGATCTGTTAGGCCTCACATAAGCAACAAATTTAAAAATCCATCAGAAGAAGTGATCTGTCAGGATCCCGAGAGGACACAGCCTCTTCATGCAAAGGAGCTCCAGATGGTCCCTATCTCAGCTACCCATGAAGTCCTCATAGCAGTCAATGCATGTATGTATGTATACGTGCATGCACAGATGTGGTGTTAAAAACAGATGAAAGAGCACTAATGCTGCCATCCCCCTGTTTTGGCAGGTTTGCTTGCTTATTTATTTTTTGGTTGTAGGTAAGAGAAAAGACACACAAAAAAGCTGTGAGGTGCATTAAGGGTCCTTCCCCATCGTCTTCATTCTTCTCTAGATCTGCAAGAGGAGATGTTCTTTACTACCGACATGGGTTTGTTCGACCTTCAGGAAAAGACTTAAGAGGCCAGTGTCAGTGGAGAGGGCCCGGGTGTGTCATCTTAGCTTGCCCAGCCCCATCTGTCCTGCAGGGTGACCCGTGAAGCACAGTTAGTGCAGACAGGAAAAGCAGTCCCAGCCTTTCTGGGAGGAAGGAGATAGAGAAAAGAAAACAAAATACATTATTCTGTGGGAAACAGGTGTGTAAAAAACTCACTAGTTTACTATGTTAAAAAAAGGATGGCACATTTATTGCTACATAAATGTTATATACATACTGTGTTTTCTGTTACAGCGACAGAAAAAAAAATTTGAACTTCTTGCTGCTGGTTGAAAAGGTTTATCAATAATACCTTGAATTTGACACAGGATACAAATCTGCAATAAACCAACAATGGAAACTGGAGAACAGGATGAAAAGCAGCTCATCTCCAACAATTCGCTCTCACGATACTCCATAGGAACTACACGGTATGCTAGAACCTACTATGTTCTTAAAATGCTATTGTAAATTTCTGATATTAATGAACAGGTTATGGTAAATAACCCTACATTTTCTTTAACTACCTAATATAATAAAATAAAGTAAGAAACTTTTTACTGAAAACTTTTGATTTCAAAAATCTAGAAAGAGTAATATTTAGAATTCAAGAAATTTTCTTACAAGATTATTGTATAAAAGACTAGCTACAGTGAAAAATAAGCCAAATGTTTTTTCTTTCTATTTTATGAAGGAAAGCTTCTGGGCATACTGCAAAGTCTACTATAGCGAAAAAGACAACAAGCTCTGAAGAAAAGGCCAGGCAGTGGCATATGTTCACTCACACATCATAGCAACAACTTCTGTTTTAGCTGATTAACACTGAAAGGAAGAACAAGGCCACAGATAGAGTCTGATGTAACTGGAGAACATATACAAATTAAGGTATGCAAATTAGGTCCGCTAAGTTCACCAAAGACTGACTTGTTAGAAATAGTCCTGATGGAGGATCTGAAGTGCTGTCTTAATGGTTTTTGTTCTTTCAAATTCTCCGGCGTCCCTAAATTACAGAACAACTTGGGATTTTTCTTCTGTGCAGATTGCCACTGCTATTGTCTCTAAGGAGTTACTTAGCCAAGACCATCGTGCTCAGCATGTTTTTCTCTCCCAGGGCTGCTGTGGTGGAAGACAGATTTCATGGAAGTTTAAAGTGATTACTGTGTCTTAAAAACAACTGTAAAGGATTAGAGACAGAGGGTGCCTTAATGCATAATGCTAAAATGGACTGACAGGTACAGCTCAGTGCTAATCTGGCTCTTCTTGGGGTGGGGGCAGGTGGTTGGCAGGTGATTAAGTCACTCTCCTGCCCCACCTCTCCACTGACCAGCCACTCAAAGGACAGACAAGTAAAGCTAGGATAAGGAAATGTGACCATTGCTCTTGGATTCCATAGGTAATTATCCTCAGAGTGGTTGAGTGCATTCATCACACTGCCTGTCCTGGTGACTACTGGGTTTTGTTATGCTTACCATGAAAAGTCATCTTTGTATTGTACTGAATGCATTTTGTGCTTACTTAACAGCTAACACTTTACAAGTACTATATTGTGTAGTACTTACTGCTCAGAAAACAAAGCAATTCCTAAAAAGTAGACTCTTCCTTGTAAGTTACACTTCCTGCTATTATAGCTTTACTATGAAACCTAGAAGCCTGAAAAGTCTTAATGATTATTAGAAATAAAGCAATGTTTATTTGGGGCAAATCCAGGGGACAAAACCTTCCCCTTTCAAAAATCTTAGCTAGGCTATGGTCACAGATGGTGTCTGCTTACCACTTCAGGGACATGAACAAAGCATACAGGGCTGCAAGGAGGGTTCTGGACTGTGACCATAAACTATGCAGACTCAGATCAAATATAACACCCACAAAGTGAAAATAAAAATGAGTGAAAAAAACAAGAGAGAAATGCTATACCAAGTAATATTTTCCTATTTCATGGAAAACGCTATTCATATGGCGAAGGTCGGAGAGGGCAACAAAGGACTCCCTTCCTTTTTAAGACACTAACAGGTATGCCGGGAATGCTAAGGGCCAATGGTTGCCACTGCTCTGTGAACAACAGCTTTTAACAATGCTGGCATCAGCTGAGTGTACATCAGCTTCCCACATGAACTTTTCCCTTTATATGTAGACCTCACAGTTCCATAACAATAAATAAAATTTGTAGTTACAATGCATTTGTCAATTCAGTTTAGGCACAAGGCAACTTCCACGTTGAGTGGAGAGATGAGACAGTCTCTGATTGTGCAGAAGCGACACATTGCTTACAGCAGAATGATGTGCTGCAAACACCTCACGGGCCGACGTTCTCTGATGAGCTTCCTATCCTCACTTCTGATGGAAGTGCTGACCAGTTGCTTTGATCATAGGATTACATATGAGTTTCTTGTTTCAAGTGTTTTGCTTTTTCTTCTCCCTCCTGCCAGGTTTGTGTCTTCAGATAATCTGAGTTGTCCAAATCTTTATGAGGAGAGGTCACCTTCTATCTAGCCTACTGATGACTCCTGGAACTGTGGCAGGGAGAAGAGGACAATTAGTATATTTAATTTTTTTTTGTTTTTTTTTGTTTTATCAAGACAGGGTTTCTCTGTCTAGCTCTGGCTGTCCTGGAACTCACTCTGTAGACCAGGCTAGCCTCCAACTCAGAAATCCACCTGCCTCTGCCTCCCAAGGGCTGGGATTAAAGGCGTGCACCACCACTGCCCAGCTGTATATTTAATTATTAAGTATAATAATTATTAGAAATAATACCACTCTCCAAATCCAAGTTGTTGTTCATTTTACTTAGGTTTGGTTAAGTGAGTTCAAGTGATGTTTCAGATCTCCTGATCTGAAATGCTGCGGCCCAAGATTCTTGCTGGATGCCTGAAATATGCACAGTATTGTACTTGCACTATGATTTTTTTCCCTATACATAAATGCTTAGGATAAACTTTACAAGTTGGACATAGTAAAACATGGGCAACAATAAACAATGAGAGCATATAACATTATAATATAAGTCTATGTTTTCTTTTTGAGACAGGGTCTCACTATGTATCTTTGGCTAGCTTGGAATTTGCTATGAACACCAGGCTAACTTAGAACTCATAATCCCTGCATCTGCCTCAGAGTGCTGGGATTAAAAGGATGTGCCACCATGCCCAGCCTTCATTGCAAACTGTTTATGGATTACTGCTGGATCTAAATAACTGGAATCATGGGAAGTGAAACTTCCAAGGAAAGGGACTAGTCTGTAATTGAAAGAGTTTTAGCATGTGTGTACAGGGGACCTTCTGATTAAGACTTTATGCATCAGCTTAGTCAGCCAATTATGAAAACTATCATGTTGGGAGCAGGTAAGCTGGCAATACCTGACCTTAGATTCCACCCGCTGACTGCTCAGCAGTGTGATCACAGCATTCCCTCATTGCTGCGCCCAGCCCACCATGTTAGGTTAATGGTTTATATTCACTTTTTCTCAACAGAAAGTTATGAAGTCTTAGCTGCTGGCCCATAGTAGGTCCTCACTAAGTATTATCTACAGAATTTAAGAAATAGATGGGCAGTTGTGATGCATGCCTTTAATCCCCATACTCCAGAGGCAGAGACAGGCAGATTTCTGTGAGTTTGAGGCTAGCCTGATCTAAAGAGCAAGTTATAGGATAGCCAAGGCTGCACAGAGAAACCCTGTCTCAGGGAGAAGGAAAAAAAAGAATTTAAGAAATTATCTTATTAGTTCAAACTTTATACATTCATATGTTCCCATTATAATGTATATATTAATAACCCTGAAAAATGCCATTACAACTCCTTATAATAGGAACATAATTAGGAAAAATCATACTTTCACTTTCCTATTAGATGACAGGCAATACTGTTTGGTAACAGTGATACTCTTGGGGACAGAAAGCTATTAAAAGTTACTTGGTTTTACATTGGTAGCAAATTGCTGGATATTTTTATATGGTCCCTAAATTATTACTACTATTAGAGCAAGTGCAGAAGCACATTTGCCACTGCATGCCTGTAGTGGTCTAAGGACAACCTTCAGGAGTAGGTTTCTCCTTCCATCATGTGGACACTGGGGATTGGACTCAGGCTGTTAAGTATGTATGGCAAGCACTTAGAAGCACCGAGCCATCTCCTGGGCCCCTTGGTGAGAATATTTCCACACTATACAGAAAGATAAGGCTAGAGATGCCAATGCAGCAGAAGTACAACAGGTAAAGATCTGGAGGTAACTAGGAGAATTGACAGTAGATAGGGAACAAGACAGGCTCTGAGTCCAGTGTAATGCTTTTTCATGGTCTGAGGGAAACTAAGCACTTGAGCTCTGTATGAAGTGTTTCTCATTACTGCTCTTTTAGACCTAGCAACTTAAAAAGTCACCTCTGCCCTGACAAACAGTGGTGTGTTTTTATCTAAAGACACCAACATTTATTTATAAGATGGATCCGTTACTTTCCTAGATTCTGTTTTCCATAGAATACAGGGCAATGGCTTGCCTTTTAGAGAGTGTGTGAATGAACAAGCTCTTGCCCGAGGACTCTGTGACTCCATGATGACTGCAGGTATCCGTGGGGCAGTGGGGTAGAGTTCCCTCCAGGATGCTACTGTTACAGTGATAACTGACTACCAGCAATACTGACCTGTCTTCCTCTTCTCCTTTTGCACTGCAGTCTAATCTGATCCTAGTAGTGGTGGCATAAACCAAATTTGACATGAAATAGCAGTTTACCTACTAACTATTCTATTGAATTCCAGATTTTCACCTCAAAATGAGAAACTACATTTGGTATCATTTCTGCTTCCATCCATTTGCCTTTATCATTTTAAATCTGTTGAAAAATGTAAGAAAATAACTATATAATGCTTAAGGCAGGTTATAAAAATGAAGTTATGGTTGGGAGTGGTAGCACATGCCTTCAATCCCAGCACTTGGGAGGCAGAGGCAGGCAGATTTCTGAGTTTGAGGCCAGCCTGGTCTACAGAGTGAGTTCTGGGGCCAGACAGGGTTACATAGTAAATCCCTGTCTCAAAAAAAAAAAAAATCAAATGTTCCAAAAATGAAATGATCAGTTCTACTCTTAATCCATACTGCTAGCTAAAAGGCTAGTTTAAAATATTTAATTATAGTTCACACTGATTACCTACTAAAATATTAACTTTGCAACTATGCCTTTGTAAGTAAAATGGAGCAGAGAGAGGGCTACTTTGTGTTCACCTCACATCTTTACATTCATCCATCAGTGGGTTCTAGAGTGTGTTCAATCATGACTACAAGAGCACAGTAACTGCATTTCCCAATCTCCATTCACTGATCCAGATGTTGTGTACAGTAATGGTCTGCAGAGAAGAGCCGGACCAGTACTTGTGAGCAGAACAATGTGGAGCAAGGGTGGGAACAGGGACAGTTTGAGAAAGGAGTCACTGTGATTCCCTCTTCTTGGAGCGTGAGCACACATGCTGACTCAGACCTGGCACTCCTTTATGAGCCACAAGATTTTCAAAAGATTTAAAAAGTAATGTGGTCTAAAACGACACTGGCTGTGATAAGACAACAGGAAGGCCCATAGATTGTTGTATTCCAAATTAAATAACTTTACCAAATTATCTGTGGCCTTTCCAATTACCAGGACCTGCCATAGAGAGCCGCTCTGCAGTTCTAACTACTGTAAAATGAAGTGGTATCCTTGCACTTCCTTCTCAGACCCATACTCACCTGGCTGATGTTTACAGATGACCCATAGGGTTGGTAGTCTCACTAAGCCCAGGATGGGTTCCTGGCAACGTGGTGGGCGGCTCTGCTGACGCAGCAGAGACTTTTTCTTCTTCTCTTCTCTTAAGGCAGGCTGCTTTGGGGTTAAGGTTCCTCTCTACAGCAGAAGAAGAGAACTGGCATCATTATGTAAAAAGGCAAACCAAGGGACTGGAGCTGGAGGTCTGGTAAGTGGCAGTAAGATTGGATCTCTAGGCCTGACTGGTGTCTGTTAACAAGGCTAGCCTCTAACTTGTGGATGTCTTACTGTCTAGGCCCCTAAAGCAGGCTAAAGACTGTTAGGTCTTAAGTTGAACATACTTCTGTTGTTCTTTCTGTGAGGATGATCACTCTCTGGAACTTCATTTTTTATATTAAATCTAATCTACAGAGGCAGCCATGCTATGTTCACACTAAAACTTTAGTATTAAATGAGATCTAGAATTCCTAGTAACTACTTTGTATTTTCTCTATTTTTGATCATTATTTAGTAACTTAGGGTTTAATTTGTTTGAAATTAACATGTTAATCTAGGCAAGTGCTATTATTTGTCAATCAAGTTCTCCTTAGAGTCCTGCTATGACAGAGTACACTGAATTGATATGAAGGCCTGATACCTAGAAAGACATCTGTGCTGTACCTCAAATTTACCAGTTCAGAAAACTATTCCTTTGTAGGAGTCACATGAATGCAAGGGAGGCAGATGACTATGGCATTCCTTCCTTTCCTATTTTGATATAGCATATGCTTATAGCAGAAACAACAATTATGTAAGAAACTGTTATAAGCAAGATACCTATGCTTACTTTTTATTTCTTTCTTTTTTTTAATAACGTAGAATAAGATGACAGAGTTCTTTCTGTGATTGTGGTATAGCAAGGAAGGCAATAAACCTTTTTTATAGAAGACAGCCAAGATGTGATACGTGATGCACATCTATGTCTCTGAGAAGTCCTAGGAACAGGGCTACCATAAGAATGAAAAGGTGGGACTGAGAGTTAGCTCAGTAGTAAAAGCACTGGTTGATCTCCTTGAGGCCCAGAGTTCAAACTCAGCACCCACATGATGGCTCAAAATTATCTATAACTGTAGACGTATGTGATCTGATGCCCCTTCTGGTGTATAGATGTAAATGCAGACAAAGACTCATATACATAAAACAAACCTTTAGAAATGGAAAAGCAAGCGTAGGTATCTTGCTTATGACAGTTTCTTAGATAATTTTTGTTTCTGTTATAAGCATATGCTATAGGGAGTCAAGTGCCATACACGTCAATTTATAAAGGGGCCATTTAAAACTAACCTGTAATGAATATATTCATAGAAATTGCATTTTTTTTTTTTCTGAGACAGGGACTCACTATGTAGCCTTGCTGTCCTGGAACTCACTATATAGACCAGGCTGGCCTCAATCTCAGAGCTCTGCCTGTCTCTGCCTCCTAAGTGCTGGGATTAAAGGTATGTACCACTAAGTCCAGCAGATACTGCATTTTTAAAATGTCCTGTTTTTTAGAAATGGGTGCTTGGCTCAATGCTCATAGCACAGCTCTCTTTGTTATGTTTCCCCTTCTAAGGAAGGTAAGTGTATTTGAATGTGTACATTTTAGAGCCTACCTGTAGTCCACATCTTAGTTATAAAAAGAAAAGGGCTTTATTATGGTATACACAGTTGACTCTATGAACTACAGATGATACAGAATGATATAATATCAGTTTATATTCTGCTTCTCTAAGACACAACATCTAGTAAAAATGCATAAAACCTATACAATTATGAGGAGAACTAATGAAAGAGGAAAATACTTTAAGGATTCCTAGTAAGTACAAATAGTATGTTTGTCATTTAGATGAAAAATATCAACATGAGGCTGGAAAGAGGGCTAAGCAGTGAGGAGTACACACTGTTCTTGCAGAGTGGCTCATAACCACAGTAACTCCAGAGCTGGGGGATCCAACATCTCTGGCCTCCCTGGGCATTGGCACTCACATGCACATCCCATACACATAATTAATTAAAAATAAATCTTTAAAAGACAACAATGGCTTTCTTTCTACTTTTTGTGGTTCTGGGATGAACTCATGGTCTTATCCATGCTCAGATTGTACTTTAGCACCCAGATGCACACATAACCCAAGTGCTGCTTTCTCAACAGGAAACTGTCTCTGCCTAAGAGGAGGAGCTTGTCTTTTGATAGGAATCATGGAATTGTTGAAACAATGGTCTCATGACCAGAGACTAAGGGTAAATCAGAATGTCAACTAAGAGAACAGAGAGAGACTTGAAGGTTTTCAAAAGGCAACAGGCTCTTATTTTTCTTCTAGTGGAACACTGCTCTAAGCTAACTATGACTTTTCATAATAAGACCTAGGAGGCATAATGTAATAGTTGAGAAGAATCAGAGCCTCCAGCTTGACATATTAGGCAAGATCTTGTAGAGTCTGAGAGTCAGACAAAGAAAGAGAAAATGCTAGCCAACTCTACTTAAAGTATCCTCCAGCAAGAGCGGCAGCAGTGGCAGCAGCAGCGGCGAAGGCCTATGTTACTCTCTTATATCCTTGATGTGAATGAGCAGCCCTGGACAACGTGTTACATAGCCAGGAAGGTCTGATACAAATCTAAGTGGAACCAGATTTCTATATTTTCATCATGAGTTTTATCTACTGAATTTTTGGCTAACTCAATAGTCACTTCTTTACATTACTAGGGCAGAGCAAATATCTATGCTATTATGACTCCATGAGATACATGCTGAGACAAGAATTTTAGTGATAGTTTCCTTATACAGCTGTTCTTGTAGTTAACAGCTGACTTCTTTTTTCCTCCATTTCTATTAATGAAATCAAAATCCTACACAATGTTGTAACACACCAACAAAAATGCATATCAGTATGTTTTCATAAACCCTCAAATACATTGCATTATTCATTAGTTTCATTTTCTTTCCCTGGGGCTCTTTACCTACAGGTAAACACCCTCTAAGCCAGTAAGTTGACACGGGGTTTCCTAAACTGACTTGCTTATGTGAGAGCTTTCCTGGATCTCACAGCTTTATTTTTCCTGTGTATGTCCCTACTGGCAAGTCTATGATCTAAATCCTTTCTGAGATATACATGGGAAATGGGTTTGTGAAGGTATTCCTCTACTATCTCAAGAATCTAGAAATGTCCCAAATTGATAATCTTGTTTGTTTCTAGATGATTTAAGTTTTGTCCCTAGAAGCTTTAGGATAATCTTCTAAACCCTAGTGTGCTGAAATCTCATGATGACATTCTTTATCCTCAGGTCTTAAAAAATATTTATTTATTGTCTATGTGCACACAGGTGTATAGATGTGTCCCATAGTGGGCATATGGATGCCAGCGGACAATTTACAGGAGTTGGTTTTCCCCTTCAACCATGGAGGTACCTTCAGGAATCAAACTCAGGTTGCCAGGCTTAGTAGCTCATGCTTTCAACAGTTAAGCTGTCCTGCTGGTTTCACTGTCAGGTCACTTTTAAACCATTCTCGTTAGCATAATGTTAAATCCTAACCTTGAGACACATGTGAGACTTAGAATAAGCTTGTGATTTACCACTACTGTACCTACTTTCCACCCTATGTCTATTTTTGTTCTTCTGTCCTTTTGTATTAATGGCATTTTAATGGAAAACAGAAAGAGTGGAATATTATCAGTACACACACTCTATCTGCCATGTTTGATCATTTCCTTGCAAATCAATATCCTGGGGTTGGGATACATATTTAAAAGAAGACCTTAGATGATTCTGGTACCAACCAGACCTAAAACCCACCATCACTCTCCATTTTCCTCCACTCTTATCTAAAACAGTGAGCTGAATGAGCTGATGTGTGAATGAGTTTGGGAGGAAGAAGTGTTTGATCACCTACTGAATCTGTGTAAGATGAAAATACAAACTTGAGGACTACAATGAAATCTGCTACAAATAGAATTGGTCAGGCTACTGTCAACAATCACAGTGACAACAGAAATGCTTAAAGGGCAATGGCAGAGATTAGATGGGGCTTTGTACAATGAATAACAAAGCACAAAAAAGTGATCTGGGAGAACCCCAGGATGACTGCTAGCCCTAAGTCTGTCTGCCTTAGGAGGCTCCAGGTTGGGGTTGGTCAGATACTAGACAGGTAAACAAAGTATGTCTTTATAGAAACTGATGGCTCAGAACTGCAGGTGTGCCGAATCGTCCTAAATGAACATGTTATCAAACATCCCAACTTCTGCAGATACAGTCTAGGCAAATATAACTACACCAAGCTTAGAAGACACTGCCAAGGATGAGGCACAGGCACTGAGAGCTGATGAGATATGGGGAAGAGGGCATCTGAATGTTTTTCAAGGAGTTGTAAGATAAAGGCTCTGCAAACCCCTGACACAAGTAATGATATTTTGCTTGCAGACAGGAGCTTAGCATAACTGTCTTCTGAAGAGTTTTCATCCATCAGCTGATGGAAACAGATGCAGAGACACAGAGCTAAATGAGGCAGAGCTTGGGATTCTTGTGGAAGAATGGAGGGAAGGGATGAGGGAGCTGGAGTGGTCAAGAACACCACAAGGAAACCTACAAAGACAACTAACCTGGGCCCATGAGGGTGCAGAGACTGAACCACCAAACAAAGAGGATGCATGGGCTGGACCTAGTGCCCTTACACATATGTAACAAATGTGCAGCTTGTTCAAGTAAGTTCCCTAACAATTGGAGCAGGGGGCTGTCTGACTCTGTTGTGGCCTTTGGATTCCTTTTCCATAGCTGGGCTGCCTTGTCTGGCCTCAGTGGGAGAGCATGAGCTTAGTCCTACTATGACTTGATGTACCAGAGTGGGTGGGTACCCATGGAAGGCCTCTCCTTCTTTGAGGGAAAGGGGAGAGGGAATGGGGAGAAGGGAGTAAGGTTGGGCCTGGGAGGAGAGGAGGGAGGCTTCAATCAGGCTGTAAAGTGAATAAATCAACAATTAATGGATAAAAAAAAAGATAAATGCTCTGGACTTCAGGCTAAATAGTCTGAAAATGGAAGAAAAGGCCTTCCTGGGATTAAAGCACTCCTTAGGACAGTTGGGGTTCAGTGTGTCTGACGTTCACTCATCTCTAATCAGTAAAGAACTTCTTAGACTTAGACAGCTCATAACATGTGAAAAAGTTGGAACTATACTCGTAACATTCTGAGGTAGTTTAGTAGGTGGACAAGCCTGTATGTCCTCTCAGACTTGAATTTTCTGCTCCAAGTACCTGCAGAGGACTGCTGCAAAGTCAAGTGTTACAAAGGAACAAGGTCCATCTGTGAAGTAAAAAGCTCCTAACTTTTTTCAAATAATGAAACATTTCTTATTTCAATAGCTTGCAGCTGAGGCTAGGTATCTCCACTCTCAAAAGTTTTAAAAATGCAACCTTGTCTTCTAACTCTAATGCAGGGCAGAAATGAAAAGGTGGTACCTAGGAATAAATTCTGGTGCCTTTGCTGATCACTCAGATGTCTATACAGACAGAGAAGGTGGCGTTTACAGTAAACTGCTAGTGAAATCAGAGTAGAACATAAGCTGGGCTGAAAAGAGAAGAACACACCCAGGACTTCCTCACAGGTGCCCTATTGTCTTCAGAGTGGGGCCACATGTTCACTCAGACACAGTACAAGAACACTGGTTGGTGAAGGAAGGACAATGTTCCTGTTCCTGTCAGGTGAGCAGCAAGCAGCCCCTGTGCATCTCAGGAGAGGCTGTAATCTGTAAGATCTGTTTTATAAACAGTCATTCTCTATCACTTCTAGGGTTATGAACAAGCTGAGAACATAGCTGATTTCAGGAGCAGGATGACTATGCATCATTCCTACACATCAAACATACTGGATGGACAAAAGAAATGAATTTCCAGCTAATGGTAATGATGTAGCTTTCAAGCATTTACCTAGCCTACTCTGTTTGTCTACCCAATACAAACATTTAGATAATCTAACAAAATAGGAGAGAGAGAGTTGCTCACAAGCATAGAGACTTGTGGCTCAAAGCTACATTTATTAGTTCCTTGCAAAAGGGTTGCAGATAAAACCTTTAGGGGACTGCTGAAACACAAGCTAGAAGGTGGAAGCTCAAGAGCAGAAGTCTCCACTATTTGATAACTGCCCAGCACAGAAGAGGTGCTGTGACAAACACATACTAAACAAATGAAGTGTAAAGCTTTTTCAGGATCCCCTCAGACTTTATCAAGTAGTAAACAGGATAATTGCCTCAGTTGATAGTATGAGCTCGTTCAAACTACACATATGTGACACATGGGCATGTCTAAGAAGTTTATGGCATTTCTAATAGAGATCAATAAAGTAGCCCTGAGACCTCTTGACATGGGTATAAAGGACACAGATGTGATAAAGACAGGAAGGGGCCATGCTTACTTATCCTATTAACCAGCAGCATTTATAGAAGCCCCAGGGTAAAGCACATGGGGAAAACCTAGTGCCAAGGAGGGAGTACAACACAGTGCAGTGAGGAGGGCAGGTCTAGGCAAGCCAACACAACAGTGAGGACAGACACTGAGGCAACAAGAGCAGATGGGGGCTCCAAACTGCCAGTAGGCTAATGCTGTTCCTTCTCTGCCACATTTCCCAGGATTGGTCTCTATGGGTTTGTGGGAAGCTCTTAGTTTGTAGATACTGAGTCTCAGAACTACAGGGAGAGTTGGATGTGGATGGCACAGACATACTCAGAGAGCTTTCATATGACTTGCCTAAGCAAAGCACAGTTAACAAATGTTTGTCTGTCTCTGCTGGACTGACTTACCTCTGACTTGCTGTTCTAGACTAAGGATGACTGCCACCGCCTGATGAAGAATGAGAAGTTTTGTCTGAGGTTTTTCACTCTTCAAATGAAGCTGACACATTCGGCCAAGCTCCTTGAATGCCTCGTTAATATCCCGCACACGCAGGCGCTCTCTGGCATTGTTAGCCATCCGTCTTTCCTTCTCCCTTTCGATTTTCTGTTCTGGATTGAGATCCTCATCTTCATTGGTACTGCTAGAACAGAGTAGCAACAGTGTTTATGAGCTTCCCTATAGATGTGCTGATCGTGCCAAATTATAAATTATGGTGCTGGAATGGAAGCTATAACCCCTACGAGGCAGGAGCAACAGCTGTACCTAATGTTACTGGATACTCCTTTCCTTTCTTCAACGTACTGAGTACTCATTTAGTTAAGCTGTACAATATGTATTTTAATACATTTTTATCGCATATTTTAGCATAAAGGCCTCTCCAAGAAAGCAAATTATTTGTAAATAAGAAACAAAACTAAATTCTACCAACTTGTTATTCAGATTGGATCTAAAGATTATTATTAACAGGACCAGTTCAGCACATACTTCCAGGTTCTACCCTTAACCTACAGATTCAGAAGCTGCATTAGCGGGCCCCCACTGATTCCAATGTACTGAGTGCTGAGGGCCTGTCCTGGATCATGAGCATGTCATTTCTGCTTAGAAACACTCTGGAAGTCACCTGTCACACAAAGGACAGAAGACAAGACACAGAGAATCTCAAAATATAGGTAACTAAGATGATGAAAAACCCCAGGAGAATTGGAATAAAAAATACTTTTGAAGGACAGACTGCCTTATGTATTATCTCTGGCTATTTGGTATTGCACAGTAGAATTGAGTAGCTGTGAAGGAGATATAAAACTGTGAGTATCTATGTTCTGCCCCTTTACAGCAGAACAGTCTGTTGCTTTCTAATGGACATGGAGAGAGGGATGCACATTATCTGTTAAAATTTGTTCAGAATAATAAAATGATGAGTAGGTTGCCTAGAAGAAGCGGTCTCAGAATTCTCTGACTGAATTTACTTTCTCATTTACATTCTTCACGAGAGTAAGACGCATTACTAAAACCACAGCACTGCCAAGATTCATTTTCCTCAAGAGAGGCATTTAGGCTTTGAAAGCTATGAGAATGTCAAAGGCAAAGAAGCTCTTTGCTAGGTGTTTAAATGGAAGAAAGAGTCATGGATGGCTTCCGTTAGTCCTATCATTGCAGTCTCCTTCGCACTGTAATGTAGCACACAAAATGGGTATTTTAAGTATCATTAGCTGTATGTGATAGATACATCATCGATAAATGATTCATAAACCATAAAACAGGATGCATTTAAAAACATTATATCATGCTGGGCTGGGCTGATCATGTCTATAATCCCAGCACTTGGAAGACTGAGGCAGGGGGATCATGAGTTCAAGACCTAGTTACAATGTCTGAAAAACAATACTATAGACATATGTGCACAAACAAAACCACCTAATTTTAATGTAAAACTAAAAAAAAAAATCTGAAGGAAGATATACAAATTATTAGAAACTAATATCCAAATTCATGCTTGGAAGATAATTAAGTTTAATTTCTAGAAAACTCTCCCTAAGAATATCACTTTATCTGGAACACTTTATTTTTTATATTTTTCTCAAATTACTGCTGAAATCAGAGAATAGCAAATCATTATGAAGGACCAAAAGGTAAATATTTCCTATTTTGAGAGACAAATGGCAACTACTCAAATCAGCCAATGTTAAAGCAAATCCAGCCACACATGACATGAAATCAAAGCGTATGGTGGTTTCTAATAATAACACATAATAAGCAACAGGGTGGTGCTTGCGTGAACCACACTAGATTTTGCCATATACTTAGTTCTTTAACAGATCAAATATTTATTGGCGGGCATACAACAACAGTTTAACCTGTCCTCTCATTGTCTTTTTTATAAACTATGAGCAACTAAAAAATGATAGGCAGTTCTTCTGGGAAAACATGTGAGCTGTAAGGGCTGGACACTAACACACACCTTGTTCTGCCTCTAGATGAGACCTTGATGTCTTTCTGGGAGGACTCATCATCTGATTTCATGTCATCTGATGAAGGAGGTTCATGAAGGTTTTCATCTTTTTCTTTGTTTTCAGTCTTGATTTCTGTTGGAACAACATTTCCAGACTGATTTTGTACGCCACCTACCAAAGACGCAACAGAAACATAAAACATAAGACTAGACCCATGTTTCAATCAAGATGGTTCAAAGCTTTCTAGAAGGTAAATACCCCTCAGGGTTATGCTGTAAGAAACTTTCTGGAGGCAAGGTAAAGTCCATTATGTAGAGCCAGAAAGACCTTCACAGAAACTAGTGGTCAAAAATGACAAAACAGTCACCTCTGAAATTTTCTGGTGTTTTATGGTTCAGTTCTGTGTTTGAGGCAGCAACAGTACTAGACAGGACCGAATGATTGCCATTGAGACTGACCGAATCTTCCCGATGAGTCCCGACCTAAAGTGAAAATAATCAGAAAGAAATCAACAGTGGCCAATTTTTAAAAATTTAATTTTATTTTATTGTGAAAGGCCAACTGGCAGGCTGATCCTCAAATTCTGTAATTCAAGTGACTCTCCTGCCCCAGTCTTCTAAATAGCTAGGATTACTTCTGAATAGCCAGGATTACAGGCATGCACTACTTCATTTGGTTTTATATAAGTCTTATACAGGAACTTATAGAGAGAATACAGTACTAGTCATCTAAATTTAACAACTCTTTTTTGGGGTTACTTTTTCTGAATTTCAGTGAACATTTCAAAATACTTGACAGAAGTAAAATATTTGAATCCAAATGTTATTTAAAAATAAGTTTCAACATTTGTATTCCACAGAATGTAGTCAGGAAAAGCCAAAAGGGCTGGCTGCCAGTGAATTCCACATTCTAGCTACTATACCACCAGAGGGCTTTAAAAAAGCTATTAGAGATAAAATAAGAGGCTCAGCATTAGAGAGCCCCGTAGACTTGGAAACCTCCTGTGCATACCTGCTCCTGTGCTCAGTAAAATAGCCTACACTGAAGGCACTGATGGTAGTCATCTAACTGCGTCTTCTCACATATACAGCATCTTATTTTTCCTCTCTCTCACTTGCAATGCAAACCTAAAGCAAACCAAAGGCTTTATATCCCTGGGCAATAAAATCTCCATATCTATTCTTAAGCTTCAAACAAACAAGCTATATCTGACCCAAATGAGAAAATAAAGCACACACAAACACCAACCATTAGATACTGCACTATTTTAAGAGAAACATGCTACAAATAAAGCTTTTTCCTAGAACAGTAGCAGACTTGTCAACTAGAATATTAAGCTTTAATTAAATAGTTTACTGCCTGGATTATACAGAACTACTGTTTTTCAACAGATCCTTTAGCCTTAACAAGTTATCAAGCATTGAATACCTCAAGTAATTAGTGTAGCTTTTATATTTTATGACTGGATTTTACCCTAAGATGTATAACTATCTTTGTGTGGATTTATCCTTTGTTTTCCTGTGAGCTTAATAAAAGAACCTAAGGCAGAATTTCAGGCCACTGGGTCATCTGGCAATGGGTCTAATTAGAATATATTAGATAGATATCTACCACACTTTTAAAGAAATACTTGTTCTTTATCTTTATCCTCATCTTTTATGTTCTCCATAGCTACTTTCAAAATTATCTGAGGATTAGTCAGCGCTGAGAGTTACTCCATCACTGTTCCCCTTGGATATTCAAGACTGTACTGTCCCCCTCCCCCAACATGTAAATTTCATCATGCATTGAAATCATATATTAAAGCAGAGAGGGCCACAGAAATGATGCAGACTTCCAACCTCTTCCCGGCTTTGAAAATTCTGGACTTTAGGTTCCCTGTTCCCATTAAAGACTCTAGAAAAACCTGAAGGACTTAGCCTAACAGTCAGTGAAGAAAGAATATTAAAGGAGAAACTTTCAATTGTGTCATGGGACCTCTGGCATAAAGACATCCTGGTCAAGTCTGTCCTTAGCACTTACTAGTGCCTTCTTCCTACTGACTACTGAGTGGCCTAAGAGGAAAGGAAGGCCAGTTGGAAATCTTACTCTAGGGGCTGATGAGATGGCTCAGTGTAGAAGTTCTTGTCACAAAAGCCTGAAGACACAGGTGAAGGCTAGGTGGTAGGTATGACAGCAGCTTGTACTCTCAGTGGAAGACAGAAAGAGGCAGAAGGTCTCCAGAGAAGAAAGCAACCCAGAGTAGCTGGATTGGTAAGGTTTGAGATCAAGTGAGAGACCCTGTCTCAATATATATAAGCCAGGCAGGAAGACACCAGATGTTAATTTCTGGCTTACACACACACACACACACACACACACACACACACACACACACACACA
>NW_021604651.1:7534186-7540448 GCF_004785775.1 Grammomys surdaster
ACACACACACACACACACACACACACACACACACACACACACACACACAAAATCCCATTTTACAGAAAGATATGAACTAAATACAATATATAGATGCTAATTTGAAGTGTGGTCTATTTTAAAGGTGAAATACTATAGACTATAAAAAACGGTGGCTCAGGCAACCTCTATGAGATAGAGCAGAAGCTGAACTTTCTGTAAGTTTGTATACTTAAAACTTCTCAGGATTTTGGTAAGAGATGATAACTTTTTAAAATCTTTTGAAAAAGAATTATTTGTTTATGCACACTGTCACTGAGACACCAGAAGAGGGCATCAGACCCCATTACAGATGGTTGTGAGCCACCACGTGGTTGCCGGGAATTGAACTCATGAACTCTGGAAGAGCAGTCGGTGTTCTTAACCACTGAGCTCCAATAACTTCTCTAGTATCAATAACTTCTGTTTTTAACTAATATTCTAAATTACAACAAAAACAAAGGAAATGGTCTTATAAACTTTAAAGAACACAAATATTCACTTTGAATTACACAAGAGAAACTCAGGATGAGCAGTGACTGCTGAATTCTGTTCAGAGACAATGTATCTGCTGAATTTCCATTTCCTCTTATTTTAATAGCACCATTAAAACAAAACAAAACAAAACACAAATCTTTTTACACCTTAAAAAAGACAAGCAGCCGGGCAGTGGTGGTGCACTTGGGAGGCAGAGGCAAGCGGATTTCTGAGTTCGAGAGTTCGAGGCTAGCCTGGTCTACAGAGTGAGTTCCAGGACAGCCAGGGCTACACAGAGAAACCCTGTCTCGAAAAACCAAACCAAACCAAAAAACAAAAGACAAAAAAACAAACAAAAAAACAAGCATATTCTACTGACCCTCTTCCTAAGAAAAGACTCTGCAGCAAAGGGTCACTACCTTTCATAAACATCAGCCAGTGTCTTTGCCTCAATGGAACAGCCCAAGTTATCTTCTTACAGGACTCGTATTAATGGCCTTCAAAAAATGTCAATTGGCATATGTAATAAAAATATAAACCTTTTACAAATGATCTCAGACTAGTAGACACTTGAAGTCAGGCATTTCCCATGTTAATGCAGCCAGCAGAAACCTTTTCTAGGTAACCTGATTCTCTTTGCAAATGGCCCTCATCTATTTTCTGAAGAATCTGACTTCCACAGCTTTTATGGTTTCTTTAACCCTTGCTCACCCTGGCTCCCAGAGCCTTCCTTTAATCTGTAGCTTCACATCAATATGGCTGTCTACATGAACAACAGGTGTATAAACAGCTTTCTGTCTGTACCCAGAGCCTGTAGGCCAGCCAGACAGGACTATTTTAATTGTTCAACTTGTTAGTATACAGCTGACAGGCTGCAGTTGACGGAGTAGCAGGAAGGCAAACCCGTAGGCCTGATATGTTCTAAATTTCAATTCCTATAAGAACCTCATTTCAGAATAAAAGATCCAACCCGCTAAATGACAGCCTTGCACACTGAATCTTCACAGTCTGTTTACAGTCTGACTTCTGTGGAATAACTTACAAGTAACTTCTTTTCATTTAATCTGGGCAATGACTTTAGTACTCATAACAGAAAAATGTTAAATCTAATTAGTTGATGAATTAGAGAACAGACTTCAAACTTCTTAATATAAAGCTCTGATTCTGTTCTAATAAATTGTTCATTTGTACTATTTGCTGATTGTTTTAATTTAGATGTTATTAATATATAGACTGATAAAATGATTTCTGTATATACACTGTTTAAAAATGTTCTGCTGGCTTAATCCATTTGTTGTTTCCTTAATCCTTACATTTCCTTAAGTGTATAACCTCTATTATTTAAAAAAAAATTCAAAGTATTTTTAACTTTAGAAACATTATCTAAACTCTTAAAAATTATTTAAAAGTGAATTTAATGAAAACAAAAAAATTAGAGGTTTCCATTTAGGGAAATATGAATTGAAACAATGTGGGGGTGGCTATTAAGTATGATTCTTTTATTCAGTTGAAATCCAGACACACAGTTCTTATAGTATAGAAACCCATGCTAGAATTAACTGCTGCCCAAAAGAAAAAAATAAGAATATTTAAAGTTAGGAGAGCTGAAAAGATTGCTCATTTGGCCTTGCAAATGTGAAGACCTGAGGTTGGATCCCTAGAATATATACAGGAAGCTGGTTGTGGCAACATATGCATATAATTCTACTGATAAGAGACCTATATGGTGAAGTTTCACAGTATTGAAAGACCTTGTCTCAAACAAAAGGTAGTGATTAAGAAAGCCAGACATGGTGGTGCACAGCTTTAAGTCCAGCACTTGGCAGGCAGAGATAGGCCAGCCTGGTCCACAGAGTGAGTTCTAGGACAGTCAAGGCTATATAGAAAAATCCTGTCTTGAAAAACCAGAACCAATTAACTGACCCCAAGGTTGTTTTTTGACATATACATATATAAAAAAATGAATGTGCAAACATGTGCAGCCAACTTGCCCCACATAAAGATTTCTACTTTATTTTAGTTGACAAAAGGTCAAGAAAACTAATAAAATATTATTCCATTTCCTTGACTTCAAAACTCTCAAGAGATACCAAAAAATAATAAGAAAAATATATCTCTTATAGAAATATATCTATATTCTTATAGAAAAATATCTCTTATAGAGAATCATGGAGAGAGTTCATTCTGTATCATTAATAAAGAAAGACCTTTGAAGACTTTACAAAACGTTGTTTCTTATTACTGCACACTTCAGTACACATTTATAAGTCAGAGGATAACATTGTTAAGTCATTTCTCTCCTTTCATTTTTGAATTCAGTTTTTCAGGGTTATGCTGTCTGGTGACAATTGCCTCAGGGGCACCTTGTTAATTTTCTTAGTAATTTTTAGGAGTGGCACCAAGCTTCAATGGTAAACACGATGACCTCTATCTTGCTTGATAAGTCTGCAGTTGAAATCACTGTCTAATGGACATGTTTTGTGAAAGACAAAGACATTTGCAGGATGCTACCTCAATGGGCACACGTATTTATATTCATGCTATAAACAGTAGCCTTAGACTGCTGAAGCATCTGTATCATTTCCAAATAAAATTGATAATTCCACTTTTTTGTTTTTTAAAGTTTTTGCTTAAATTCTTCTTGTTAGTGGTTAATTCTTAGATTAAATAAATGAAAGTAAAACTAAAACTAAATTCTGATATTTCAGTATTTCTAAACCCTACTTTAAAATGAAGTATAAATCTCATTAGTGTGCTTAAGACAGACTCATTGGTTTATATTTGATTTAGGCAGGTATGGAGAAATAAAAAAATACAAATGAAGAATAGTAAATTAAGTAAATGAAAATAATTTTAAAATTAAAAGCAAACATTAAAAAGATGTCTGAGGGCTACCCCAATTATTTAAACAAGAGGGATCCTTCATTCCCAGCTCTTTTTTATTTCTCAGATAATTTAATTTTTATGTTCATTACGAAGCTAGAATATGTTAAAAGCCCTTTGTGACTAAACCTCTTGAATTCTTGTAAAAGTAACTTTTATTCACCTGGTGTAATTGTCATCTAGGAGGTTTACTACTGAATAAGCTCACCCTTTCTACTTCTTTCCAAACTCTGGCTGGCTGGTTCAACTGATTCAATCTGACTTCTTTCAGCTTCTACTGAATTGCTCTGCTTGGTCTCAAACTAACTCTAGAAATCTGTTCTAACCTTCTGACTCCTTCTGTTTTCACCTGTGTCTAACTTGTCTCTTTGTAACCTGTCTCTGTAAAACTGTCTCTATAAAAATTGCCTCTGAACTCTACTCCACGGACTCTCAGCTCCCTGCCTCAATCGAACTGACTGACTCTACTCCACTGCACTGACCTCAACTGACTGAACAGAATTGACGGACTAGAACTCAGAGGTCTGCATGCCTCTGTCTCGAGTGCTGGGATTAAAGGCATATACTACCATGCCTGGATATAAGCTTTTCTTTACCTGAAACGTGCTCTATGTCAGGCTGGCCTTGAATTTAAGAGATTTACTTGCCTCTGTCTCCTGGGATTAAAGGTGTGTCTGTACTCCCTACAGATCACACAGACTTAGAGGGACTTTGGGTTAGTTAAATGATGCAAACAGGCTTTATACTAACAGCTCACTGATCTACTTGCTTTGAAGGCCCAGGAGATGAGCTACTGCTATCACCGATCTGAGATACAGACTCACTTTGTGATACAGGTTAGTCTGTCCCCCCCCTGTGCTCTGCTAAGTTGTTTTCATTTATGTCATCAACTTTTCTTCCATTTCAGTGCATCTTGGCTCATCTTAAAACGTCCAAAGTAGTGGCTGATTGTGGTGGCATACATCTTTAATTCCGGCGCTTGGGAGGCAGAAGCAGGATATCTGAGTTCAAGACTAGTGCTTGCCTAGTCTACATAGTGAATTACCGGCCAGTCAAGACTACACAGTTGAGACCTTGTTTCAAAGATGGGAAAAATAATCAAGAAAAAGAGAAACAAACAAGAACAAAAAAGAAAACCCAAATCTTAAAACAAAACCATGCCAACACCTATCTTATATACTGATAAGCCAATTTGTGATCAAAATAAGGAACTGACACAGTAGGTCCATTTATAAATCTTTTTTTTTAAAAAAATAAAGAAACCTATCTCTGTAATAATGATACTAGAATTTAGTTGTGTTCTTTTTGCACATGTTGTCAAAGGCTGCTTTATTTTATAATGTCAGAACTCAGTTGCTGTAGGGATGTAGGTGGAGCTCGATACTGGAGTGCTCTCCCATCAAGCATGCCGTAGACTCACTCCTCACTCTCAGCACACAGTCAAGTTGTGTGACAGAGACATAGAGTATGCAAAGCTGAAGACAGCTACCATTCCTTTCTTTCCCTTCACTGTGAACGGAAGAGCAATCTTTTCCAAATGCTAGAAAAGAAAGCAGTATCATATTTAAACCTACAATTGGGATACTCAGCTACAGTAATATTCTTAGAATAAACCTACTGCACAAATAAAACAGTACTTAAATGTCTGGTGTATTTCTGAAAATACCTGTGTCTATCAGGGTAGCTACTCTAAGTTGTAAATGGAGTGATGCAAATGAAATGTTTTTAAGAAAGATTATTTTATAAATTCTACAACAGATTGATTACTTCTGTGGTCATTTTACAAACAACTATTTTAGATGTCAAACACAAACATTAATGTTAAAGTAAAGAAAAAGTACAGAAAATAGTTTTAGTACCTAAAACTGGTTTTTCTTTTCACAATTAGAATATATGGTCGTCAAGGAGAATAAAAAGAGACTCTTGAAATTGAATGAAACAGACACAAAACTGTGTCTCTAAATCAAACATCTTGTAAGCACAAGGTGGGTCCTGAGCACTCGATCGAGCGAGCAAGGCTGTGTCTTGCTGTGATTACCTATTGATTCTATCCTTCGGTCTTAAGTCAGACTCACAGCTAACAAGCTGACCTTGGGAGGATGAGAGATGAGCACTGGCTAACAGAGGGGGTCAGATTGTTTCAGATGCTTTCTGAGTATAAGCCTTGTAGCAATGTATGATCTCTATAACTAAAGTACTGCTGACTGTATATGTATAAGGTAGACATGTTAGACACTGTGTGGTAACTTATTTAGCAGTTCTGTGCCCTCCCTCTAGAGATAGTAAGAACTGACAAAATCTTGATACACACTGAGCAACAGCTTAAGCTTAACTGCCATGGCCTGGATGGTGTTCTTAAAGAGCCAGATTCACTCTAATCTGCCGAAGATCCCTCTTTGTAGAATATTATGAGGCTCTTCCTCATCAGAATATCTCTGCATTGGGAGGTAGATGCAGGCAGACCTTTGTGAGTTCAAGCCCAGCAAGGGCTACAAAGTGTCTTATTAATAGCAAGAAGATAAGAGCCATGTTACTAGTTTTATTATACCACTAAGATTTTTTCTTTTTGAGACAAGATCTCTCTATGTAGCAGTAGCTGGCCTTGAATTTAGAGATCTACCTGCTTCTACCTCTCAAGTGCTGGGATTAAAGGCATGTGCCACCAAGTCTGACTCAACTAAAATTTTTCTAATAGTTATGGGGATGACAATTCATATCTGAGTTTAATAATTTTCAAATGTTTTTTATATTAGTTTATTGGCAAAAACTAATTTAAAAGGTGGTTAAGAATGCTATATTTCCTGACAGCCAAGACCAAAGCAAAGCAAAGCAAAGCAAAGCAAAGCAAAGCAAAGCAAAGCAAAGCAAAGCAAAGCAAAGCAAA
>NW_021604651.1:7540458-7565402 GCF_004785775.1 Grammomys surdaster
AAGCAAAGCAAAGCAAAGCAAAGCAAAGCAAAGCAAAGCAAAGCAAAACAAAACAGAAAACAACATTCCTAACTGCTAAGGCCCAAGGTGGAAACACTGAGATCAGAAACCAGGCAACTATCTGCTGCTTTATGTGGAGGCTTCTGGAAGAATCATCATCCCTGACCTCAAGCTGTACTACAGAGCAATAGTGATAAAAACAACTTGGTTTTGGTACAGAGACAGGCAGGAAGATCAATGGAATAGAATTGAAGACCCAGAAATGAACCCACACACCTATGGTCACTTGATCTTTGACAAAGGAGCTAAAACTGTCCAGTGGAAAAAGGACAGCATTTTCAACAAATGGTGATGGTTCAACTGGAGGACAGCATGTAGAAGAATGAAAATTGATCCATTCTTATCCCCTTGTACAAAGCTCAAGTCTAAGTGGATAAAGGACCTCCACATAAAACCAGATACACTGAAACTAATAGAAGAGAAGGTGGGGAAGAGCCTTGAATACTTGGGAAAGTTACTGAACAGAACACCAACGGCATATGCTCTAAGATCAAGAATTGACAAATGGGACTTCATAAAATTGCAAAGTTTCTGTAAGGCAAAGGACACTGTCAATAGGACAAATCGACAACCAACAAATTGGGAAAAGATCTTTACCAATCCTACATCTGATAGAGGGCTAATATCCAATATATACAAAGAACTCAAGAAATTAGACTCCAGACAACCAAATAACCCTATTAAAAAATGGGGTATAGAGCTTAACAAAGAATTTTCAATGGAGGAAACTCGAATGGCCGAGAAGCACCTAAAGAAATGTTCAGTATCCTTAGTCGTCAGGGAAATGCAAATCAAAACAACCCTGAGATTCTATCTCACACCAGTCAGAATGGCTAAGATTAAAAACTCAGGTGATAGTAGATGCTGGCGAGGGTGTGGAGAAAGAGGAACACTCCTCCATTGTTGGTGGGACTGCAAGATGGTGCAACCACTTTGGAAATCAGTCTGGTGGTTCCTCAGAAAATTGGACATAGCATTACCTGAGGATCCAGCTATACCACTCCTAGGCATATACCCAGAAGATGCTCGAACATATAACAAGGGCATATGCTCAACTATGTTCATAGCAGCCTTATTTATAATAGCCAGGAGCTGGAAAGAACCCAGATGTCCTTCAACTGAGGAATGGATTCAAAAAATGTGGTATATACACAATGGAGTATTACTCAGCTCTTAAAAACAATGAATTCGAGAGGTTCCTAGGTAAATGGATGGAACTAGAAATTATCATCCTGAGTGAAGTAAGCCAATCACAAAAGAACACACATGGTATTCACTCACTGATTATTGGATATTAGTCCAGAACCTTGAAATGCCCAAGATGCAACTCACAGGCCACATGAAGCTCATGAAGAAGGAAGACCAAGTGGGGGTGATTCGGTCCTTCTTAGAAGGAGCAACAAAATACTCGAGGGAGCAAATATGGAGACAAAGTGAGGGACAGAAACTGAAGGAGGGGCCGTCTGAAGACCATTCCACCTGAGTATCCATCCCATGTACAGTCACCAAAGGTAGATGCTGATGTGGAAGTCAGGAAGTGCATGCTGATAAGAGCCTGATATGGATGTCTCCTCAGAGGTCTTCAAGAGTCTGACATATTCAGAGGCAGATGCTCACAACTAGCCATTGAACTGATAATGGGGTTCCCAATGGAGGAGTCAGAGTGAAGGCCATTGGAGCTGAAAGGGTTTGTGGCACCATGAGGAAAGCAACAATACCAACCAACCACAGCTCCCAGGGTCTAAACCACCAGCCTGGGAGCACTTAGGGAGGGATCCAGGGCTTCAGCTGAATACGTAAGAGTGGAGGGCCCTGCTGGGCATAGGTGGAAGAAGAGATCCTTGACCTCATGAAGGCTGGACGCCCCAGTGGGTGGGAATTTTGAGGGTGGGGAGGTGGGAGTAGGGAGGTAGGTAGGGGTTACATCTGCAGAGAAGGAGGAGGAGGGGTGAGGGGATAGGGGGTTCCTGGGTGGGTGGGGGATGGGGTAAGGGGACAACATATGAAATGTAAATAAAACATCCAATAAAAAAAAAAGAATACATGTGGCAGTCAGACATACGAATGTGGTGACTAGCACGAATCCTACTCTACAGAAACCAGGTCCTCAGCACTGGAGCACTTAAATGCTGTGGTGAGACCAAAGTTTTAGCCTTGTTCACATAGCTCAAAATCTGTTTCATGAAAAGTATTTTGTAACATGCAGTGAACTTTAAAAACCATACAATAAACACACAAACACATGGTATCAGTTACACAGCAGGCTCAAAATGAATCTTTAAAAGACAATTTGGATAAAAAAATAATGTAAGACATTCAACACAGAATTTTTGATACATATGACTTTAGAAGTCTATTCTTTTTCCTTTGTAAGGAATTATCATGTTTTTAAAAAATAGATTAAATTATTTTATTCTGAGGGGAGTGATCTAAACTAGTTCCCTTTCTTTGTTATGTAACAATCACTGTAGTTGTTCCCTTAGACCAGCTTTCCCCCTTTATTTGGGGAAGAGGCTAAATTTGTACCTATACAAATTAAGTTTCCCTTTTAAACTTTTTGTAACTGAAGTCAAATTCCAGATAGTAACAAACAGCTGTCCTAGTCTAGAAAAAATTCCTGAACTAAGAAAATGCCTTAGTTCTAGACTAGGATTTTTTTTTTCTAAACTGTGGTACTGAAGACTGAATTTAGGGCCTCATACATACTATAGAAGTGCTCTACCATTGAGTTACATCTCCAGCCTTCCTCAAATTGGCCTTGAACTTGCTCTTCTCCTGGATGAGCTGAGATGACAGGCCTGTGACATGGTCCCAGCTAGCTGGGCCTGTAAAACTCAGTCTTACTTCACACACTATGCTCTTCATCCTTCCCATTTGCTATCCAAGACTCACCCTGCCATTCCAATGGTTATGTATCAGGAAAAAGGACCTGGCTGAAGCTAACGGATCTCTGTAGAAACTTTTTTCTTTCTGTACGTGGCCACAGCAGAATTTGACAGGCCAAATACTGGTCAGTGAGTTCACTGAAGACAATAAAGGAAAACATAAACGGCTCCTTTTAACTTTCCATTCAGGAGAGACACCCCTCTTCTAACTCTTTTCTTCAAAATTTCATGAAAAACAAAATTAGGATAACAGGGATTACTAAGATGACCATGATTTACCATTGAAGCTGATCGACTATTTGTAACAAGGCTTGATCCTCCATAGTTTGAATTGAGGTTTCCAATTGGTGCATTATGGGATGGTCCCAGCAGACTGTGTATATCACTGTGGCTAGTAGGCAGACTGGTAGAAGGTCCAACTGCATGGTTCCGTAGCACATGGATAGCATCATCCAGCCTGTCTAAACGGTCTTCCATTCGAGACTGCTGTAAGGATTGAAAACAACACGGGGGAAGGGGAGAAGTTACCAGTAGTGTATCTACTTAATTTACTAGGCTGTTACATCTTCTATTCAGGAATATATGGAAGGCAGCAAGTGCAATGCAGTATCAACTAGTTTCAAAACCAACTACCTGAACTTCAAATCAACAATAAAAAAGGCAGCTCTCCTCAGACTATGATGAATTTTCAAAACTGCAGATCCAAGTCATTGCTTTAGAAAACAAGTTATTCCTTTTAGCTTCTATAATACTTGAAGTCTTCCATGTCAATACTCAATTACAGCTGATAGGAAGGGAGAAACTGTACAATGGTCTCCGAAATTTGTCAATTTGGGGAAAGGCAATTAAATCTATTGCGTTTAAGTTTTAGGTGAGTAGAACACACCTATCTTCAATGGTGTACACATCCAGATAAGCTTTTTAACAAAACTGAAGGAAAGACATCCACTACCCATGGGCCACACATGCTTTATATACAAACACATTAGAATTTTGAAAACCAAAAGCACATGCTAGTACAGCTCTAAAAGGAAGTCATTATAAACAAGACAAAAGTCTACGTCTACGCACTGCTACAAGAGCTGCAATGCTCATTGTTGAATTTTTTTGAAAGATACTGGAGTCTGTACAGCTTGATAATTTTAAATGAATAAGGGACGTATAAGTAATTTAAACACACAAAAAAAGGCACCATCTAAATGAAATAGTACCTCACAGACATCCTTTAAGAAGGACATTGCATCTTGCAAATGCTCGTGAAGTTGCTGCTCAACTCGATTTTTCTGGCAAAGTCAAGACAGAACAGGAGGCAAAGCACAGGTTAAGATTAACTCCAACAGAGTCGAGGAAACAGCTGATGTGCTTGTTGGCACAACCTGTTAGTAAAGTTAATGCAGAGATCTGCAGGACCTACTGGTACTGAGTTCTGAAAAGGTTGAGATGTAATAGGGACTCACAAGGTTAGCATCTAAACAGCGCACGCTGCTTGGGTTTGCTTGCAAAATATGTGAGAAGACAACTTTCCATCAACTTAAAATATTTTGTTAGGCACAGAAAAAGAGTGTTTCTGTTTGGAACATAAAATTGCTGAATGATAACGTGACTTATAACTTCACCAGGTCACACTCATTTGCTTATTTTTATTATATTTTGTGATTCTGGGTTACAAATGTAAACACAACAAAGCAACAGTAGTAAACATTCCCTCACAGATTCTTTTACCTTGGAGTACTAGAGCCAAGAAGGCCCCTCTACTGTCCTGTCTGTCTGTCTGTCTGTCGGGCAACGTTATACTGTGTGATTTGTCAATTTTTATTACAAGAAAATATCAGAAACACTTCAATAATAATAATACATTAATGTAAAAGTCTAATATAAATATAATAAAAATCATTATGAAACACTGGACTTGATTTTTAAGTGTCTTCTTTGGGTAAATTTCTTCTTACATATATATATATAAACATTGATAGTATAGAAAAATAAAATCATATTTTTCAAAGAAACAAAAATCCTTCATACTCCTTTAATTCCAGTTGCTTGGATAAATCTAATCTCCCAAAAAGCAGATGGCAATAAGGATACCAAAATGTCGTATTGTCTTCTAAATTGGGTCATGTGCCATCAAAGAATTCGTATGTAATGGTACCCTACCACTTCTTCACATTTACATAAGATTTAGTAACAACAAGAAAATTACTAACAACAACAGCAGCAGCAGCAGCAGCAGCAACAACAACAACAACAAAATCCTTCTGTACTATAAAGCAAAATTCTATAACAGCTGTAAAGAGCAGTGGAATGTTCTTACCAGGGAGTGAAGTGAGTTTTCATAGCTTGGGGATGAAGGAGCTTGCCCTCCAGCTCTGGGCCACTGACTGGTGCCTGTCAGACCAAAAAGCATTTACAAGTATGGATTAACTCTGTGTCATAGTGATGTTAAGGAAAGGGTAAAGATAGTCAGTAATCATAAATAATGAAAACCTTGTTTACCCTTCAGCATATTATTATCAGCTTATAAGCAAAAACACTGGACAATTCTTTTCATTATTAATATGCCAATTTACTAAACTGAGTAAACAGAAAAAAACACCTGTAGAACATACTTTCATGCTTATATATTCTTTAGACTTTATCTACACACATGTACATCTTTGAAAATGTACAGCCTTTTAAAAAATGTTTGCTTTCCCAGCATGGCTTTAGTCTTTGATAAATGATGACATTAATATTATCTGTTTCTCTGTACCATAATTTGCTTAACTACCTACATCTCATAACTGGCTTTTTCTTTTCCCCATTTCAGACAGGATCTCACTATGTAGCCTTGGGTGTTTTGAAACTCACAAAGAGATTCAACTGCCTCTACCTCCCAAGTGCTGGGATTAAAGGTATGTGCCACCATGCTCTGGCTGGGTTTCCAACGAGTAGCAATGCTACTGTGATTATTGTTACAATGTATATAACTGTCTTTTCCCTTTGGGGAGAACATTTCCAAATGAAGTAGCACTTTTCAACTTAAAGAGTATACACATGTTCATGTGTATCTTCTGATAGTGCACATATGAAGCAGTTTTAAAGGTTAAAATAAAATGCACTGGGTGCACCTAAAAAAATTTTAGGTGGGGAGATATCATAAGCTAAAGACTCCAAATTATTGAACCAAAAATATTTCAATCATTTTATTCCAATGTTCTTCCAACTCCTTATGTGATTAGTCTGTGGCAGAAGTAAGATTATCGTATCAGGTGTTCTAAAATGTTTGAAGACAGGACAGTCAGTAGGTACAGAAACACTTTGCGAAGCAAGCAGTTTCTATGGATCCTCCTCATGAGCTTAGCTTTGAGGATGCAGAGGAAGCACTGCATCAATCACTTGAGAAATCTGCACCCAGAAGATGGTATGTGCATGTTGGGAACTGAGCCAGGGACTCAAACATGTTAGGTAAATGTTCTATCACTCATTAACTGTTTATTTCCTACCTATTTTTAGATAGTGATATAAACAAACCATGCAAATATCTACCTCTAAAATACCACCAATTTATATGTGTGTGTGTGTATATATATATACTATTTAAGCTTATATATATTTATACACACACACACACATATATATAACATATTTAAACTTACTTTGTTGTTGGTATTATTGTTATCAACTGGGCTATCCACATTATTATTATTACTGCTGTTGCTGCTGTTGATATAGACTGAGCTATCCACTGTTACAACACAAGGTTAAAATAGAATATTACCAGGGTTAAATCAGTGACAGATACCTCTTTGAACTTCATACAAATTCTGAGCTGCACTTCATGATCAAAGGTTCTATAACTATACTAGTAACCTAATATTTTATGTTTTTGTTACAAATGGGATAACATACAGTTATATAAGACAAAGCTAGCTCAGAATTAGCATCAATCATCTGGTAAAATTGAGAGTACAAGCATTTAGTGGAGGCTGGGAATGTAGCTTAGTGGTAGAATGCTTGCCTAGAAGGTGCAAGTCCATGCAGACAGGAGCCTGATATAGCTGTCTCCTTAGAGGTCTGCCAGAGCCTGTCATATACAGAGGTGGATGCTGGCAGCTAACCATTGAACTGATTGTGGGTTCCCAATAAAAAAGTTAGAGAGAAGACTGAAGGAGCTGAAGGGGTTTGAGGCCCCATGGGGAGAACAACAATACCAACCAACCAGAGCTCCCAGGGTCTAAAACACCAGCCTGGGAGCACAAAGGGAGGGACCTATGACTCCAGCTGTATATGTAGGGGAGGATGGTCTGGCATAGGTGGGAGAGGAGGTCCTTGGTCCTGTGAAGGCTGGACACCCCAGTGTGGGGGAATTCAAGGGCAGGAAGGTGGGTGGGGGCACATCCTCATAGAAGCAGGGGGAGGGGGGATGGGATGGGAGTTTGGGGGGGTGGAATGGGGAAAGGGGATAACATCTGAAATGTAACTAAAATATCCAATAAAAAAATCATGAAAAAAAAAAAAAGAATGTGCAAGTACCCGAGTTTGATCCCTATTATGAGGTACAGACAAAAATAAAAGAAACAACTACTTTTATCTTAATCTGTTTTATAAAGATGATCTTAAGAGATATGAAAGTATGTCACCAAGCTTTCTTGGGATGTCTTTCTTGGGATGGAACATTAATACCATCTCTTTCTGTATACAGATTCATAATGTAATAATAATAATAATAATAATAAAACAGAAAATATATAAAAATCTTGGCAGTCTTAGAGCACTTGTGCCTTATTAGCTATGAATGAGACTTCTGAGTGGGGTGGGAATCAGATTCTAGATACAGACCATAATGTTAGCTAGCATGCATCTGATACTAGATAGAGCTGTAGCTTCATTTCTTTGTAAAATTAGCATGAGGTAAAAGATACAGGTTAAATTTAGAATCAGACTGGTGCCTCTAGCATGTAATTACCAACTGTCGCACACAGGAGAATAGAGGAAATGATGTAGAGGAGCTGCAAGTCTTGGTGTGACTTAGATTAGGCTGCGTCCCTGCCTGAGTGCATCACTTTGTGTTTGGTGTTGGACATGTCCACAAGGAGACCACATACTTTGTGGGAAACAATTTCTTTCATTGTGCTGTGGTTGTTTGTTTACTAACTAGCCACTCTAAACTATAGCTCTTAGTTTTGAAGAATTATAAAGAATTCACTTGTTAAAATTTATTCAACATTTAAAAGCAGCAAGCTAGTAGTGAGCAGGGTGGGAGCTGAATTATTTCTGGGAATAATCTAAATGTACGCAGTGTCTCCGATCTGCTCTGACTCTCACCAGGGCTTAGGAAGTAGAACTGGTTCATAAACGAAGAGAATGACCACTTCCTTCTGTGTTGCTCAGGGTACTTCTAGGCTTTAGTTCATTTATTAGTTCTCTCTCTCTTGTTTCTGAGACAATGTCTTACTATGTACCCATGGGTGGCTTGGAACTTGCTAGTAGACCAGGCTGGCCTCAAACTCATAGAGATCCACCTGCCTTCTGCCTCCTGAGTGCTGGGATAAAGAGGTATACAACTTGTGGCTCCAGTTATTTCTCTTACTCCAGCCCCCCAATAGTTTCTCTTTGTAACCTCACCCTAAACTCAAGTCTTCATGGGCCTCCACCCTCCCTAGCAGAGTCCCAATCCTCACAGTTTACCACAGCATACCCAGCCATCCTCTCTGTACATGACTACAAGAGGAGGCAGGTACTTTTTCATCTCCAGATCTGTACTGTGCTCTTCCCTTTATACTCACAAAAGCCACTTTCCTCTTATTAAATTTTACTTCATGAAACCCATGTCCTAACATGACCACAACTCAGTGTCAGTGGCTTTAGTTTTATTTTCTCATCTTAACTGGAAACTTGCTGAAGTATGGCAAATATTTTACACTGGGTATGTTCACAGATGACATACACAACGTAATGTTTTGATTAAACTAACAAACTTAGACTCAACTTTTACTGTGAGGTTCTGAGAACTGTCACCAGGTTCTAACATTACAGACACTCCCCATCTATATTCCATATGAAGGTAAAGAAAGTCAAGGAATGTTGTGCTTGCCTGCCTCCCAAGCATAACTGAACATACTTGCCTAACATAAATGTTGTGCCACTTCCAAACTGTAGTAGGCACAGCCATTTCTCTTTCACTTTGTTGCCAAAGTCCTGAGTTTGTTCAAGGGGATGAAGGGTGGGCCTGTCCTGTCTGAATACCACAACAAGATAATTCTATCCCAACTCTGAATAAATCCCAATACCTAAAATAAACATGTCAGCTCTATTGCAGATGGAGGTAACTGAGGCAGGCTCAGTGCTGGCCAATGAAATATGAGATAAGTCTATAAGAGAGGCTTCTGGAAAAGATTTCTTAAAAGACAAGAGAAAAAAACGCCCCCCCCCCCCGATACTGTTTGTGATGTCTCAAAGCTGTCAGAAGGATCTGCTAGGAGACAGAGCAGGAACTCTGATATGCAGCCTTATAGCTACCCTGCTATGGGTTTCTTGTCACTTAAGAACAAATGTTCACAGGCCTTTAAGCCTAGCACCTGGGAGCCTGAGGCAGGCAGATCTCAAAGTTTGAGGCCATCTTGGTCTTCATCACAGGTTCCAGCCCAGCCATTAGTACAATGTCTCAGAAGCTTACTCATAAAAATACATAAAAATGTATGCTCCTGGTTTGGAAAGTTCTGGAGGAAGATGAGGTGGATTTATTCAAGAATGACAGCCATGAAGCTGCCTGTGGATCTATGCTGATAGATCCTGTGATGAATCTGGTTGCTGGACATAGGGAACAGGGCTAACTGGAGATGACTTACTCATTCCAGATAACAGATCAAGGCCACATAAGGTACAAAGCAATCTCTACAGCCAGGAGCTCTGGTTTGCTGTTTCCTTTCCTTTTGACTTTGAATGTTTATCTTCTAGTGCTTTTCCTGTCACCCTGTCTCTGCTCTTTCATGGTGTGGTTATTCACGGAAACAAGGGAAGTAGAGACAAGTACCCTAGACAGAGAAGCAGGAGATGCGCCTTTATAAATACTCTAATTTATAGTGTTTCAGCAGCATCACGTGAAAACAGTTCTCTATTTATTTTAAGATTTATTTTTTATGTATATGAGTACACCATTGCTGTCTTCAGACACACCAGAAGAGAGCATCAGATTCCATCACAGATGGTTGTGAACCACCATGTGGTTGGTGGGAATTGAACTCAGGACCTCCAGAAGAGCAGTCGGTGCTTGTAACCGCTGAGCCATCTCTTCTGCCCCCCAAAACAGTTGTCTATGACTGCTGAATTCAAAGGAGTCAAAGGATTATACAACCAACAGTCTACATTTTGATCAGTTATTTGAGTTACAGGAAAAAAGAGTATCATCAGCTAAGCCTCACTTACCAATGGAAGAGACCTCAGATTTGACTTACCATTCTCAGTTTCACTCATGCCTTCTTAGAGGCTGAGCCCCTGGCTCCTCTCCCATGATTAGTACGTACAGTAAAGCAGACAGGTCATATAACAAAGTGTAAAAACAGGCTGGGGCAAAAACTATGCTCAGAATTTTGGTAAAACAGTGCCAAGATAGTGAGCAGGGCTGAGTTCCATCACTCTCTCTGTAACTTCAGCTCTGTCACACAACTCTAAGTCAATGGGTCTTTCATCATCTTGCCTATGTGAGCAACAGCTGCTTAGCATTTACTAGACAGCTGAAGCCATGATGTCTGAAAACGTGGCACAGTCTGCTACTAGCCGGAAGCAGCTGCCGCAGCTCAGCATGCTCATCCTGGAATGTGATGAGTAGACATGGGCTAACACAAAGCACAGGTGGCAGCAAAAGCTGTGATTTCAAGAAATCCAGTACAAGGCTGCCTCTAACTGTGGCCAGACTGGGAAAGCGGAGCTGCTGCTGAGGGTGACTGGCAAGGCAGGGAATGTGGTGATCCCACTCACTTGTGTAGTAACATCTCTGTTTCAAAACAAACATTTTTCTTCAGCAAGTCCAACCCCTCCAAAGTTGCTTAGAAAAATATGGGTAAAGTTTTAAGATTATTGCTTGAAAGATATTTTCATATAACTTTACTTAATCCTAATACAAAATATTATCATTTGTAATTATAGTATCTCAACAGATTCATCCCACAGGATAGTTCTACAACTTGTCAAAATTAATGTTAAAAATCAGGAGAAAGGCAGCTTCCCTAATGCTGCTCACCCAGCATTATCATCCCCTGATAAGTTTTCATATAAAAATGTGAAATAATGATCTAGTAGTCCTAAAGGCTGTTTGTTTGTTTGTTTCTTTGTTTGTTTTGGGTCAGGGTTTCTCAGTGTAGCCCTGGCTGTCCTGGAACCAGGATGGCCCTGAACTCAGAGATCTGCCCGCCTTTGCCTGGGTTTAAAGGCGTATGTTACCACTACCCAGCTACAATCGTTATTGGAAACCAACACAGATTATTTAGAAAACCTAGGAAGATACACTTAAGTAATTCAAGATGAGCAAAGATTTCTTCAAATTATATCAAAGTCAGAATATTTTTCATAATTTAAAGAGAATTTTATTGACTCAGAAATATTTCTAAGTAGAAGACTTACACATGTTATGAATAACAGAGAAACCCACCTGTGAGAGGTGAAGGAGATCCCACTGGTGTTGATGGGTTTGATGGAAAACTACTGCTTGTGTGGTCAGGAGAATAAATCTAACCAGAAAATAAGAGACACATATGCATCAGAATACAACAGCAGCAAAAACCAAACCTGCTCATGGTGCTGTTCTGTGATCTTAGACAAACCACCCAAGGCTCACAGTGACAACACTTTTCATCAAACTATATACTGTTTTCTAACTAGAGACCAAAGGAGCTTCCGTTTTTAAACTAATTATTTACATAATTTCAAATGTGAAAGGAATAACACAGGTATTTCTTTATTTTTGATTTTTTGTTTGTTTGTTTGTTTCAAAGACAGACCTTCCCAAGACATCTAATTTTTTTTTTTAAATTATTGTGGTTGGAAAGTTTCTAATTATCAGCAGAATATCAAGATGTGAGATTGAGTATGGCTGTACCTCTGCAATCACCAACACTTGGGAGGCAGAGGCAGAAGGAACACAAGTTCAAAGCCAGCCTGGGCTAAATAGCAAGCTACAAGCCATGGAGAGTTCTCCTCATACCTGTGACTAGTACTTGGAAGGCAGAGGTGAGATTGTAACTTTAAGGCCAATCTGGGCTACATATTCAGTGTCAGTTCTGCTCATACTGAGGTAAATCTTTATCTCAAAAACAAACAAACAAACAAACAAACAAATACCCCAAAAACCCAAGCTATTATAAAGATAACATATCTGAAAAGTAGACTATATTTAACAAATATATTATCTAAAGTAATATAAAACAATAATCTCACAAAAATACTTTAAAAAAAAATGGGGGCTTTTAGGTTGTTTTGTTCTAGGTATTGTGAGTCAGGGTCTATGTTAGTAATCAGGATCCTGATAGGCTCAGACAGTCCTTGAATTTGTAATCCTTTGTGATCCTTTTGACCTAGCCTGAAAGTTCTGGAGCTGAAGGTATATTCTACCAAGCCTGGTCTTTATGCATTAAAATGGTCTCTAAGTATGGCATGGTACCTCACGACTTTAACTGTAGCACTTGGAAGAGGCACGTGGATCTCTGTGAGTTCAAGGCAAGGCTTGTCTGCATATTGAGTTCCAGGACAGCCAAAGCTACACATAGAGACCCTGTCTTAGATGATCCCACCTCTTCTAGCACTCTACCCCCACTCCTTGCCCAAAAAACTAAAAAACAAAAAGCAAAACCAAAACTTAGAAACCAACCAAACAAAAAGTCTTCCAAACAAAGTCTTTGTAGTGCTGGTTCACGTCTTTGATCCCAGCACTTGGGAGGCAGTGGCAGATGGATCTCTGAGTTTGAGGTCAGCCTGGTCTAGAGTTAAGTTCCAGGATAGTACAGCCAGGGCTACTCAGGGAAACCCTGTCTGGGAAGTGAGGGAGGGAAGGAACGAGGAAGAAGGGAGAGGAGGGGAGTGTGTGTGTGTGCGCGCGCCTTTGAAAAAGTGTTTTATGTACTCCTTTCTAAAAAGCTAACCAAAGAAGATATAATAGTTACCCCTTAGTCTTTTGAAAAGTTACTTGTCTGCTTTAGCTCCAACGAATATATATTGTGAAAATTAATTTTTCACTCAAAGGACACTAAAACTTTTTCAAACATGTCTCAACATCTTTATCATTATCAATCACTGTTTCTTATCTTCAGGAATCAAATGAACCTTTTATGAGCAACCAGTGCTCACTCATAAAGTATATAATACAACATTGATCAGGGAGGTACAGATAGGTGAGAAAATATTCACAAAACCAACCACACTCATGGATTCGTTTGCCTTGCTGGCCATTACTCCTTACCATGAGAATCCACCTGGCAGCCTGCTGCTCCTCTGTGCTTCTGTCTCTTACTTTCAAGAACTGCCTAGCCCTAGTGACTACTGTGCTAATAATGACATGGAATAGTAGAAATGGAGAGCCTGTGCTAGGAATTACCACTGGACTGAGTTCTGGGCCTCAGGTTTACCTATGTTCTATCGCTTCTACTCTCCAGCTCCCTTAAAGGTTTCCCCAGAGTCCTACGTACCCTTTCTCCTCTAGTCACCTGCAGTGTCACGCTTGGTGATGACGTTCTTCCTTTTACACATGGTGGTGAGTAACTCCTGAACTCACTCACACTGTCTCTGGCCTCACACTGGCTGCTGTCTTCTCCACGTGGACAAGCTGAGTAGGTCACATCTGAACTTTGAGTCACCACTTTGTTTCCTATCCTCTTCACCGTTTCTCTTCTATTTCTTTATTTTGGCTTGTGCTCCCCCTTTTCTTTGGCCCCCCAGTCTTCTCTCTGTACACACCAATATTCATAATTTTCAGTTTCTGGGATAAGTACATATCATTCTCACACTGCTTTAAATCTGTGTATGTATGTGTGTGGAGGCCAGAGGACAACCTCAGGTGTGCTTCTTCAGGAGTTGTCCATCTTATTTTTGAGACAGGACCTCTCACTGGCCTGACTCTCACTCTCTGGCCTGACTCTCTCTCTCTCTCACTGGCCTGACTCTCTCTCTCTCACCGGCCTGACTCTCTCTCACTGGCCTGACTCTCTCTCTCTCACTGGCTTGACTCTCTCTCTGGCCTGACTCTCTCACTGGCCTGAATCTCTCTCTCACTGGCCTGACTCTCTCTCTCTCTCTCACTGGCCTGACTCTCTCTCTCTCTCTCACTGGCCTGACTCTCTCTCACTGGCCTGACTCACACACTCCCCCCCACCGCCTCTCTGGCCAAGCCCTGGGGATCCATGTTTGTTTTCCCAGTGTTGAGATTTTAATAAGTGATAAACTGAAATTTAATATAATCATCAGTAAAAAAATTCTTTAAATAATAAAATTTATCTTAGTATTTAGGTAATGAGGATCATAAGACAGAAAAAAGAAAACAAAGGAGCTTGTTATAGATGACTTCACTCCAAATCCACAATATGGCATAAACTTTGTCTTGAGGTTCTGTGATTGCTGAGATTTAATGTTAATGTTCTAGGCAAAGGCTTTCTCGGGTGTGAATAGACTGTCAATTCTTCAGCTCTGCCCTTTCAATGAAGCAATCCCTAAGTATGTCAAATGCTGGTTAGAGTTCCTCTATGAGAAAGCGAGCACACATGTGGGAGGAAGAGTGGCACAGCAATACCTTCTGGTGGCGGATCACCTCACCAGTCTGTATCTCTGCAGGCTCATTCCATCACCAAAACAACTCAATCACATTATTTCATAAAAATAATTGTGATTACTTTAGAAATCCTAAATGACAGGCTTTTTTTTTTTTTTTTTTTTTTTTTTTTGGCAAAGACCATTCTAAATGAAGATTTCTTTCTCTATTTTCTGGTCTTAAGGGACTCCAATATTGGTATTTAAAGAAGAAAAAAGTCATGTTAAAAATGGAGGTGGTGGTAGCTTAAGAGTCTAGGGCAGGAACAAAGTCAGAGCTCATTTTACATGCAGCCCACAGGCACTCATAGTTAAATGGCCAATGATAAATAATTCCCAGTACCTTCTGCCAGACTTAAATGATAATATTCCTCATTTTACTGCAACAAATGAGACTCCTCCTCCTATCAGTCATGGTCTATTCCAATCAGTAGGGTGCCAATAAAGCCAGAGGCTAATG
This sequence comes from Grammomys surdaster, assembly GCF_004785775.1. Classification (NCBI taxonomy): domain Eukaryota; kingdom Metazoa; phylum Chordata; class Mammalia; order Rodentia; family Muridae; genus Grammomys; species Grammomys surdaster. The sequence goes on from NW_021604651.1 coordinate 7,555,633, forward strand.
AAAAGAGCTTCAGACAAAAAGAAACAATGGAGAGTTCCAGCCCCAGCCCTGGAACTGAGGGTCCAAGGTTTTAAACATTGAAGCTTTTGGACATTTCAGTTCATCTTTATTATGCTAATGTCATTGAGTCTAAGGAACAAAGAAACTTATTTCATGAATAAGTATCTAAACGTCAACTTCCCTGGATTTTCTTTTCTTTTATTAGAGACTACTGACCATTTAACTATCTAGATTAAAACACACACATTCTCTCTTTCTTCTTCCCTCCCTACTTCATAGAAATCAAAACATAAATTATTACAAAGAAGTCTGATATAATCAACAAAGTTAAACAGTCCTCTCGTTTGATCTCTTCTAAATTAAAGACTGAATGTTTTGATATGGTATTAGGCACTGAAATAAACCAGATGTTTCTTCCTCCATATAACTCTCCATGGGCACAGTCTTAAAGGGTGATTGTCTGGCAAATGTTCAGGGACACACAGATTTTTTCCTTTCCTTCTATCTACCCACGTCTATTATCTAAACTAGTGCACAATCCACGGGGCTTTGGGGACTTTGTGTAAATACCTTCATGTACAATTCTCTTTCTTGCTATCCTGAGATTAAGACCACAATTATCCAGGCTTAAACCTAAAATAAAAGAACCTTTGCAAACGCATTATCTGGCCTTACATGTTTAATCACGCAGCATTCTGTGTGTTCTTTAAAACCTAAACTGAAGAACAAAGGTTGTACCCTCTGGTGTTTCACACATGAAAGACCTTCTAAGGCAACTAGGGAACTAGAATTAACTTCTAATGACAACAGCAGTATTTTCCCATCAAAAATAGATGCTATTATTATATTAGCGATACCACATTCTAACCATTTGTAATACTTAACATAAAATTCTGATATGTATTCGGATTCTCAGATGTAATCCTCCTTAAGTTTCTTCCTCTTATTTCTCCTAATTCTTCCAATCACCAGACAACTTTTGTCTTTTTAGTACATTTTAAAAACTAAACATTATTAATGAGAATCTGAGTCTGTAAGGAAAGCTGAAGAAACAATGGTATTTGGAGAAGTAGGGGGAGGCTGAAGGGTTACGAAATGTGCACATGAGGGTCTGCAGTGATGGAGCAGATGGAATCCATCATTCTCAGCTATGACAGAAATGATTTATGGAATGACCTGGCTGTTCCCACTTAGTAACAACACAGGATGACAGAGATGAGTTTCCATGACAACCAAAGCCCACCCACTAGCTAGATTAAACATTTCTTCCTGGCTTCCACTCATAGTGAATTTGGATTTTTTTCTCCAAATGCCATCCTAGTTTGTCTAGCAGGCTGTTTACAGTATGGAAGAAAAATCAAGGCTGTCAGGGTAACTAAAGGAAGCTTGAAGGACCACTGAGAACATTACTGAGTCCTGGTTGCTCATGCCACAGTTTCTTTACAGACATTTCCTCAGGAAAAAAAAAAGATTCCCAAATGGAAGTTTTATTTTTAAAATTTGCTTAATATTAAGAGTCAAATGTCCTCTTAATATTTGCTTAATATTAAGAGTCAAAAGTACTTAAGAGTACTTGTCCCTTTACATGTGAATGAACTATCTGCTACTCAATCTTCTAAGATGAGCAGGCTGAGCACGGCATGACAATCAAATAGCCAAGAAAATTTCCTTCAGGGGGGAAAGAAGGTAGGGATAACTGTCTTTACTTATCTTGGACACCTCCAAGACAGTCCCGTCCCAAGAGTACAACTTCCTAGACACACAAAACAGTGGGGAGGGACAGTCTGAGGCTAGTTCTGTGAGGGTTCTATTGTATATGAGCTCTACCCTTGGTAGCTAGTGATCCCTAGGACAAACTACTTAAATCTTTTGAGCTCATGTTACTTAACCTTTAAACTAGTTCTCCCACATACAATGTAGGTATGATAATGCCAATCTTACAGGATTTTCTTGAGAATTAAACAAAACAGGGCACAACAATGCTCACTACAGTGCTGAGCAACTAGAAAGCACTCAGACCAGCACTGATCATTCTGTGGGTTTGTACCACCACCATTATTATGTATGTTCCAAAACTAATTCCAGCAAACATTTACTGGGCTCCACTGCGTGCAGGACTCTACTACGTGGTACAAGAGTTTGACTTGGCTTCATTTCTATAAACAAACAAACAAACAAACAAACAAACAAAACAAAACAAACCCCTCATACTTAACAGCTATAGAGAAAGGTTTCTTTCTTTAAGGGCTCAGCAGCTGCTCACTGCCAGTCACATATCAGAGGCCTGCTTTCTCTATCAATAGCAAATATTTAAGAAAGTTCACTGCACTTCAGACAAAATATAATTCTAAGAGACATACTGCTCAAGAAAAAACAGTCTAATGAAAAACTTTACAAGGCAAAAAGTCCAATTTGAATTTCAAGAATTAGATTTAAATCTTTTTCAATAATTAATAAATACTCTTCTCTCTTTTCTGGCCTTAGCATTCCAAATTAATTGTAACATTTTAAGAGTCAGATATGATAAACTGTAATTGTTGTCTTTATTGTCTTGATGTGATAAAGACTAGCTGTACCATATTATAAAATATCTTTGAATCAGTTTCATTCATTTTAGCACAAGTCTTTCAATGAGTCTGAGACCCACACCCTGGTTTTTGAGTGAACCAGCTGTAGCTATTGTTTTTTTCCAAAAACAAAACAAAACAAAAACAAAAAACCCTAAAATACAAATAAAAGTATTTCCTATCTTGTTAAAGCCCTTGTTAAGGCATTTCCTTCATATTAGATAAATTGGATTTTCTTTCTTGGTTCTCCTTGATTTATTTGAGTGGGCCACTAAGTATTTAAAATACACATTTCCCCAAATTCCTCTTTGTTTTACCTGTGTCTGTTTCATTCAAATGAAGACATATTTAAATTAAGTCACAAATATAGATTTTGTAGGTATGGAAAGGGAGGTTTTATCTTGAACTAATTAATGTTATCAATATAAACAAAAACCAGCTCTTCAATGAGTAATAATGTTGAAAATGTTCTAACTATGGCATTTACTGCTCACAAAACCTAAACCTTAGTTCATGAGTACAGAATCCATTCAGCAGAATATGTAAACCCAACACTTACAGATGCCAAGGCCTTCCCAAGTGCATCACCCGTCTGTGAGCTTCCAGCAGCGTTCCCTCTGGTTCCTGGATGGTTCAAATAGGTAAACAAATCATGGAGAGCAGCAGAAATGCTACTTTTTTTCCTTAAGCATGTACCTATTACCTCAAGGGTACCCTGACTTATGACCTCACATATCACAGTGAATCAGGAAACACTCTTATGTGCTGTATTTAACAATCTATAAAAATAAAGATGAGTTTCTTATTGGTTTTTAGTTTAATGGAACTTAAAGGTTAATTATCTTCTTTTATTTTCATTTAAACTAAATACTAAAACTTTTATTGAACAATATGGATTTCAACAAAACTCTAAAATTGAGATTAGGAAGTATTCCTAACCCAGAAGCTCACCTAGGATGCTATCTGACCCATTGATGGGAGGAGTATGTGAGGCGGCAACGTATGGCGAGCTGCTCGTGGTACCACGGTGGAAGCTGGACATCGGTGGAAGACTTGTGTTTATGTCTGTCGGCGACACTGAGTGTGGAGGATAACTCTAGGAAAAGGGGAAAAGAGACATGATCTTACTACCTGTGTTCTGAAGGCTGGGGACATTGCTTAGTACAGAGCACGTGCTCTTAGCTCTTAGTTTAGTTGCCCAGCGTGCAGGAAGGTTTTAGCTCTTAGCTGCATATCGCTCGCTCACTCAATCCATCTTTCCCCTGCTCTCCCTCCCCCCACATATATACAAATAATGAATAAACAGCATGCATTTTCTGAATATATGAATGTACAGTAGACAACTTGTATAAAAGGTTAAAATGAGCAAGACCCATGACTAAGCTAGCACCTAGTGTGGTAGGGTAGTCATACTGAAAACAGTCATCATAAAGTAAGCCTATCAAAATTTCAATGTTCAGAAGTTTTGGCATAATAAGTTTTTATACAAAGAGAAACCTATGAGGACAAAATATTATTTGATAGCTTACCAAGCGGTCATGTGAGTGAAGGCTGCCGTAACTACTGGACTGAGACATGTGAGAAGTGGAGGTCCCCAGAAGTCCACCAAAACCAGGCTGGCTCATCCCATTCGATGAACTCCAAAGGTCAGAAGAACTGTGGGTCCCATCTAAGATGAAAAGAAAAACAAATACAAAGTTTTTCTAGCCAGAATTTTTCTTTTGTTTATATATAAAAAAAATTCAAGGAGTAAAATGATGTGTGTTTTCAACTGTCCAGTTGCTGCAATCTAGAACTGTCTACAAAAAGCTAATTCAATGAGAGACTGTCTAGATCAGACCGGGTGGGGGCATGTCTGTGAGAAGTTTTCTTAATTGGGCTAATGGAATGTGAAAGATATCATCTTGTTGTCTATTCCCAGAACTATTTAAGAGTGAAATAAAGTGAGCTGAGAACGTGAGCACACACACTCACTTCCCTCTATCCTGGACAGTGATATCACAGTCTATTTACATTCCAACGTCTTTGATTTACCTGTTGTGATGGACTGCCACCTTTCTCTAGGTTGCTTTTTATCAGGGTATTTTATCACAGCAACAGAAACAAACCCCATACCTGCAGATATTATTCCACTCCTTTGACCTAAAATTCTATCAGTTTTTTTCCCTTCCTAGTCCCCAAATTACTATTTCAAAAGTTAACTTTTGTAGTAAGAAAAAAACCAGTTCAAACTGTAATAGATGGGTCATTATAACCCAGGTATATAAGTTGTCCTCAAAAGGCATATTTCATACCAAGAAAGTTTTAATAAACACTTGAAATCTGGGGACAAGCTTTACTTAACTTTTGATTAGATGTTCTACCAAAGGTCTTAACCCGTAATAGGCAACACACATCATATCACATTCTGAAAATGCGGACTGGAGAGGTTTCTCCCACAGCATACCTCGGTAAAAAGTGACTACATTATATAGTGAGGCTTCAGATGGGACAGCAGCAGTGACTTGACACTCACAGCACAGTTAAGAACCTACTACGTAACAATGGACTGCTTCCACATACATACTTCCCACAGTGCTGAACCACAGACCAAACAGAAATAATTTGTCAGACAGGAATTAGAGAAAACATAACACCTCTTCTTTCAACAGGTCTCGCTCAGATTTTTTACTTTTCCTGTTGGTAATACTATGTGTGATACAGAACTGGTATCCAAACCAGAAACCACTATTGCTTCTAGTTTTCATAATTTAAAATTCTAAAGTAAACTATGGCAGCTTTATTCATTTTTCTCAGTCAGTAGTTAGATGATTAATCCAAAGATTTGTTGGATAATTTAACTAAATTAAAATTAGCAGTGAATCCCCCTAGAACATTATATGGCTAATTTTTAACTGGCTACAGATAAACAAAACAAAACCAAAAGAAACCTTAGAAAAGCACTGTCTGAACTTTTGCACAGATACTCTTTTTTTTTTCTCATATTGTAATGGTAGCACGCTGAAAGCTCTAACAACTGTTTGGTAGTACTTACCTTGCATAAAGAAAGTGCTAGCAAACATACTGGTTGGTGGCTTAGGAGATGGGTAACTAGGAGATTCACGGTTGAAATCGTCAGAATTTGGGGACGGTGCATATACCTTAAAACAAAACAGGATAGTTAATTAAAATGTATTATATAAAATGAGATATATGTTTCATAAAAAACCTAAGAAGGTCTATATTATCTCTGTTAGTACATATCACAAACAGAAAGAAACTTAGGAAATCAAAGCAAATTCTGCTGTGAGGTTTTATTCTTAAATTTCAGGTACACTTCCAAGTCCACCATACCTTTGGAAAAAGGATTATTTAATTGTTAGGGCAGTAATAATTTCCTTTAGTGAGCATTTCCTTCAGATAAGGAAACTATGAATATTTTGAACTATCAAATGGCCAACATTCACAATCCTTAGGAAAACTAAATGGGTGTCCAAATAAATGGTGAATGAAATATGACCCAGCATCAGGACTACTGAACCTTAGAAGAAAAACAGCAACAACAAAAATAACAAGTAAAGTTATGTGCGAAGCCTGGCACAGCGACTAATGCATGTGCTCCCAGTAACTAGGAGGATAGAGGACCTCAATGCCGACCTTGTCAAAGGAGTGAGACTGTCTTAACATCAACTCTCCCAACAAAATGTCTTACAGCACCAATGGATTGTAAAAGTATACCAGGAGTAAGAAAGAAAGGAAAGGAAGTTAATTTTAGCAGTACAAGAAATTGATTTTGTTTTGTTAGGAGTATATCTATTACATTTCACTATAAAACAAAATTTAAATTTCACGTAGAGAAAGTTAACATTATCATTTGAAGAAATATACAAAACCATACATACTGTATGGTCATTGAGAATTTCTGGAATTATATAGAAGAAACTTAGCAACAGTTACCTCTTAGAAGTAGGAAAAAAGACTTTTAGTATATGATGTGTTTTAGCTTAACACAGCAGTAAGGGAAAGAGCTGGGGTTCAAAGCAAACAGCTTATTGGCAGGGCCTAGCAAACAAAGCCCTGGGGGGTTGGTACTGGTTCTTACACCAAGGTTACAGTGGGAGCAACTAAAAAAAATTACAAAAACTATCAATTATATATTCACAAGCTATCAAAATTTATTCTTCTTGAAAGACACTAACCATACAGATTCCTAGTCTTCCTGAGGCTAGAATTTCTCATCTGTCAGGTGCTCTATTCCTATACTTCAAAGAGGAAGATGAGATGAGGTAATGTCTATAATCAGATATTTAGCACAGTGCTTCTGAAAATGCAGTCAGTAGCCAGTGAGAAGTAGCTGACATACTATATTCCTACCACTCCAACAGAGGGCAGTACACTGTTCAGTATTGCCACTGGTCACTTTTCTAATGACATTTGTCACAGGTTTTGTGATAGTTGATTCTGCTCATAGAAGCATACAGCCTATTGTACATGAAAGAAGCAGACACCTGTGGTCTCTGATAAGTTTGGGGGAAGCTATGTTCTTTGAAATTATACACAAGGTCTTGACAGAGAGTGTGACACATGTATGTATTTAACATAATTTTCTAGTTTAAACCTACTTCATAGAAGATTGTATTAGGGGGCTGAAGGTGATGGCTCAGTAGTTAAAAGCAGGGGACTCAGGTTCTGTTCCCAGTACCCACATGGAAGCTCATAATGATCCATAATTCCAGTTCCAGAAGATTTAATACCCTCTTCTGGCCTCCATGGACAATAGGCATGAAGTAATGAACAAATGTATATACATCCAAAACACCCATACACATGATAAGAAGATAAAAAAATAACTTTAGAGGTATTTAAAAAAAGAGACCATGCTAGATTTAAGTGTGTGTGTGTGTGAGTGTGTGTGTGTGTATTTTAAAATTTTCAGGAAAAGAATCTAACTATATTCTTTTTCTTACGTTTCTTTTCAAAGCCTGGCACAGTGGTTCACATCTGTCATCTCAAGACTTGGAAGGCTGAAACAGGAAGACTTCCATAAATCCAAGGCTAGCTTTAGCTACATAGCAAATTCTAGGCTACTTTAGGCTACAGAGTGTGATCGATTTTAAATAAGTAAATTAGCAAGCAAGCAAGCAAGCAAGCAAGCAAGCAAGCAAGCAAGCAAGCTCAACAAAGTTTCAGTTCCTAATCTTAGCATAACTGGATGTCCTTTGCTCTTCTCTATATGGAACTCCCCAAAACAAAGCGAGTAAGCTTCCCAACAGAGAGTAAGCTTCTAGCTTTTGCTGGAAATACAAACCAGAATCAAATGTAGAAGACAGTATAAAAACATGCTTTTCATTACAAACCTGCTCTTACTACACAAATGGTCAAAAATAAGTCTCTATCTCAATTCTACTTAATAAACTTCTATTCAAGTTATAGCCTAAAATAAAATGTGAATCCAACACCTGAGCATTAGAAAAAAAAATCCAGTTTTGATGTGTCACTTCATGCAACAAAAAGATGTATATTATTTATCATCTTAAATTTCAAAATGATTTGCTGATTTATATTTGTCTTTGGTACCTACAGCAACTTGTATGCCAGATATGATGTTCTTATGATTCAAAACATCTTATAAATTTGCTTTTATGATAACAACAAAGAGAAATATCTATTTCAAGTCACAAACTTGTGCTAAATTAATAATAATGGCTATCGTATAAAAGAGGAAAGTAAGGTAAACCAAGCAGAGGAAACATGTACATACTGACCTGCACTCAGAGGCTCTGAAGGGAAGGGGAAAATGAGGGTGAGACCTCATATTAAAGGCAAAGTTTTTTTTTTAGAGAAAAATTTCTGTACACAGATTTTGGAAATAAAAGTTTTACAAGATAAAGCTGAACAGAATGGCACACACCTTTAATCCCAATGCTGAGTCTGAGGCCAGCCTGGTCTACAGAACAGGTTCCAGGATAGCCAGGGGTATACAGAGAAACTCTGTCTTGAAAAAACAAACCAAAATCCCCAACACTCCCTTCCCCCCAAAAGAAAATTTTACAAATGAAGATGGTAAGTAAAACTCTAAGCATCTCTATTGTTTACACACTAGCACAAGTTCAGGTTTTCATGATAGAAAGTTTGCAAACCGTGGCTCTCAAAGGCCCTCTGGCACCATTCTAACTTTGCTTTTGGTATCTCAGCCATGGCTTGCAAAACACAGATGCAGAGCTATGAACCGGCAGTTGTGCCAGTCTCAGTTCAGATCAAAGCACAACTGATGTGGTCAGGGAGTTTATTAGCTCCAGATGTGGGGAACAGCCAGCCAAGTCTAGAAAAAGAGCAAGTCTTCCCTGTCACAATCAGTACTGCTACAAATTAAAACCAGGCTGCTTATATCATCCAATCACCTGTACACAGATGTCAATTTCTTTTATTCTGGTTAATGATACATTTAAATCTCAAGGATGCTTCTGTACCACAACAAACAATCTTAAGAGACAGGAGTGAGTACTTACACTTTAAGATGATTAAAATCTACCAGAAGTCAAACTATTTTAAAGATATTAGAGGAAAAGACAACTAGATATTTTAAGATGTTCTGCTTAATTTCTAGACAAGAATTTGCTTAGAGTTCTAGCTTCAGTTTCAGAAAGCCAGGCATGGCCAGCTATTGCAGAAATGCCATTCTGCCTTTAAGGAAGGTGTAAAGGCACTATTTGTGGTATTTGCTCAACAGCCACTCCTAAGTCAGACCACAACTGATATGGTACCATGCTTCTTTTTCATCATCAAGTCTGACTGAAAGGAACAAACTCTTAACAATATCTTGAATGTTCTCATACTATGTAACCCAGGGTAATTAAAAAATAAAAAGACAGTTTAGCACACTTCAAGGATATTTACAGTAGTGACTATGCAATTATGTTCAGTATATTTTACTTCATGCAACCAACTGTAGCAAATTTGGCAAAGACAGATTCCTCCTGACCTTGGATGCTTCAGTTTAGACATATGAATGACCCTCAAATTTGGTGCAGAGAACTCTGGAGCTCTAAAGTTTGAGGCATTGTGCACGACATCTTTTTTTCAACGCACCCTTTTTGTAATTAATATTCAGAACAGCACTGTACAACAAGGAAGCATAATAAATGTGGTAACTAGTGAGAAAAGATGCAAAACTATCCTTCCCTCCCTCCCTCCCTCCCTCCCTCCCTCCGGCGGGGGGCGGGG
>NW_021604651.1:7565502-7578447 GCF_004785775.1 Grammomys surdaster
CCCTCCCTCTCTCTTTCTCTCTCAGAGGCTTTAGCTAAAAAGATAGATAGGTCCATATTCTGATGGCTGATACTCTGAATAGCTCAAAAGACAAGGAGGGGAGACTTTTCTTTAGGGTGAGTGGCTATTACTTACAGAGCCCTTCCCCAGAACAAAAGAACTTCAGGTGATAAGAGAATGCTGTCCTATGTGCCATGCAATGCAGCAGCCATTATCCAGTGGCTGCCTGAGATGTAGATGGTACAAAGAAGAAATGGAATTTTAATTTCATTTTCTTAATTTAAACTGCCACATATGGCTAATAGTCCTTTACCCAGATGTTTAGGCCTACACAAAATACTTTGGAAGAAGTATTTTGAAATTGTATATACTCCAAGGCCTATGAAAAGCAGCCCAAATTCTCAAAATATTTTGAAAATTGTCACCTAATTTGGAATAAAGAGACATGGATGGCTGGGAGTGTGGCTAAGTGGTAGGGTACTTGCCTAAGCATGCCTGAGGCCTAGGTTACATCAATACTTGTTGCAGGGTACAGAGAAGAAGTATATACATTTTTCTGAACACTCTATGTATAGAGTTCTATTGGCTCTTTTGTCAGGATGGTTTGAATAACAATTCTTTTTAAGCTACCATCAGTATACTCAATATCATTAAAAACTTTAAAATATGCTAACACAAACCCCTAATATGTGAACAGTCTAGACTTGTAACAGAACTTATCTTCAGTACAATTCACAACTTCTAAAAATATAAAATAAAAATAATTATTTGGCTAATTTATCGCCAGTTTTAAAATAAAAACATATCACATTCAGAAATAACCACTTGAGTTATCTTGATGGCTTATGCAATCAGACTATGTAGTAAACAAGTACAAATTTTACAAAATCTAGCTGAGCATAAAACCTAAAAAAGAGAAAGAAAGTCCATATCAAAAGAAGAAGGAAAATCCCAACCTAACTGAAACCCCTGTACTAATGCCACGTGTAAGCCTCCGGGTATATAATGTAAAACATTGATACTTATGCACTCTAGGATGAAGGAAAAAATGAGGCAATTCTTAGACAAATTGACTTTTAAATTAAGTTACTGCTGATTAACTTATAGTTAACACACAATAGGTACACAACAAGGTTTCCATCTTCCAATTTCTAAGATCTGAATTTTGTAAAAAGAGGCTGTTAAAGAGTAAATAAAATTTTGGCATTAAAAATTATATTCCAACAAGTGGCAGACAGTAGAGGACGTGACACAGCTCTGAAAATATTCTTCTACCGACTTTGGGTCCAGTATTTGTACACATACACATCTACTTGTAAGCCTAGGACACATATAAACAAACAAACAAACCAACCTTTGATTTGTGAAGACTGAAACTGAGGTCTTCCTACTCTCCTTTGTTTCTTCTCTAATCAAAGTTAAATACAACCTCAAAGGAAACTACATAAAAATGTTAAAGTGAATTTATGAGAGGCAGTTTAACTGGATTTGACAAATATCTTCATGTTTTTAGTATTCTGATAAAACATTAAGATGGTAAATTTTGCCATAAAGTCCAATCTGTTACTAGAGTTTTAATGGCAACTTTAATTTAGCATCCAGGACTTAGACTGTGCCACTAAGGTTGCACAGGTGCCACACCCCGGACATTAAGAAGCAAAGTGAAGGAAGTACAGGACAGTCAGATCCACTTAAGGTCTTCCTCCTCTGCCAGCCAGCTGCTAAGGCGCACTGAGCTTCGGTAAGTGGAAGAAATATGCTTAACTTTTGAAGTTTCCCCTCTCTTTCCACCAAATCTCCAGAGACATGTCTATGTTGTAGAAATTTGTAAAAACTTTCCTCTCTAGGATAACATTTACAGTTTTCAGTGCCTTGAAAGAAAAGGTTTGTTGGTGTTGTTTTTTTCTTTTAAAGACAAGGTTTTTCTCTGTAGCCCTGGCTGTCCACTCTGTAGACCAGGTTGACCTCAAAATCTGAGAACCATCTGCCTCTGCCTCCAGATTGCTGGGACTAAACTACCACCACCAGGCTCAGAATAAACATGTTAATATTACTGCTTTTAACTGTGAAGAAAATACCTAAATTAAATGAGGCATAGCTTGAAAATTAATTTTAACATCATCAAGTATATTTCATTTGTCTTATATATGCAACTGTTTTTCAAATAGTCACATTTATTTCTTCAGAGGCTAGCCTTTAAAAAGAACCACTTGGGCCTTACTTTCTAAGGCAATATGCAGAACAGTGTGTATCACCTTTCAGTTATCTACATGAAAACTATTACTAGATAAGGGAAGCCCTGGTCCTTTTCAATACATTCCTGGGTAGGAGGAAAGGATATCTGCAATGAATTAGACCAAAGGAAAAAAATCTTCCTTGAGTTTATATATTATAGTCTTAGCCCCATCCCTCTGATTTATGCAAATGTTCTTATCATTCAATGACTTTAGTATAACTTGTTCAGAGAATTTTTGCATGACTCCATGCTTCTTATCATAAAAATCTTGCACTTAACATTCCAAGCCCGCAGATGGTCTACACATTTGAATTTACTGTACTTTCTCTCACAGTAACTAATACTAAATTCCCCCAAAGAGAAGAGCTTCAATTTTATATACTTTCAAATTTGTGTGTGTGTGCGTATGCTTTTATTGATGGCCACTAAAAAATTCATTTGAAGAATACGTCTTGTAATAATTTATAATGTAATGAGTTCATTGCTATTCTAGCTCTTGTAAAGAAACACAATATGAGCACAGAAAGGCCAAACCATGGCTAAACTAATTTTTAATATAATCAATTATATTAGAAAAGGGAACCAGACAGTTTAAGTTCTCACGCCTTTAACATCTCTAACAGTTAACAGGTGTCTTACACAAAAATTGAAAATTCCTGCTTGACTGGATTGAAGACAGATGTCATTGGTAAAGTGTTTGCCACCCATGTTTGAGACTCTGGGTTCTATCTCCAGCCATACACAGACATAGATAGACAGAGAGAGACACACGCATACAGTCAGATAGACAGACACAGAGACATACAGCTACACACACACCCACACACACACCACACATAGCCTGAGAAACCACACTCATAAGAATTAGACAAATAATGTTACAATCAGACATTCAATGTATCTGTAAAGGCGTTCTAGTGTTTTCCCTGGCTCACTTGCTATGCAATACAGACACAAGCATGAACAAGGACTCATTAAGTTCACTGTGAAGACAAATTCACTTGTATGATATAAAAAGGAAAAGACTTTTTATCTTGGAGAAAAAACTGGATTCAAACTCAGAACTTACTATCTAGGTGGGATTTAAATGAATTACTTCAAGCCACTGAATCTCATTGTCTTTATGAAATGAGGCTTATAGTATCAAAATGAAGACAGCATTCTTACAGAAAGGAGTCAGCCATAAAGTTTTTCATGGCCTGGAGTGGTGTATACAATAGTGTTGGCTTCTATCTTTTCTAACTCAGATACCATCTAAATAAGTTCAGCACTCAGAATGTGATTTCAAGCTTAAGTTTAAAACATTGGCTTTTGTCTTGTCTTTTATTCATTAAAATAATGAGAAAGTTTGAGGTCTCTTTGGTTCATAGTACCTTGAATCATTTAACCAACTAAATAATGATAATAAAAAAAATAATAAAGAGGCTGCTCAGATTACAGGCAGGCTGAAATGTCAGTCTTAATGTTCCTGGAAGAGTACATTTTTGCTTGTAGAACATTATTTGTGCCAATAAGAGGACTAAATGCAAGTTAAATTCTTAAAAATGAAGCCTCAAATATTTACTATTCCTTGAAATTTTTTAAAATTAAAAAGCATAATGTTCAAGAGTAGTTAGATCTATTTCCCCAATTTATCATGATGATTAATACTTTATAGTGCACTGCATAGTATAATCATACAAGTGCCACAGGACATGTTTTCAAATAGTGGAAAAACAGAGTTAACATTTCTGGTTCTTCTGCACATGCACATTAGCTCTGTTATATTCCAAACAACGTAACACTAATCACACAGTCTTGGTAACACAAGGCTCTTCCTCTCTGGCTAATCTCACTTTTCCTAGCATCTGACTGGGTTTATGAAAAGATCTCAAACCAATCAGGTACATGGAACAAAACTGAAAACTAAAAATCAAATGCTGAAAAAGGAAAGGGACTGTGCTTCAGACCAGAACTGCTCGGTTTTTCTTAGAACACCTGCTACGCTCTGTAAATGATGAAGTCAATGGGAAGGTAGTAGCATTTAAAATACTAATGTTCTATATATCATCTTAAATCAATAAAATGGAACCAACAAATAACCTTAAACTTAACCCATTTACCACCAAAATTACACAAAAATTCATTACTCAAGTGAAGCAATCTATTTCATTTTAAGAGTCTAAGTACTAATAGTTTTACTTTCTACATGAAAAATTGGTAGGCTAACACTTCCTAATAGATACTATGATAATGATGCATTCACATACATTTTAGATAGCATAATTACACACTTAATAGTGCTCTTACTGAAGAAAACTGAAGATATTAGGAATGTTTCTCATAATTTCAATAAAATTCTTGTAATTAGTAGAAAATAGCCATGTATAAAACAGTAAGATGTGTAGACTCTCATGACACAGGACTGAGATAATGTATGATTGTCTCATTATTTTCTAAGAACATATAGGTCACCTTTGATCTATATTAGGCACACGGCTATCAATTTTCAAGCTATACATCTCTACTATACCAGCTATGCAATGTACCATAAACTTGGAATGCTTAATATTATCAAAAGTGTCCCACTGCCCATCTCAGTGCAGAACAAAGAGATGCCTGTGGCAGAGTGACCTGAGCCACAGTCTTATGCACATGGACCAGGGAAGTGAACTTCACTGAATTTACACACGTGCATACTCACATACTTACACACCATCTTTAAACAAACGTCTTTTAATTTTATATTTTTTACATATGAAAGGCAGCTGACAAGGAAACCATTATCAAGAAAGTAACCGTGGCTTGCCCACTTAAATCTACTTTTTACATTCTCCAAAGGTCTTGACTACAGGAAGTTTGAATACATACTTCCAATGAGCTTAAACATTTTTTTGGCCTGGCCTGACTAACATCTAATAAAACTTACAAGAGTCCACAATTAACCCACTAGATGGATTCAAAAGCACAGAAGCAGCGGACAGATGAAACAACCCTTCCGCCAGTGCTCACCAGCCTTCCAAAGCACACACTGCTTTCAAAAACTTTCAAGTGAAAAAAAGGAAAGAATGAATACACTGAACTTCATACTCTTTTAGGAAAATGTAATTAGTTTCTCAAAAATTAAAATGCTAATATTTAAAATGCCTTCCCACAAAAACCACTGAAGCTACAACAATTGCATTTTTCATAAAATGTGAGCGAACCAGAACAAAGCCGAGGCCACAGCTCCTGGGCCTCAGGTGAGTGTCACTAAGTGGGCACAAGGTAAGGGTTCCACAATGGTGCCTCTGAATCTCTCAGGATACTTTTTACAATATACAAAATTCCTATGGCTTTTAAAGATTCATTTTCAGAAATACACTAAGTAGTTAGTATTAAGTAATGAAAAAACAGAATATTCTTGCTTAGCAATACAGAAAACTATTTTAAAATACCTAAAAATTGGCTATAAATTAACCAGGAGTATATTATTTGAAAATGTAGAAATGCATTTTTAAAAAAATAGTGATTTATGTTATAAATCTCCATAGAGTCAGAATTCTAGCATGATTAGAAACAGATGGTATCCTAGGAAAGTCAGGCTGGACCTGAAACTGCAAACAGGAAACACGGCCTTCGATAGCTGACTGCTTCCCTAATCACTCCCAGAGCTTCATACTTGTTCTTTTTATGAATACCCAGGATGACTTCCATCTTTCCTATCCATCTACGAAGCATCACAAAATACTCAGTATGTTTATGTCCTTATGCATACATTATGTTTGTAATATATGAAAATGTAAAAAATAAGTGTACTTTCAAGCTTATGCTAGAACTATTAATGTTAAACTAAAAAGAACTCAAATTCAAGCATATGCTAATTTAAAAATAAAAGCCAACAACTACTAAGCTGCTGGAGTCACTACTCCAAGTAACTGTTGAAGACATGACTTCAATGACACAAATAAATACACAATCTAACTTATGGTAAAAGAATAAAACCTGCATGGGTTTTATTAAAATGCAGTAAAATTGCACCACTTTTCATTAAACAAGTCAGTAAGGTATTGTATGAAGAAAGAAAAAGGCTTACCGTTTTCCCATTGTAGTAATACATCAAAGAACTGTTTCCCATTCCAGGGACAGGATAAGCACAATACATGTTGATTTTAAAAATGTTATTTGCAGCTGACGCACACAGCTTCTCTCCAAGACATATATCCACACAGGCAGCACAAGTCCTCAGTACTATGCATTCACACATGGAACTACTCAAAAGGAACTTATGCAAAATAGGACTGAACCAACTCATAGAGCGCAGAGGGAGGGTTTATGCTATAATCAACTTCTTTCAATTTCCACCAAATCCTTGCACTGGTGGAGGATACCAAATAGACAAACTTTGGAGTGCTGAAATAAATATACAAGGGTCACACACTGTATCTAAATAAAAAGAAATGCTGTATCCTAAAGGTAAATGTACAAAAGAATAACCAATTTACACACACATACACATACACACAGAGAGACAGAGAGAGAGAAAGAAAGAGAAAGAGAGAGCCAGAGAGCGTGAACAAGCAATCTTCTGCTAATCTGTTTTTAGTTTGAATTAAATTAGAGTACTTGTGAAAGGAAGCCTTGCTTGCTACACCTCCAGCAACATTACCATCTGGCATGGTCTAAAGTTGCTTTCAACTCTGATAAACACATGATCAAGCAATCAGGAACTGGAAACATTGAATCATACGGAACAGGGAGGATCCAGACAGTTAAGCCTTGTTCAAAATCACTTCCTGGAGAAAGTGGACCATCATTTAAGTACCATTTCACAGACAAGAGCGTATGTGTTTTAGAATTTTCTCTTTTGTTGTTTGTTTTTGTTACATTGTGAAAAAATAATTAGAATTTTTTAAATTAGAAATTACCTTTAAAATAAATTACCTGTGCTTAAACTGACATTCTTAAAAAGGAAAAGTTTAATGCATAAAGACTTTTGTTTATAAAGTTCCTTGGATTTCTCATTCACAACACTAATGAAGAGTTTACAATAGAATGCACCCTTTAGAACATCTAGTATGTAATAAATAATTTGGTGGTGGAACAGGAGAAAGTATTTATAATTTAAAGATTGAAAGGCTGGTGAGTGTAGAGATAGAATGTTCGTTCTAGCTAGTAAAGTAAATATGACTTACTAGAAGTCTCTCCTTATTCCTATGGAATAGTTATTTATAGTTATATATTCATGTTAAAAACATTTCTTAGAAAAAAAGTCTGATTTTTCTAGCTCATATTATAAAGTCAAAGACTTGAAGCTTTTGTCTCTAAGTATGTTTCACACAGACTCAATTTACTATCTAAAATATTCTCACAATTTACCATTTTGTGTAAATTCTAACCCAGAAAAAGAGTAGCAACCTTTATTTTTTTTATTACCCATATCAAACCCTCTTTGTACTATTTCTTCTCTCTGTGCTTCAAAGATAACAGCAGGACTATGCAAAAAGACACATCACTTTTTTAAAAGACACTTTTCATGAGGCAGAAATCCACTGAAATATTCTATGACTAGTCTGTAAGAGACAAAAACTGAACCAATCAAACTAACAAAAACCCCAAACAAATACCATTCTTAGGAAACATACTGATTGAGTCACAGTAATAAAACAGCACCAGGCAATAAGGCCGACTAGCACAGGATTCAAAAGCTGACAGCATCAGGGCAACAATGAGAGCTCCCACTCCCCAGATAGAGAAAAGGCCTCGCAGCAGCTGCAAAAGAACATCACTGCACAGCAGCTATTAAATGCCAGTCTGCAGAGCACAAGCAACTTCCTCCCTCCTGAGACACCACAAAGGCCCGCTTCAGCCCTTGGAGAACAGTGTGAAAAGCTTTGATTTACAATTAACAATGCCATGTCTAAAAACCTTTCAAGTAAAGTTTAGTCTTTCATAGAAAGTTGTTCTCTTTTGACAGAATAACAAAACTAAAAAAAAAAAATCAATTTAAGACAAAATTTTTCTTTTCTATTAATTACTAAAAAATATTGTACTTCTCAATAGTAATAATGAGAGCATAAGGAGAAGAGGAAAGCCACAATGTACTGACAACTTTCAGTTATTTTCTTTTCTACCTGAAATAACTTTTAAAATGGGTAAGACAATAAAAGGCTGCGGCAGTTAAGCTCAACAGAGAAAGTGCTTGCTAGCTTTGCTGGTAAAACAAGCAGTATAATGTAAATCCCCTATGCAGCCACTGCTATTACAACACAAGGAAACAGAATTTCCTCCCAGTTTTTATTTTAGAGGCAAGAATGTAATAATCTGAGGGCAACAATCAGGCCAACAAAAAAATTCAAAGTAAAACCAAACAAATTTTTTTTTTGGGGGTGGGGGGAGACTATAAAATAAAAGCCTGGTTAAGATTTACTGTTCGGTTTAAATGTAGAAGGGAGGGCTAGAGAGATGCTCAGCAGTTAAGAAGGCTGACTGCTCTTCCAGAGGGCTGGTCTCCATTCCTAGCACCCACATGGTAGCTCAAAATCATTTGTAACTCTAATCCTAGGGGATACAACACCCTTTTTTTGTCTATCTCACCAAGGAATATCTTATTTTCAATCAACAGAAAATGAAAAAGAACAAAGAGACATTTGTAGAGAGCCTGGAATTTGAAATTTCTAGAAAAGTCCTTAGCATAATTGACTTAACTGAAAATATTCTTTTCCTAAATCTTCAGAAAAGAGGTAAACCATTTACTTACCTAGTTTAGATTTTTGCCTTATGAATATTGTAATAGCAATAACTTTTTTTTAATGGAGAAAGGCAATAAACCTTAAGCTGGGAATCTTGGGTTTGCTAATCAAAGCTGTATGGCTCCAAATCACACTTTCTTCAGGGTCTCGGTCATTCATCATGCTGCCTGTGTGCTCCATGCTTCCCATCTTGTGATAACATATGAGTTATTTTAGGATGTTAGACTAAATGTTGTGAATATTAAGTTTGACCATGACCTAAGTTGTTCTGCAGCATTGTGGGTAGAAACAAGTCAGGATAAAGAATTCCAAACAGTGCAGAACCCCTATGCAGGCAACAGGTCTGCCTGAAATCAGGCTTGGAAGTTGGCCTTGACTCCAGCTGACTTGTTTTGTCAGGCTGAGTCATAAGATTAACCCCTGACATGTTCCTTTAAAAAAAAAAGGCAAAAATGAAACAAGCTCATAGGGCAGCACTTGATGGGCAAGAAGCATTCTCTGTAGGATGAGTTGCCCAGGGAAAGGGGCTGCAGCTGTTGCAGAGACTAGGATTTTGTTGGCAGGTTTTATTTTGTTGTTGTTGTTGTTGTTGTTGGTTGTTGTTTGTTTGTTTGGTTTTGTTTTTTAAATAGAGAAAAGGATCTTGACATAGAAGATAGTTAGCAATTGTGGTAAAGAAAATGATTATCCATATTAACCAGTTGCAGTTTTTGGGGGGTAAGGTACACTTCCAGAAGATGGTGCTTGAGCATGACAAACTTGCTCTAGTAAGCAGATAGAATGGTGGGGTGGGAGGAGATTATATAAATTCCCTGTTAATTTTCTCGATGATCTTGTGGTTTTCAGGGAGACTTTATTAACAGTATTATACAGACAAGTTCAGGTGTGAGAGGAGTTCCCAAACCTCCTCTAAATTTAGATAGTAGTGTGTGTACTGTAACTGGTACATTATTGCTGTCTTCAGACACACCAGAAGAGGGCATCAGATCCCATTAAGATGGTTGTGAGCCACCATGGGGTTGCTGGGAATTGAACTCAGGACCTCTGGAAAAGCAGTCAGTGCTCTTAACCACTGAGCCATCTCTCCAGCCTGTGTGTCTGAGGCAGTAGGACTGCTGGGTGAGGACAGCCTTGGCTATGCCGTGAGATCTTATCTCAAAAACAAAGGAAGAGCAGAATCTGCAAGTGTACAAATTCAAATGAAAGACATCTCCCAGGCTTCCCCTTCCAATTAGTAGGAGAAGAAAATATTTAAGAGACCCAGTGTCCTAAATTTGCAGAATTTGGGGCAGTATTGCTAAGTCAGGCATATAAGAAGACACCCAAATTACAGATTTCTTATTGGACCACATTTTGGTAGTATATGCTACTTTGTAACAAACAAATCAAAAAAAGAGTAACTGAGTGTTGAAGAGGCTGCTTCCCAGCCCCAATACCTTCACATTCTAAAATGTTTACTTCAAATAAAACAAGAATATCAAAATCTAGTGAAATAGTTCACCCTTTAATCCCATTATTGATGACTGCTCTACATTAAAGACAAGTTATTGATGTGAAATCATAGTGTTCTTGTAGCCACACACTAAAACACCACTGACCTAAGTTTGTGACCTTTACTTTGGTAATTCACCATGGAAATTTTTTTCATCCAAGTCTTAATTATGAAGATAAACATTTTAACCAAAATCTAACGACTGTGCTATATCCAGTGCACATCATTTGGATGCTGGAGATGTGGCTGAGTATGTGCTCAGTCTGCCCAGAGCCCTGGTTTGGCCTTTCATGTCATCAGTAAAACCAAACAAAAGAAAACAAATGACTCCCTCTTAAAACCATTACTCAGCACAGAGCAAAGTCATATGATGAAGTTCATTTATCATGGAGTAGTATAAGTTTTTTTATTCCTTCTTTACGAATATCTGAAAATCTAATTTGAAGTCTACAAATATTTAATGATTAACAAAATAGAAAATATCCATCTGTGTAGTTAACAGAAACTAATTAAATGGCCTGGACTTGGGGGGTGGGGGTTAGGGGCAAAAATATTTGTTTAATTTCTCTTTGAAAATCCCAAGACTATACTGAGAATATGTAAGAGCTGCCCAGTCTCCTGGAGAAGCAAGTAAACAAATAGGACTCCTGTGTCCAGACCCCAACAGAAGTGTTAGGTCTCTCCTCCATGAGGCACAGCTGCCACTACTGACATCTCTCAGAGCTAAAGCACAGGGTACACACTTCTTTTCATCACATACCACCATGACAAAGTCGTTTTCTTTAAGATGTTAGAATGGTGGGGGGCTGAGGGGAGAAAAACCGTTCCCTAACAATTAATTAATAGTGTCTGGACCTTCTGGCTGTCCAATTCTTTCACCACATGAATTGCAATTTTTTACTTCTCATTCATCACTTAAAGTAACCTGGTATAGAGTTATTATATGTTGCAGCTTGATAATTGTTCTGGAGAAGGCTCTATAATTATAGGACTGCCTACCAGTGTATGTACACACACATAAACAAAACAAAATGACAAGGACCCGTAGGTCTTAACTTCCCCAAAATACACAGGACTTCTGAAAAGTGTTCAATACTAGCACAAAGCTTTGAACTTGTTAAGCAATCTAAGAAAAACTACAGGCAAACAAGGGTTTTTTATGAAATCATCTATAAAGGTTTAATCAAAAATCTATGATTTTTTTTCTGGGCATGTTCTTTTACTCCTGGGCTGGTGAAAGTTTAACAGAAGTAGAGCATGCCAAGATATTCTGTTATTTCCACATTTCTTTGTCTAGATAGAACCCTCCATGACATGTAATCCAAAGCTCCAAACTTATGTATATTAAGTTATTTCTAGGTCATAATCTATTTTTATTTCAACAAAGATTTATCTCTGAACAATTAGCAAGGCTAGCTTCTAACATATGTACTAAAAGAAATTATGCAATTCCTAAATTTGCATTTTTAAAAAGAATCATTTCTTAATTGTAAATTCTGCTGATGACACTCCTTTCTTTTGTTTTGAGACATGGTTTCTTTATGTAGTCCTGGCGGTCCTGGAACTCTATAGACCAGGGTGGCCTCTGTCTCCCAAGTGCTGGGATTAAAGGAGTATACCATCACCACCAGGCAAAAGCTGCTGCTGCTTTTTCTTCTTCATCTTCTTTTTTTTTGGGGGGGGGGTGGGGGGGGGGGGGAGAGGAGATGTTGACCGCTCTTAACAACATCCAGCGAATATTTGGTTTTGAACACACATCTGAGAAAGGTGTAATCAACAGGGAAGGGGATAAAAAGCATATCAATGCTGCCTTTCAACATGGGAAAAAAAATCAAGGGGCTGCAGAGATGGCCCAGTGGTCAATGAGTACTTGCTGCTCTTCCAGAGGTTCCAGGTTTGATTCCTGGCACCTACATGGCAGCTCACAGTCATCTGCGACTCTAGGTTTAGGGGATCTGAAATCCTTTTCTGGCCTCCATAGACACTGCACACAAATTACACAGACATACGTGAAGGCAAAATAACCATAAGCAAATCTTTTTTAAAAGAATAACAAACATTGTCTAATATTAATAATCAGTCACCAGGAAATGCAGTATGTCACCATAACAATGACCCCTACAGATAAACTTGGGGGAAAGATACAAATTTTAATAAAAATCTGTTAAACTACTTGGACTAGACTCTCTATTAGATGTGCATGCACAAGGCATTACATTCTTCCCACCGCAGGTCAAGACAGGTGGCTCATGGCCCAGAGAACTGTGGGCCATAACACATGACAAAGAACATTGGACGACGAGCTACGGCTCAGATCTCAGAAAATGAGATTTCAGATCATTCCATTCAATTATTTCTTCAAAATCCAGGCATCATATTATGGTGATTTTCTAGCAATTTGACTACTCAAGAAGATTGCTATGACTTTAGGACAACATGGGCTACATAGAGACACTGAAAAAAGAAAGAAAGAAAGAAAGAAAGAAAGAAAGAAAGAAAGAAAGAAA
>NW_021604651.1:7578457-7669644 GCF_004785775.1 Grammomys surdaster
AAAGAAAGAAAGAAAGAAAGAAAGAAAGAAAGAAAGAAAGAAAGAAAGAAAGAAAGCCTAACCAACTAACCACTTTCATGTTTTATTATCAGCTGTACCTCCAAATTATAAATTCCTGCTTTGAAAGACTTTTGTCTTAAATTCTTTCAGTTGCACTGAGTATGCTTCTCTGTTTAAAACAAAATTAAAGCTATATTCTTGTCACTCAGATTTCTGATTAGAAGAGGAATGCAGTGACAGCTGCAGAAGTACATACACTAAAACAGGAGGGAAGTGGAGAAGTGATCATGGTACCTATGAGGATGCACATATTTGTGAAGCTTGAAAGAACTTGTACTTGTTGATTCAACTGTCTTAAGGAAAGAAATTAAAAAGAGTGAAATTAATACCCAGTCCAACATTTTGTTGACTAATCAGAACCTCTGTCATCTCTCCTAACTAATAGACTTAGTTCTGAACCTGGCTTTTTTTTTGGCTTTAGAATGAATGTCCTCCTCTCAAGTCTTTTCTCTAAAAGTAAATAACCAGGATTGGCTATGAGACTGTAAGTCTTCAACCTCGTCAGAAATCCAGAATGACTGAATTAACTGAAATTATGGGAAACACAAAGCATAGCTTTTAAAACTTAGCCGCTGAACACCTGGACAGTCCCTATACTACAAAATGTTGGAGCATCCGATCTTCAGCCTTCTGGCCCAGGATCATCTGACAGACCAAGTGATGCAGAATTATTAAGGGCTGATTACTCTGTCTTGGCAGGTATAATCACTTGACTATTCTGCAAGTGTGTCCTTTTCTGGACAGTGATTCGTCTGTAGATGAAAAGAGGCCGTTCTTGCCTAGTGGCTGGTGAGACTATGTTCTTTGTTGGCGTTTTCATTCTATAGAGCTCCATAACTGTTAGGTATGCTGAATCATACTTAACAATTCAGATACACTCCGTTTCTTGAAATCTAGATGTGATGGTTTGAATAGGTTTGGAACGCTTGGCCATAGGGAGTGGCATTATTAAGAGGTGTGGCCTTACTGGAGTACATGTGGTCTTGGGGAAAAAAGTATTGAACTATATAGCTGGGCTTTGAGGTTTTCTATGCTGAAGCTTCACCTAGTATGGAAGGAGAGAACTTTCTCTTGGCTGCCTGAGGAACACAATCCACTTCTGCTGCCTGTAGGTCAACATGTAGCTCCTCCAGCATCATATCTGCCTTGGCACTGTCATACTTCTGCCATGATGATGTACTGAACCTCTGATGTGTACTGAACCAGCCACAATTAAATGTTGTCCCTTATAAGAGCTGTCTCAGTCATGGTGTCTGTTCATAGCAATAAAACCAAACTAAGACACCAGAGTTGATGCAGTTGATGTCCAGTGCCCACAGTAACCACAAATCTTATTTTCATAATTACACCTAGTAATGGTAAAATGAAAAGCCTAAAGCTTTGCATGAAATTAAAGACCCAGGAAAGACTCTCAAGAACCAAATGAACCAAACTTCTGAGCCAGACAAGTCAGGTATAAGTGGTTACTGCCCTATAATATATTCATTTAAAGTGATCATCTATCTTAAAAGTTATGGAGTATCTAGAACAACAACAAAGGCTGGCATCTTACCAACAGGTAAAAACTCTTACCCAACTTTGGCATTATTTACTCAATGACAATTATGATATTTGACTTTAAAAATGTGCATTTATATGCAGGTCTGACATTAGATTAATTTAGTTCCTCTAGAAAATGAAAGATTTGTAGTCAAACCCTTGAAATAACTACAGAAGCCTCTATCGAGAGGGAAGTGAGTAGAGCTGGCAAGAGAGCCTGTCAAAGGAGTGGACTGCAGTTCCTGCTCCATCCTTCAACAAAAGTGCAGGGCCTATAACATGATTCTTTGCATGCTCTGGCTAGAAAATTTAGTAGAGCAGTAAAAGGGACTATGAGATGGATTATAAACAAAAAACAGCTGCAATGAGCAGCCTGAGGAGGTCATAGGATGAAATCCAGACAGCACCATCATACCACCTTTAGAGAGTGACCTTGAGGATAGGTGCTTCCCTAATCTTGAAAGACTCTATCTGTGGTACTACTGCTAAATTTGGATAAAGACCATATAACTTCAACACACCATTTTTTCTTTTTTATTATTTTATTTATTTATATTTCAAATGTTATTCCTTTTCTTGATTTCCCCTCCCCCCCCCATCCCTTTCCCCTGCTTCTATGAGGGTGTTCCCCCACCCATCCATCCACTCCAGCCTTCCTGCCCTGGCATTCCCCTACACTGGGACATCAAGCCTTCACAGGACCAAGAGCCTCTCCTCCCACTGATGCCCGACAAGACCACCCTTTGCTATATATGCAGCTGAAGCCAGAGGTCCCTCCACTTTGGTTGGTGGTTTAGTCTCTGGGGGCTCTGGGGAGGGGTCTGGTTGGTTGATATTGTTGTTCTTCCTATGAGGTTGTAAACCTCTTCCTTTCCTTCAGTCCTTTCTCTAACTCCTCCATTGGGGAATCCCGTGATCAGTCCAATGGTTAGCTGTGAGCATCCACTTCTGTATTTGTCAGGCTCTGGCAGAGCCTCTCAGGAGACAGCTATATTAGGCTCCTGTCAGCATGCACTTCTTGGCATCCACAATAGAGTCTTGGTTTTGTGACTGTATATGGGATGGATCCCCAGGTGAGGCAGTCTCTGGACGGCCTTTCCTTCAGTCTCTGCTCCACACTTTGTCTCCTTATTTCCTCCTGTGAGTATTTTGTTCCCCCTTCTAAGAAGGACCGAAGCATCCACACTTTGGTCTTCCTTCTTCTTGAGCTTCATGTGGTCTGTGAATTGTATCTTGGGTATCCCAAGCTTTTGGTATCCAAGCTTATCAGTGAGTGCATACCATGTGTGTTACCTCACTCAGGATGATATTTTCTAGTTCCATCCATTTGCCTAAGAATGTCATGAAGTCATTGTTTTGTATTTTTTGTTTGTTTGTTTGTTTTTAATAGCTGAGTAGTACTCCATTGTATAAATGTACCACATTTTCTGTATCCATTCCTCTGTTGAAGGACATCTGGGTTCTTTCTAGCTTCTGGCTATTATAAATAAGGCTGCTATGAACATAGTAGAACATGTGTCCTTGTTATATGTTGGAACATCTTTTGGGTATATGCCACCGAGAGTATAGCTGGCTCCTCAAGTAGTACTATGTACAATTTTCTGAAGAACCACCAGAGTGATGTCCAGAGTGGTTGTACCAGCGTGCCATGCCACCAACAATGGAGGAGTGTTCCTAGTTTTCCACATCCTCGTCAGCATCTGTTGTCACTTGAGTTTTTGATCTTAACCATTCTGACTAAGGATGTTGAACATTTCTTTATCTTTAGGTGCTTCTCGGCCATTTGATATTCCTCAGTTGAGAATTCTTTGTTTAGCTCTGTATCCCATTTTTAAAAAATAGGGTTATTTGATTCTCTGGAGTCTAACTTCTTGAGTTCTTTGTATATATTGGATATTAGCCCTCTATTGGATGTAGGACTGGTAAAGATCTTTTCTCAATCTGTTGGTTGCCATTTTGTTCTATTGACAGTGTCCTTTGCCTTACAGAAACTTTGCAATTTTATGAGGTTCTATTTGTCTACTGTTGATCTTAGAGCATTAAGCCATTGGTGTTCTGTTCAGCACATAAAACCAGATACACTGAAACTAATAAAAGAGAAAGTGGGGGAAGAGTTTTGAACACATGGGCACAGGGGAAAATTTCCTGAACAGAACACACTATTTTCTAACACTAGGACTCTTTGCTGAAAATGAACTATACATCTCCTAATGCTCATGTATCTAAACTGAGCGCCTATGCTCACAAAAATGGAAATAACATTAATAAACTTTGTCAAGCAAAGGATTATTTTTCTGATAAAAAATTGCTTTACCCTCATCCTAAATTATTGATAAGGTTTAAGCATAGTTAATGTTCTATAATAAAAGGCTAAAATATGGCTACAGTTTTCCTTCTCTGAAGATAGTTCAGATAATCTTTTGTTTCATGTCAATTAAGTAAGGTGCAGGGGGTAAGATAGCTATAGCTATACTGCTAATCACATGGATTTGTTAATTTATTTAGTATCCATTAGCAAATGGGGACAGAAAATAGCCAAATTAAACTACATTCCTGCTTTATAAAGTGTCCAAGGTAAAGAATAAATTGAATAAGTTATTAAGAAAGTATAGCAGGGAAGGAAAGAGTGTTGGGTGTATGTTGCCGTTTTATAGAGGATGACAATGAGAGACCCCAGTGGTCAGAGAGAAAACCAGTCATGCAGGTACCAAGGGCCACATCGGAGCAGTAGTAGAGAGACAATAAATGCATAGCAGGGTCTGGCTGGGCTGAGGGAGGGGAAGATAGCAGAAGAGGATGTGAGAGAAAGAGGCAGGTCATGAGGGTCTGGTAAGCCCCTGTAAGGACTCTGGCTTAGTACTGATAAGCTACTGCAGGATTTAAGGGAGGTGTGATATGGGATGATAGGATCTGACCTAGACTGTTAAGTAGGCTCTCTTCAAGAAAGAAACTGCCGAAGGAAAACTGCAAGACTAGCTGGGGAGAGGTTACAGTGATCTAAGAAAAAAGAGACTTGGACAAAGACGACACAACACATGTACTGAAAGATGGTTAAATCTTGAGGTTATTTTAGGATGAGAAATAAGGTACCTTTTTCTTTTTAGGGGAAAAAATGTCTCCTGTAATCTAGTTTCTACACTAACATTTTAGAAGAAAAGTCCTTACATTTCTGATGATGTCAATCCTGAATCAATACAGAGCTGATACTGGTGGCTGAATTATCTTTCCTGTTGTAAAAACATTCTTTATTTTGGGTAAAATTTAACAGCATATTTTAGAAGACAAATAGGAACAAAAGTTTGTTTCTTTTATAAAGATAAAGCAAGTTAGTATATTTTTCATTGTTTAGATAACCAGAGAAGGAAACTGAGAAGTACTGTTTACAACAGGTAATCAACCAGTGTTCCTTTCTGGATGAGAAAGTTAACAGCTATACAGACATCATTTCCAGCCCCCTTGACTGAAATAATTTTCTCGGTAGTATACTCTATGATTGAAGGACAATTATTCAACAGAAAAATGTTAAAAGTTACTTCCCTTCACAGGTACAAATTTTAACTTTTGCCTTTTAACAACAATCATCTTGAAGACAGGTCTATGTTTTCCTTGTATTTAACCCTCTTTTTGTTCATTTGTTTATTTTTTCAAGACAGGGTTTTTCTATGTAACCTTAGTTGTCCTGGAACTCTCTTTGTAGACCAGGATGGCTTCAGATCTACAGAGATGTTTGCCTCTGTCTCTCTCCCTAGTGCTGGGATTAAAGGCATGCCCCAGCACTGCCCGGCTCATTTTAGAACACTTGCAATGACTTTAGCAGAAGGGCCTCACTGAGACCTAAGAGCAAAGAGCTGGTGATTCTCAGATTCTTATCCTTCTTGAGGACTGGGGACTAAATACAGGGAATACACTCTGTCACTGAGTAGCTGTGCTCAGTGACCTATACGGGGCCCCGCCTACTTCCTGCCTCCATCTCTCCAGTGGGACGATTATAATAACCATGTGCAACTTACGCCCAGCCAGAGTCAGGTTATTTTTTGAAAACTAATAAAATATTGGCAACACTACAGCTCTATTGGGTTAGATACTAAAACAAATATAGTTTTAAAAGTCAGAAATTTTGATAGGTGTATAGTTTAAAATGTTTGAAATCTGCTTCAAGAATATACATGTGGCCCTTGGACTGGAGCAGGCACAGAGTCGGTCTGCTCCTGTCCTGTGGAGAAACTGAATCCTGAGTCATCCAGGAGCCACTGCACTCAGAGCAGCTGAAACTGAATTCTGAGTCATCAGGGACCCACTGCACTCAGAGCAGCTGGAGCCACTGCACTCAGAGCAGCTGACACAGAGTTGGTCTGCTCCTGTCCTGTGGAGAAACTGAATCCTGAGTCATCTAGGAGCCACTGCACTCAGAGCAGCTGAAACTGAATCCTGAGTCATCGAGAACCCACTGCACTCAGAGCAGCCGAGGAGCCACTGCACTCAGAACAGAAGGATTACCAGATCCAAGAGGTGGCCTGAGTCCCAGGAGTTCTTCCACCCAGGAGATTAGGGGCATAAGACCACAGAGACCTCTGGACTCCGAGGAGCTCTGCAATAAGCAAGATAACTGGAAATACAGATTCCAATCTTACACAGAGAGGGCAGGTACCACTAGAGTTACCCAGATGGCGAAAGGCAAGCGCAAGAACATAAGCAACAGAAACCAAAGTTTCTTGGCATCATCAGTGCCCAGTTCTCCCAATATAGCAAGCCCTGAACACCCCTTCACACCTGAAAAGCAGGATTCAGAATTAAAATCACTTCTCATGATAATGATAGAGGATTATAAGAAGGACTTAAGTAACTCCCTTAAAGAAATACAGGAGAGTACAAGTAAACAGATAGAAGCCCTTAAAGAGGAATCACAGAAATCCCTTAAAGAAATGCAAGAAAACACAAAGAAGGAATTAAACAAAAACATTCAGGATCTGAAACTGGAAATAGAAACAATAAAGAAAGTTCAAAGGGAGACAACCATGGAGATAGAAAACCTAAGAAAGAGATCAGGAGTCACAGACGCAAGCATCACCAACCGAATACAAGAGATAGAAGAGAGAATCTCAAATGCAGAAGATACGGTGGAAAATATTGACACAGTTGTCAAAGAAAATGAAAAAAGCAAAAAACTCCTAACTCAAAACATCCAGGAAATTCAGGACACAATGAGAAGACCAAACCTAAGGATAATAGGTATAGATGAGAATGAAGATTCCCAACTTAAAGGGCCAGTAAATATCTTCAACAAAATCATTGAGGAAAATTTCCCTAACCTAAAGAACAAGATGCCCATAAACATACAAGAAGCCTACAGAACACCAAATAGACTAGACCAGAAAAGAAATACCTCCCGTCACATAATAATCAAAACATCAGATGCACAAAACAAAGAAAAAATACTAAAAGCAGTAAGGGAAAAAGGTCAAGTAACATATAAAGGCAGACCTATAAGAATTACACCAGACTTCTCACCAGAGACTATAAAAGCCAGAAGAGCCTGGACGGACATCATACAGACCCTAAGAGAACACAATTGCCAGCCCAGATTACTATACCCAGCAAAACTCTCAATCAATATAGATGGTGAAACCAAGATATTCCATGACAAAACCAAATTTGTACAATATCTTCCCACAAACCCAGCACTTCAAAGGATAATGGATGGAAAACGCCAACACAAGGAGGGAAACTACAACCTAGAAAAAGCAAGGAAGTAATCTTCCAACAACCCCAAAAGAAGATAACTATACAAACATAACTTTACCTCTAATAACAAAAATAACAGGAAGCCACAATCATTTTTCCTTAATATCTCTTAACATCAATGGTCTCAATTCCCCAATAAAAAGACGCAGACTAGCAGACTGGATACACAAACAAGACCCAGAATTTTGCTGCATACAAGAAACACACCTCAGTGACAAAGACAGACACTACCTCAGAATAAAAGGGTGGAAAACAATTTTCCAAGCCAATGGTCCCAAGAAACAAGCTGGAGTAGCCATTCTAATATCAAATAAAATCGACTTCCATCCAAAATTAATCAAAAAAGATAAGGAAGGACACTTCATACTCATCAAAGGAAAAAGCTACCAAGGTGAACTCTCAATTCTGAACATCTATGCCCCAAATGCAAGGGCACCTACATACATAAAAGAAACTTTACTAAAGCTCAAAACACATATTACACCTCACACAATAATAGTGGGGGATTTCAACACCCCACTCTCAGCAATGGACAGATCATGGAAACAGAAACTAAACCGAGACACTTTGACATTAACAGAAGTTATGAACCGAATGGACTTAACAGACATCTATAGAACATTTCATCCTAAAACAAAAGAATATACCTTTTTCTCAGCACCTCATGGTACCTTCTCCAAAATAGACCATATAATTGGTCACAAAACAAGCCTCTACAGATACAAAAAGATTGAAATAATCCCTTGCCTCTTATCAGATCACCATGGAATAAGACTGGTCTTTAATAATGACAAAACCAATGGAAAACCCATGTGCACATGGAAACTGAACAACTCTCTACTCAATGATGACTTGGTCAAGGAAGAAATAAAGAAAGAAATTAAAGACTTTTTAGATTTCAATGAAAATGAGGACACATCATACCAAAACTTGTGGGACTCCATGAAGGCAGTGCTAAGAGGAAAACTCATAGCTCTAAGTGCCTACAAAAAGAAACTGGAAAGAGCACACACTAACAAGTTGACTGCACAACTAAAAGCCCTAGAACAAAAAGAAGCAAATACACCCAGGAGGAGTAGAAGGCAGGAAATAATCAAACTCAGGGCTGAAATCAACCAAATAGAAACTGAAAGAACAATACAAAATATCAATAAAACCAGGAGTTGGTTCTTTGAGAAAATCAACAAGATAGATAAACCGTTAGCCAGATTAACCAGAGGGCACAGAGAGAGTATCCAAATTAATAAAATCAGAACTGAAAAGGGAGACATAACAACAGAAACGGAAGAAATTAAAAAAATCATCAGATCCTACTACAAAGGTCTATACTCAACAAAACTGGAAAACCTGGATGAAATGGACAATTTCCTAGACAGATACCAGGTACCAAAATTAAACCAGGAGCAGATAAACCATCTAAATAGTCCCATAACCCCTCAGGAAATAGCAGCAGTCATTAAAAGTCTCCCCACCAAAAAAAGCCCAGGACCAGATGGTTTTAGTGCTGAATTCTATCAGACCTTCAAGGAAGACCTAATACCAATTCTCTTCAAACTATTCCACAAAATAGAGACAGAAGGAACACTACCCAATTCGTTCTATGAAGCTACAATTACACTCATTCCCAAACCCCACAAGGACCCAACAAAGAAAGAGAACTTCAGACCAATCTCCCTTATGAACATCGATGCAAAAATACTCAATAAAATTCTAGCAAACCGAATCCAAGACCACATCAAAACAATCATCCATCATGATCAAGTAGGTTTTATCCCAGGAATGCAGGGATGGTTCAATATTCGGAAATCCATCAATGTAATCCACTATACAAACAAACTTAAAGAAAAAAACCATATGATTATCTCACTAGATGCTGAGAAAGCATTTGACAAAATTCAACATCCCTTCATGATAAAAGTCTTGGAAAGATCAGGAATTCAAGGCCCCTACCTAAACATAGTAAAAGCAATTTACAGCAAACCAGTAGCCAACATCAAGCTAAATGGAGAGAAACTTGAAGCAATCCCACTAAGATCAGGGACTAGACAAGGCTGCCCACTCTCCCCCTACCTATTCAATATAGTACTGGAAGTCTTAGCCAGAGCAATTAGACAACAAAAAGAAGTCAAAGGGATACAAATAGGAAAGGAAGAAGTCAAAGTATCGCTATTTGCAGATGATATGATAGTATACTTAAGTGACCCCCAAACTTCCACCAGAGAACTCCTAAACCTGATAAACAACTTCAGCAAAGTGGCTGGATATAAAATCAACTCAAACAAATCAGTAGCCTTCCTCTACATGAAAGATAAACAGACTGAAAAAGAAATTAGGGAAATGACACCCTTCACAATAGTTGCAAATAATATAAAATACCTTGGTGTGAATCTAACCAAGCAAGTGAAAGACCTGTATGACAAGAACTTCAAGTCTCTGAAGAAAGAAATTGAAGAAGATCTCAGAAGATGGAAAGATCTCCCATGCTCATGGATTGGCAGGATTAATATAATAAAAATGGCCATCTTGCCAAAAGCAATCTACAGATTCAATGCAATCCCCATTAAAATCCCAACTCAATTCTTCACAGAGTTAGAAAAGGAAATTCTCAAATTCATATGGAATAACAAAAAACCTAGGATAGCGAAACTATTCTCAACAATAAAAGAACTTCGGGAGGAATCACCATCCCTGACCTCAAGCTGTACTACAGAGCAATAGTGATAAAAACTACCTGGTATTGGTACAGAGACAGGCAGGAAGATCAATGGAATAGAATTGAAGACCCAGAAATGAACCCACACTCCTATGGTCACTTGATCTTTGACAAAGGAGCTAAAACTGTCCAGTGGAAAAAGGACAGCATTTTCAACAAATGGTGCTGGTTCAACTGGAGGACAACATGTAGAAGAATGAAAATTGATCCATTCTTATCCCCTTGTACAAAGCTCAAATCTAAGTGGATAAAGGACCTCCACATAAAACCAGATACACTGAAACTAATAGAAGAGAAGGTGGGGAAAAGCCTCGAACACTTGGGCACAGGGGAAAAGTTCCTGAACAGAACTCCAATGGCATATGCTCTAAGATCGAGAATTGACAAATGGGACTTCATAAAATTGCAAAGTTTCTGTAAGGCAAAGGACACTGTCAATAGGACAAAACGACAACCAACAAATTGGGAAAAGATCTTTACCAATCCTTCATCTGATAGAGGGCTAATATCCAATATATACAAAGAACTCAAGAAATTAGACTCCAGGCAACCAAATTACCCTATTAAAAAATGGGGTATAGAGCTTAACAAAGAATTTTCAACAGAAGAAACTCGAATGGCCGAGAAGCACCTAAAGAAATGCTCGGCATCCTTAGTCGTCAGGGAAATGCAAATCAAAACAACCCTGAGATTCCATCTCACACCAGTCAGAATGGCTAAGATTAAAAACTCAGGTGATAGTAGATGCTGGCGAGGGTGTGGAGAAAGAGGAACACTCCTCCATTGTTGGTGGGACTGCAAGATGGTGCAACCACTTTGGAAATCAGTGTGGCGGTTCCTCAGAAAATTGGACATAGCATTACCCGAGGATCCAGCTATACCACTCCTAGGCATATACCCAGAAGGTGCTCGAACATATAATAAGGACATATGCTCAACTATGTTCATAGCAGCCTTATTTATAATAGCCAGGAGCTGGAAAGAACCCAGATGTCCTTCAACTGAGGAATGGATTAAAAAAATGTGGTATATTTACACAATGGAGTATTACTCAGCTATTAAAAACAATGAATTTGAGAGGTTCCTAGGTAAATGGATGGAACTAGAAATTATCATACTGAGTGAGGTAAGCCAATCACAAAAGAACACACATGGTATTCACTCACTGATTATTGGATATTAGCCCAGAACCTTAAAATGCCCAAGATGCAACTCACAGGCCACATGAAGTCCATAAAGAAGGAAGACCAAGTGGGGGTGATTCGGTCCTTCTTAGAAGGAGCAACAAAATACTCAAGGGAGCAAATATGGAGACAAAGCGAGGGACAAAAACTGAAGGAGGGGCCGTCTGAAGACCTTTCCACCTGAGTATCCATCCCATGTGCAGTCACCAAAGGTAGATGCTGATGTGGAAGTCAGGAAGTGCATGCTGATAAGAGCCTGATATGGATGTCTCCTCAGAGGTCTTCAAGAGTCTGACATATTCAGAGGCAGATGCTCACAACTAGCCATTGAAGTGATTATGGGGTTCTCAATGGAGGAGTTAGAGTGAAGACTGAAGGAGCTGAAAGGATTTGTGGCCCCATGAGGAGAGCAACAATACCAACCAACCACAGCTCCCAGGGTCTAAACCACCAGCCTGGGAGCACTTATGGAGGGATCCAGGGCCTTAGCTGAATATATAAGAGTGGAGGGCCCTGCTGGGCACAGGTGGAAGATGAGATCCTTGACCTCATGAAGGCTGGACGCCCCAGGGGGTGGGAGTTTTGAGGGTGGGGAGGTGGGAGTGGGGGGGTAGATAGAGGTTACATCCACAAAGAAGAACGAGGAGGTGTGAGGGGATTGGGGGTTCCTGGGTGGGTGGGGGATGGGGTAAGGGGACAACATATGAAATGTAAATAAAACATCCAATAAAAAAATTAAAAAAAAAATATATTTTAAAATGCTAATACTTCTTCAAGGATTAAATATTATATTTGAAAAAAAAAAAAAGAAATAGTGATCATGGGTATGTTCATGGAATTCTGTTTATTGCATTGATTATTTGTATTTATTGTCATGCTTGTTCCTTGACTATTTGCATCAAATGTATTGCTAGTTCCTCAAACTAGAACTGACCTTAATACTTGCATGTAATTAAAACAGTATAAAAGCAAAAAGGAGGAAGAGGGATTGGATATAGAAATTCTAGGGAGGGGAAATGGGGGAAAGGGATGGCATCTGAAATGTAAATAAATAAAATATCAAAAAAAAAAAAAAAGAATATACATGTGGGAGAATTAAGAAACATTTTCAGAACCTGCAGTATTTTTTAAATGATTCAAAGATTACACACAAATCTACATGGCATACATTACAATCCCTGAAACAAGATACACACAAGGAACAAATTACTTCTCAAGCACAACCAGTATTAGCTGAACAAAGGTTAAACATTTGTGACAACAAAGGTCATACTAGACAGTGACACAGGACAGAATCCCTTCCTTAGAGTGAAATACAGAGCTCAATCACCCCAATGGTAAAAACTTGATTTGTTTTTTCTGTTTTATGTCTTTATTTTATATTAAAAAAACAAGCCTGACATATCAGCAAAAT
Organism: Grammomys surdaster; assembly: GCF_004785775.1. Classification (NCBI taxonomy): domain Eukaryota; kingdom Metazoa; phylum Chordata; class Mammalia; order Rodentia; family Muridae; genus Grammomys; species Grammomys surdaster. The sequence continues at coordinate 7,591,110 of NW_021604651.1, forward strand.
TAAAAAAAAATTAAAGAGACAATTTCATTTTCTACTGATGGATAATATGTTGACAGTGATACCAGGGTTTAAGTGCATTCAAACAATTCAACGATATATCTTCTAAAATCCTTACAAGTCGTACTCGGGAAATGAATTGGCCACTCATTTATATCCGGCTTATGACAATTCAGAGATTCAAATTATCAGCAGCTGTAAAGTTCAATAAGTCTTAAAAGCCACTTTTAGACTTTTAGAGGGTAAGGGCACTTAACATCATGCCTGACCCAGGGACCACATGGTGGAAAGAGACACTCCCCTGACCCTCCATCACATACCATATGTTTAAAAAGCCACCTCTGAATGAAACTGAGGCAGACTTTTGTTTAATAAGGTGTTGTAACACTGTGGCTGCAGTTGTGCAGCTACATCAGGAGACAACTGGGGGCATGGAAGTGAGACACTTCTCTTTTTTTCTGCTTTCTCACTTTAAACCAGATCAAAGCTTTCTTAGCACTTCACAAAAATGAACATTCTACAGCTAGGTCAAAAACCTATCATTCATACTGATACAATTCTGACCCAGCTTCACCAGTGGGCATCACAAACATCAAAACTGGTTGCTTTTCTTACTGACATACGAAATCTTTCAAACTGTATGTTTGTACCTTTCACAGATCTAACTGTATAGAGAATGAACTGGCGACTGTGGGAATTTTGTATTGGATCAGCCTTCAAACAGAATTAGCCTGTATGACATGTAGAAATAAGACTCTCTTCTATACATTCAGCCTCAATATGCCCTTTATGCTTGTTTGTCCAGAACTAGTAAGCAAATACCATGTTTGATCCATGTTCAAGAACTGCAGAGCTTCTTTGTGAAGTCATACTGAAGCTGATACTGGCTTGTAAAACTGTTACTCATTGTTGGCTTTACTGCCTGCCAGTCTGAGAGGTCTCAGGCAATGTTTATTACATAGCTTTCTTGGCTTCCTGGTGACCCTTATGGAGCAGACCTTCAGGAGAATCTTTACCAGTTGCTGAGCTTGTTGTTTTCAGAGGCTCTCTCTATAGTTCTAATCCCTGACAGTGATCTTGCTAGTTGAGAGAGCTAATCATTTTGTACTTAGGTTTCCCAAGTTAATAATTTTTACCAGCCCCAGAAAAAGCTGGTTGTCATCTCTCTTATTTAAAAAGTCTTAGTTTAACTGTGTTTGGGACTTAACTATTCCATCTCTTTGTGTTCTTAGTCTTATTTATCGTATCTGATACGACAGCAATACACCAGCATTACGCATGGGTCAGAAGCCTGTGTGGTTTGGGGCATCTCAGAATCTCTCCAACTAATTTGTGATGCCCATACATTTAAGATTTCATGTTAACTCAAAATTCATATTAATTAAAAAAAAAAAAAAGGAGGCAGTGTGCTTGCCTAGCATGCATGGGAATGGAACCCTGGATTTTGAACCTCAGCACTGGAGAAAGAAAATAACAATTTCTAACTAGGATTATTAACTTTTTTTTTTGTTTAATGTTTAAGAGTGTACCTATCTACCTTTCACTGGCCTGGTCCTCACTATATAATGCAAGCTCTACTCACAGCAATCTTCCTACCTTAGCTTCTGAAAGGGCCAGCAGGTGTGAGCCACCACAACCAATTATAATTACTAATCTTAAGTCCATAGAACTGTATTGCTTCAAAGCAAGAAAATGCAGAGTCTAAACTACTCCGACTCATATTGGAAGATGAAGCTTACTGGGTGAAAGAGTAGTTGGAAAACAAAATTTTTTTAAATAGGGTATCAAAATGCATTGAGAACTTACCTAAGAAATTATATTAATAGTTTTTGTGGGAAGATATATACACACTTTAAAATATAGAACAAAAGATAGCGTGATATTCAATTAAGAAAAAAACAATGTACCATGAGCCAAAGATTAACCCTGTAAGCTAGTTACATTAAAAAAAAATCTAGTAAGACATGTTGCTTTGATACATTTGAAGATGCACATTTCCAAATGTGCAGAACAAGTTATCTACGTGCTTACTCTGGGACAGATTTATGGTGAAATCTTGATTCCTATTTTCAAATTCTGCATCTTTTGCAGTATATAAAATATTATTTACATTTGGAAGTACAAATACCAAGATAGGAGACAGAGTAACACTGCATTAGGGAAGCTATAACAATGTTCAACCAAAAAAGGGGAAGAAGAAAGGAGAATATAGCTCTGAGATGTGAGAAAATAACAATGATTAGAATAAATCTAGGCAGCAGAATGTGATTTAGCAAATTTTCCTTCTCTTTGAACGTTCTTTTTCTGCAAAAGAATGTTTTTTGAACAGTAACAGCAACTGTAATTTAGCATGTATCCACTGTATGGTAATATTTTTTTTTCACTGTGATATTTATCCCTTTGCTTTCAATTTTTTTTGTCTTTGAGTCACATATGGTAAACTGAATTTTAAAAATTAAATTTAGGCTACAGTGGTAGAAATGAGAAAAAAATGAAGAAAGAGGAATTCTGGATTATATCTGATACAGCAGGTAACTATTTGATACTTTCCTAGTAACCTTTCAGACTGGCACTGTCACCACCACGCTGAAGTTTAAGGCTGAGGATGATTCAGCGGGAGAGCACTTGCCTAAGTGTGCAGTGAGCCCTTAGCTCACTCCTCAGCACTACATAAACAAATGTCCTTATGGTTCAGAGAGTGACAAGCAACCCTTCCCAGGTCATAAAATCATAAAGTGGCTACGTAAGGGGAAATTCTGTGTATCTCTAATTCTGTGTATTTCTACAACCACAGTGTCCTTAGACAGTGCTAGTCCTTAAACAACAAAGCCAATTAACAAATAAAGCTGCTCAGTAAAAATGGAACTGGCAAAACTATTTTAAATTTAACATAAGAAACAAGATATTTTTATGAATAAACAAAGATTTATACTTAAATACTGAAAAGAAAGTGTCCTTTCACACTATTTTAAGCTGTTCTTATAGCCCTGCATATGAATTGGAGTAGATTAGTACAAAGGCCGAGGAGAATGGTGTTATACAGTAAAATGGCGCACTTCGTTCCTCACACTTACGATGTCCTGTACCTCTAACAAAGTGAGATGGAGGCTGAAGGGATCCTATTGAACACACTTCCTTTTGTAAATTAAAGAAACATTGCCCCAATCCCTGCCCTATGTGCCAAACTCTCCTCTACTTTTTTATCTTAGCAATGATCTGCTATAGAGGAAAACCAGGTATACACAGCTGGTGTTCAGAGATTAGGGGAGGCTAAGGGAATCCTCGAAGGGAAAGGAAATTGTTGCCATGTTGAAGTACCATGCCTACCCTTTGAACTCTGCTCAGTCTCAACAGACTCCAATCACTACAAGCCAGGACCCTGGAGGTCTGTATTCAGAGTAGACCTCCCTATGACCACGTGTACTGAATAGTGTCCTTTGCTTCTATCCTGGGGTAAGGGATTAAGGAGAAGGTATGCTACAGTAAATTTACAAAAGTTAAACCTACTATAGAATCTAGGAATGCTTTACTTCTAAATTTAGACAAAACAGTTGTTTTTCACACTTCTGCTCTTTTTACCTGCTGCCCCATTTGAAACCTGAACATTTGGCTGAATTTTTAGTTTTGGAAGTATGATACTCATTATTCATGAAATAAAACATGTACATTCATGTTCTTTTTTTTTTTGCACTTACTTCTTTTACAATTCTCAACATCAAAGGGTTGTAAAATTGTATATTTATTATAAGTAGTCAAATAGAAAAATGTAATTTTATTTATTTATTCTGTTTTATTTGGACAGGGTCTTGCAAGGGAATCCACACTGGCATAGAATATACAGCAATCCTGCTTTAGTCTCCTAAGTGTTGAGATTGTAAGCATATACACCACCATACTCACTGGTATATACAAACATATATACATGTGTGTGTATATTTGAGACAGGGTTTTACTACACAGCTCTATTTGGCCTGGAACTCCCTATGAAGACCAGGCTGTTCCCCAACTCACATATCTGACTGTCTCTGTACTAAAGAAGCTTGAAAAATATAATACTTAAGCAAGCTTGTCTTACAAAATTCCCTAATCATTCTAAAGGTTCATCAAAACTCAGTAGTTTTTCCTTTCCTGAACATAAAACAATACATAGAAACTATCTTAAAGTAACAAATGCTGTTGTATTTAAAAATGTAAGGACAAAGGGCTCTGCAAAGTCTCTTTCCAGGCTCCTCTGTCCATTCCACTCATTTGTTTTGAAAAATAAAGTAACTATGAAACATTGACAATTAACCTTATTTCTTAAAACTAATGTCAGGCCAAGAATAAATGTGATCTTTTTACTTACTAATTTGTTTCTGAAGCAGTATGGTTATTAATATACAATCTAACTTTTATTACTTTCACAGAATTATAGTATTATAAGAAATCACACTGCTCCATGTTTTAGCAATACCGTCTTCATGAGTATTTCTGTTAGATTATACTACCTACCTACCTTTGCACAGCACATAACTTTTAAAATGTAAATCGTACAACTATTTTTAGCTGCTGCTGAAATTCCTGTCTTCAGGAATAATGATTTGAGGCATTGTTCATTTTGTTTATCAAGCAGCTATTCAGCCTCTAGTGGGACCAAGTGCTTAAGCAAGCAAAAGCTTTTAGGATGCTTGCAGCTGCAATTCAACCTTCCAGGTAGGCTGTAGGTTCAGAGTACAGCTGCCCTATGCTTCGTAAAACTCAGATCTATCTGGAATTGAGTTTCAAAAATTTCTATTCAACTTTTCATGTACCACTCAGAAAAGAAGGTGGGGGCAGGACATAACTGAGAAGGAATGCAAACAACCAAAAGATGACTTCTGTACTTTACCCTTCAAAAGAAATAAAAAGCTCCGGTCCATGCTGCCCCTTCTAGATTGCTACTTGTCACGCAGGATGGTTTGTTCAGTCCAAACTCTGACGAGCTGTGACTCATCTGGCAGCACCTGCGCCCATGTGTTAAGTATTGCCCAATAAAAGCCTAACATCCATTTACACAACAAAGAATGTACTCTTCAAGGCACAGGGCATCAGTCTAACAGCCTCACTGGCCATTTGTTCTACACACAGAGAATAAAACCCTTTCCCTTCTTCTCACCAGAGGTTTTTAAACTATGACTGGATTAATAATGTAAGTTTATCTACAAATACTTCTACTGCTTCAAAGTGCAAGGATATTAACAGCACAAACACTCCTACAGTGTTAGGTTACTACAGCCATCAATGACTGTTTTACCAACCTCTCCCAACCTCCTGCATCAAAGCTCTTTATTCTCAAAGGATACATTTTTGAGAAAGTAGGGAATCAACAAACTAGTGTGAAAGCTTTCCTGATGCTAGACTGAAGTTGGGAAAGGCTTAATGAAGGCTTTAAAATCCACAAGGGCTTCACAATGAACATCTGACTTGGTGATTTATACATATTAATAACCTCAGTCCTACTGAGGCAAGCTGAGCCAAACATGTCTTACGAATCTTAATGTCTTTAGCTCCATTGGGATTATTACAAATGTAAATTTCTAAGATTCTCAGCTATTAATCTCTGTCTGTCCTCCTGTTCAGCAACATAATGACTAATTAAACATCAAAAGACCTGCACAGGAGATCTTCTTTGACAGCTACAGGCCTAGTTTTCTTCCCAAGAGGGGAATTCAAATGACAGCGACAGGGAGTGACAGCATATGAGTAAGCTACAAATCACTGCACAGAAAACAAAAAGCCTAGCTTTAAGTGTGGATTTATCTCAATCAATGATTTTGTTAAGCAATGAACAGTTACTATGTAAAGTATGCCCACAGGCACCAGTCGAATCCATTTTTGTAACAAGTAAATTCTCAATACTTGACATCAATTTATTTAACATCAAGTTAAAAAAAAAAAAAAGAGTACTTACAGAAGAAGGTAGGCCAGGAGGCACCTTTCTTACTTTCTTTGCTTGTAAAGGATCTGAACATGAAGAACAAAATGTTTCATTAACATTTTCATTAGGGGAAAAAAAATCCAAACAGACTTCAAATGAACAGGAAATGATCCCTGACCCCTACGATTTCTCTTTTTTCTAATACTGTAACTGAGTATGGGAATACAAGAATGACAGTATTGGCTCTTCTCCTAAGTTTGAAAGGTAACAGTAAGTGTAGTAAAGCAAGAAGGAAAGCACACCAATACCACAAACAGCAAAGGAAAAAGGGCATGTTTAGAGCCTGATATGCCACGAGTGTTTCAATACTTTTCACATGTCAGTTCACTGGAGGTGGAACTGCAACAGGTCTAACAGTACACTTTCTTAACAAAGTACATCAGATGAAGAACTAGGCTTCAAGGGACATTTAAAAAACTTAAAACAACAACAAAAAACCCCTTAATAACAGCAAATGCTGTATTACAAATACTATGTATAAAATTTGAAATAAAATTTAACAAATGAAAAACTAAGGTTATAATAAAATCATGACAGGCTACATAAGCGGTGAAATAAAGCCAACATATACATCTAGCATTATGGGCATTTACTTCGGTAATATGTGAGTAAAACTGAAACTTTAGCACTAAGGTAAAATTGGGACTTTTATTCCTTTCCAGGAAATGAACACACAGAGAAAGTGTGTCTCTTATTTTGCTTTAAATTGTGTTTGTGTGTGTCTGTGTGCACAAATGTGTCTATAAACATGTATGTACATATGCATATCTGAGTGCAGGTGCATGTTTAAGTACAGGTACCTTTGGAGTCTAAGTCCAGAAGAGGATGCTGGACTTTCTGGAGCTTGGAATTATATACAGATGGTTATAAGCTGCCACATGGTGTGAGACTAAATTTGGTTCCTTTGCAAGAGCAGTACACTCTGATATCTGCTGAGCTCATAGCTTTAGATCCAAAGAAGTGTATTTTGAAGATAAATTACTATAAATGAAAAGACAATATTCATTTGTCTAACTTGGTATTCTAATTTCCCTTGTCTATTAAAGTTTATAACTTTTCTACATTATTTTTTTGAAAAGTGATAAACACAGATTTCCAACCATACACAAATAATGGATCAAATTCAGGATTTTCAGAGGCATTCACTGTTAGAGAAGGCTGATATAAAACAAACTTCGTATTCTTTAAAACTGCAAAACATGAGAATAAAAAAAGCATTTAAATGATACTACACAATAAAAAAGATTTTGATAAAGATTGAAACATATTTAAATTCGGTCTGTGAATTCTGTAGAAGTCTATAAAGTAAAAAAAACAACTCTGTAAGCAGCATGTGGAAAAATATTATACAATAAAAAGGGCAAAAACATTCATCACTATGGATATCCCTTCTCTAAGAGGTATCCTACATCTCCTTGTAACAGAAGCACCAAACATAAACAACATCTGGCATACTCTGTATTTGTGAAATTTACAGCAAAACTTTTGTTCTTGGTGAGTCGTTTCAACTAATTCCTTGAGCAAAAGCTACATTTTATACAAAATCAGTTAAGGAAATGGTTTCTATGCTTGGAGTTATCTGGATATTTTTCTTTTGTATTTCATCATTAGCCATATACTATATGTAGTATATGTAGTATAGTCTGGGATTCACAGTCTAGTTTGGGGATGCTGCAAACTGTGATGGAGAGTAAGTTGGCAGTATTGAATTTAGAAGCCATAAATACCTGGGCAGGTTACTTTAGCCTCTTTGTGTTTGAGATCCTTTAGTTGCATGAAGAGGTGGACACCACCTCTCCTGTAAGTTTCATAATCTGTGGTAATACATGAAATATGCTCACTGCACTGCCTAACATTTGTGACACTTGGATAGTGTTTAAAATGTATGTCCTAGGGGTGTATTATGCCTCATGTGTATGTACCACATGTAGGCAGTGCCCATGGGGCCAGAAAAGAAGATGCCCTGAGACTGAAATTACAGACGGGGTGCTGGGAATTATCCAAGTCATCTGAAAGAGGAACCAGTGCTCTAAACTACTGAGCTATCTCTCTCCTGTCCCACACTTAATTACTTTTAGCTTTTATTTATGTAGACCGCCAACAATTAAAAATAGTTACTGCTCTTTAGAACAATTTCCTAAAGCATCTAAAGTGTCTTAGAAAACACTAAGATGTAGCTCTCTAAAGTTCTTGTAAGTGCTCACATTTTACCAGACATTGCAATGTGAGTGAGACGCTAAGATTAAGAACAGCAATGGGCAACATAAAAATAATCCACTAACTGATATTTACACAGGAAATAGATAGGACTCCTCTGAGCATCAAGAGAAACACCACATACTGTACTTCACTTTGTCTCCTTATTTATAACCTAATGTTAACATTGCAACCTCACAGAGTTTTGAAAAGACACAGAAGATAAGCAGTAGTATCCATAAATCATAGTCAAATTGAAGCTTTAACTCATGGAAAACCTGCATTTTAATGTATCTCTATTCTTTTCTAGTTATTTAATAGTTTTCTAGTTACTCGATGGTTTTCTTTTGGTAACAGCATACTGGTAGGAATTAGTTCTTTTCCACAGTGTGTCTTCAGGGTCTATGAAGACACTCCTAGAGACTAACCTAATATAGACTCAATGAAGGTTGTTACTAGGCTAACAAACTCAATCAGGTGGACAAGTGGAACATAGATGTGTAACATTTTGAAGGGTTCTCATTCTTTTAAAAAAAGATTATTTATTTATTTATTTATGTATTTATGTATTTATTTATTTCACAGCATTCTGCCTGCACATATGCCTGTAGGCCAGAAGAGGGCACCAGATCTTATTATCGATAGTTATAAACCACCACGTGGTTGCTGGGAATTAAATTTAGGACTTCTGGGAAGACCAGTTTCTCAACCTCTGAGCCATCTCTCCAACCCAAAAGCTATCATTCTTTAATAACAAAAAGAATGCTGGTCTAAACTATCAGGGCTGATTCTAATAGCACCCACACATATTACATGACCATGTTCTTACAAAATAAAGACATCTATCAGAATTCTCTTCTGGATGTGGCAATCCATCACTGCATCCTTTCTATGTACTTTATGTCCTTTCATTTCTACTTTAGACCTAAAAACTAGAAACACCAAAATATATGGTTTGATAGGTAGATATATTAGCTGGAGGCAGTAAGCAAATATTTGTGCAACCAGGGGTTATAGTACATTCTCCTTTGGTTTCCATTTACTTTAGATGCTGGTCTACCTTCATTATCAACATGTTTTACAATATATTTACATTAATTTTTAATTAATTTATCATAGTAAATTTATATTATATACATGTGATATATAACATATAATTAATATATGAAATATATAATATTTTATATTAAATTTAGTTTTCTTACGTTAAAAATCATTTTAAACAATGATGAGATAGAAAAACAGACTGGCTTTGTCAGGAAAGATGAATGAGCAAAGGGATGTAAGTGTACACACACAATTGACATAAAAAATAAAGCTGTAAGGGAGGAGTAAGACGCTTACTACACAGTTTCCTTCTGCATGCTGCTCTGAACTAAACAGCAGTGTCAGTGTACTAAACACCACCATCCTGTTGTCTACTCTCGTGTCAGTAAGTGACGTCCTGTTCATTGTTCCTGAATATCAATGGAAAAGTAAAGAAGTAACTAGTATACAAACAGACAAACAAAAACAACAGCAAAACACCCACTGGACTCAAGACTCAAAACCTTAAAACTTATCCCAGTGAGTGACCTACTAATGATTATGTATGCGACATCTTCTGAGTCTTAATTTTTACATTAAACTCAAGATTAACGTCATGAACTAACAGGATTATTGTCCTGTTGAGACAGGAACTTATGAAATTATTTAATAAACCATTCAGTAATATTTTCACCTCGGTTAAAAACTAGATGTTAACAACAGATGATAAAACTTCCTTTTCAAAAGAAATAACTTGTAAGTTACAAGAAACTTGGCTAAATTCTCTCATGAACCAAAATATAAAGCTGTTTGCTGAAAAACTGTTAAAATTATGGTTTCAGTTAGGTGGTGGTGGTGCTAGTCTTTAATCCCAGCACCCAGGAGGCAGAGATCGGTGGATCTCCGAGTTCAAGGCCAGCCTGGTCTACTGAGTGAATTCCAGGACAGCCAGGGATACAGAGAAAAACCCTGTCTCAAAAAACCAAAAATTAAAAAAACTATTAATTCATATGGCTGCCTAAACAAGACCTGAAAAATAACATTAATACACATGTTAACACAGAAGGGAAAAAACCTCAAGGGCCTTTATTCTATACCAAGAACTGCAGGTGGAAGAAATGGTCTCCCCTGTGGAAGAGCTCCTCAATCAGTTACCAAATCCTAAAGGGTCAGCAATTTAATTATACACATAAAGGTAACACTGTATGGATTGACCAGGTTATATTTATATATTTAGGAATATACATGTGAAATAACAATGGAACAAGGCCATGAACTTGAGAGCAAGGTAGGAGTCATGGGATGGGGTGAAGGGAGAGAAGGGAGATATAATTTCAAAAAAAACCAAAAATTTATTATAAATTAAAAAATGGTCTTAAGGTAGCATAGTATATATACAGCACACAGTGCTCATAGTGATGAAAATTAGGTTTAAATATTGAATTGTCAGGCAAGACTACTTATAATTAGCTAAACCTTGAATTCGAAGTGAATGAGTTCTTTGTAACAGTGAGAACTCTGACCAAACTTTATTCATTACGCATCTAACGGATACAGGATGAGTATCCCTTACCTGAAATGCTTGTGGCCAAATGTGTTTTAGTCTTCAGATTAGGACTATCTGTATACACATAACGCAGTATCTTAGGGACAGAACCCACATGTAAAGATTGGGTTCGTGTATGTTTCATATACATCTTTTCTACACAGTCCAAAGGTAATTTTGTACATATTTTAGTGTGCTTCATGGCTGTGGCCCATCTCAGGAGGTGAGGTATAAAATGTCAGTATTTAGTAGGTTTCAAACTTTAGCTCTCTGGATTTTAGATTTTGGATTAGGAATACTTAGCCTGCATATAATTTGTATGTAAATATGCCCTGACTTCCAAATGATGACTTAGAAAGTACATTACTTCTCATTAAAAGCAGAGCCAGAAGTACAGACTAAAGGAGTGGGGTCACCTAGGAGACAGGGTTTTCTGTGTCAAACACTCACCTAGAGCTACAGAATCATGGAGCGGTCTTCTTCTAGAACTTGTGGCAGAGAATGAGTAGTATGGTGTTCCAGGTTTTCCTGAAGAAGACAGCTGAGCCGGGCTCCCAAGTCCTAGATCTTGTCTCAGGAGACTAGACTATAAAACAAAGCCAAGGACAAACAAGTCATCTTATTGCTAATGACCAAGCTCATTACTTCCGAATAAGCAACAGTGCCTTTATCAATGCCTTGAAATTTCGAAGGAATCAATAAATAGAAATAAATTTAAATAAACTTTAAAATTCAATTAGGTCACTGGTTTTAGACTATTCTTTTTTTCCTTTACCTTGCCTGCTTTTTGCTCATGTTTTTGTTAAGTTTTTTGGTTTTTTAAAGATAATTTTAGAATTAAGTGGAATATGATTTATTGGCCATCAACCAAGATAACAGCTGATTCTTGAGGTATGGACTTATGCCTAGATTTGATTTTTCTTCTTTTTTTTTTATAAAAGTTCAGAATTTTAAGATTTTTCTGAACACATAAATCTTGAGAACAAGGAGTTTCTCGCAGACTTCTCCAGCTGGGTAGTGGAATCGTTTTACAGATTCCTCCTTCAATTCTGTACAGTAGCCTGCATCATTGGGAGGCAGATACGAAGCATGCTTGATTATCACAGAATACTAGAAATGTTCATGCAGATGGTCCCCATATTCACACATCCTGTTTTGAAGGCTGGCAGAGACTGATGTATAATCAAATATCATCACGTGCTGTACCCCTTCACAGAGTCCAATTCCACTACCATGGGGCAGACAGGGATTCCAAACTTTTTGGCCATCAGAAATACTAAGGGTTTTCACTGACACTTCTGCAGCTGTCAATCTGGAAAAACTGCAGGGCATTTGCCTGTAGGAGGTTTGTTTTTTGTTTTTTTTTTTTGTTTTTTGTTTTGGTGCGTGCGTGGGTGCGTGTGTGCGCATGTAGTCCTGGTTATTCTAGAACTTACTCTGTAAACCAGGCTGTCCTCAAACTCAAAAAGAGAGATCTACTTGCCTCTGCCTCCTGAGTGCCGGGATTAAAGGCAGGACCCACTATATCCAGCTTGTCTGTTTTTTACTAACAATGTGAACTCATCAATCTTATGGCTGAAACACATATTGGTGACTAAGTGCTCCTATCCTTTAGTTATAGGAATACTTCTGAAAGTGGTCGGCTAGACTTTGCTTGAAGACTTTCATGATCATTCAGGCAGCTGATTCTATTTTTCCTACTCTTCTTCTTGGATAGCTATTACCATGTGAAGAGTGTCCATATTTATATGACTAGTCCTTCTTGTTTTTGTCATTTGTTTCATGACATTGGAAGGGAGGGGGATCATGTCCCACATCCCTGACATGGTCATTTAGATCCTCCTTCATGCTGCGTACAATGCCTCAGATGCTCTATGGGAAAGTCCACCTGCCATGTGAATGTAAGGCCCTTCACTCTGCTTCATGTCCTCACGTCAGACTTGTTTAGGTTGTGCTTCTTGGTCTCAAGTATAACACCTAAGATGTGCCACATGTATCTTAAATTCTTTGATAAAAATGTATCTTGCTCTATTTGGTCCATGATAATTATCCACCCTGCCTTCTTAAGATTTGGAGTCTATTAATGACATTTGGCAGGTTTCCTAATATCTAGGACAAAAAAATAATAAAAAAAAATCTCAGAGGGTGCTTTCAGAGTAGAAAACACAATTCCTCCAGCTTTTTACTATATTCTCCTGCTATATACTTAATACTCTATCATCTTCATATTCTTAGTAATCTGGTCAGTACTGAGCATCACAACATGCTAAAATAAACTTGCTCCTGTCAGAAGAGTGAGCAGAATTTGAGAAGCATAGTCACTATATTCCAGTCACTGCCTCAATTCTGATAGTCAAAAAAACTAAGTTGCATAACTTTTCTGTTTCAGCACTAAAAAATATTATGGTATTATTCACAGAGCATAAAATTAACTGTTGAGAAGTTCCCTAGCAATGGGATTCAATAAACTTATCTTGTACAACCATTTCCTCCAATAAGAACACTCATCCCTACAGCCACCATTCCTTTCCTCTTCCATCCATCCACACCAAGCAGTGACTCATTTGATTTTCCTCACTAGATGACAAGCACCATTCTGCTTTCTGCCCCTGTCAATGCTTCTATTCAGGCTAGTCCATGAAAATGAAACCATGCAATAGTCAACTACACATGACTTCTTTTCCTTAGTATGATGATTTTGAAGCTTATCAACCTACTGGTGTGTGTGTGTGTGTGTGTGTGTGTGTGTGTGTTTTCATGTGTGCATGGTGGTGGTATGTGCACATGAGTGAAGGTGCCCTAAAGTCCAAAAAGAGGGTACCGAATCCCCTGGAGTTGGAGTTAAAGGTATTTGTGAACCATCTGATTTAGGTGCCTGAAAATGAACTTGGATCCTTCTTCTTCAAGAGCAGACGTGTTCTTAACCAGTGAGCCATCTCTCTAGCCCTTAGCTTTAAGAGTTTTACTGTAAATCTCTTAAGCATTTCTAACGAAACAGTCAAATTGCCTGCAAATAAGGATAGTTTTACTTTGTTACTTTTCTAGAATTTCCAATGTACTGCTGACTATAATAGGTATAATAGCAGGCAGCCTTGCTTTCCTCTGAGAAAGAATATATGATTGGCTGGTTTTCATTTAAAAACAAACTTTCCGAAGTTGAGGAAGTTCCTTCCTATTGTTAACTTTTTGTTTTTGTTTTTTTTTTCCGAGACAGGGTTTCTCTGTGTAGCCCTGGCTGTCCTGGAACTCACTCTGTAGACCAGGCTGGCCTCAAACTCAGAAATCCACCTGCCTCTGCCTCCCAAGTGCTGGGATTAAAGGCGTGCGCCACCACTGCCCGGCTAACTTGTTTTTTCTTAAGATTTATTTTTATTTATGTGTATTTGTGTGTGCGTGAGCTCACAAATGCACATAGGTACCTATAGAGGGCATCAGACCCCCTAAAGACAAGAGTTATAAGCACTTGTGAACTAGTTGGCATGAGTTATGGAAACTGAACTCAGGTCTGTGGAAGAGGAGTGAATGTTTTTAATCACCAGGCCATCTTTCTAGCCCCCTATACACTCTTAAATGTTCTTTTCAGGAAAGGGTACTAGCTTATGTTTTTGGCTTTTTGGAGCAGGTGGGGGACAGGGTATCACAATGAGCTCCAGCTGGTCTGAAACCTGTTATATAAACCAAGCTGTCTGCCTCTGTTTTGCAAGTGCTGGGATTAAAGGTCTGTGCCCCAAACCTGGCAGATTTTTGTTAAATGCCCTCCACCTACCCTGAATCAGTTGAGTGATTTTGTGGTTTTTGAGTCTGTCTGCTTGTTTGTTTGTTTTTCCTTCACAGTATTACTGTGGCAAAGTAAGCTAGGCTGCTCAATTTTCCTGTGTTAAGCCATTTTTATATTTCTGGGACAAACTTACTTGTTCATAATCCTTAATGCTTAATCCTTATACTGTTGTCTTCAGTAAGCTAGCATTTTATAGATGGTTTTTTTTGTATTGATATTCAAAATGGATAATAGTCTGCAAGCTCATTTTCCCTTCTGGGTCTGTGGCTTTGATATCAGTATAGTACTGCCCCTAATGGAGGGAGGGAGTGTTTCAGAAGCAGGAGCCTCATTCCACTTTGCTGGCAAAGTCATCTGGCTCTGAGCCTTTCTTAACTGAAGACTTCTATTACGGAATCTCACTTTTCTCTGCTTAATTCTGAGCTAGTCTTGACAGTATATATTTCTAGGAATCTGTTCATTTCATTAGAATATGTGTTGGCAAATGCTTGTGGCATTTCTTTTATTTTTTTTTGTGAGGCCAGGAGTGATGTGACTTTTTCACTTCTGATTCAAGTTACTATTGAACCAATCTAGGAATAAGTTTTTCAATTTTGTTGGTCTTCTCAAAGAGCCAACTTTTTAATTAATTAATTAACTAATTAATTGTAAGGAGCCAACTTTTAAATTGAATATAATCCACACTGGTCTAGAACTTACTATATAGAGCAGGCAGGACTCAATTCTGTAATTCTGTTCCGTCTTCCAAATGCTGGACATATTTTGCGAAGGACAAATTTGACTTTGTTGCTGGTTTTCTCTCCTGTCTTCTGGTTTGTTGTGTTTATATATGCTCTAATCATTACAACAGTTTCTTTTTTCCCCCTTCAGTTTGGTCCATTTTTATGCTTTCTAGTTTATTTTTAATTAATTAAATTTTTATGTGTATGGGTCTTTGGTTTGTGCACAACATGAGTGCCTTGCACCTAGGGAGGCCAGCAGAAGACATTAGGTCCCCTGAGGCTGGAGTTACAGGTAGTTGTGAGGCACTATGGGAATGCTGTGACACAAACTAGGGTCCCCTGCAAGACAAACTGGTGCTCTTCACCATTCAACCACATCTCCAGCCCTTTCTTCCTTTGCTGGTTTCTAAAACTGAAAACTTAGGGTCCTTATTTGAGTTTGCTTCTGTGCTTTCTTACATTTGGTATTGCTGTGTGCCAAAAGTAGCCCTGAGCTTGTGATTGTTCTGTCTCAGCAGAGTTCTAACTCATCTGGTGTGTTGCTTCTTTAAAGCTCATGTGACAATGATTCTGTATGCATGAAACAAAGTACTAAATCAGCCAAAAGCTGTCTTTGAGAAAGTCTTAAGAACACAGTGCTCTTCAGATTCCTCAAAAGGCAAATTGTTTCTCTGACACAGCTGATGTATTTCTTTACAAAGTACAGAAGCAGATAGAAGTTTAATTACCAGATATTATGGCATGTGAAGAAAGAAGACTACACAGTATTAATGTAATTAATTAGCATTAATTATATAGAATTCAACTGATAACAACATTCAACAGACTCAGAGAGAAAGGGGTGATCAGACACAAAAAAGAAATACTCTGTCTGGGGGTCCATTTTCAGGTTCAAGCCATGTACTTTGGCTGCCAACATGTTGATGTTGTTAAAGACAAGCTTTAACACAATGGGCAGGAATAAAAGTACTCCCAGGACAAAAAGGGCTAGCATGATCAAGCTATATATGTGATTTCTTGAAGCTTGACCAAAATAGAAACACTGACCTCAGGCCATGGGTAATTTTATCTGCAGTATCTACTGAATCAACACTCAGCAGAGCAGCATTCTTGAAATTCATAAGCTCACTATGTAACGTTAAAACATCCATAGAGGTGTTAGAATTATGCCAAATACACTGCAAGTATCTTCAAACTTTTTCCTAATTATAATGGCTACTACTGTAAACTTTAGAACTAACACATGGTATTTGGCATGACACTTGAGATGGCTCCTAACCCTTAAATTCTGAACTTCCTTCCAATAACCTGAAAAGGATCAAGAGCATCAGTCTGTCTTCCAAATGCCTATCTAAATCCTCTTCTATATTCAACACATTAGTAACTTTTTTTTTTTTTGCTAAATGATTAACAAAAGTAGTTGTCTTAACTTCTTGTGTCATAGCAACTGCAGAAGCAGTGGTGCTAGCAATTAATGTAAT
This sequence comes from Grammomys surdaster, assembly GCF_004785775.1. Classification (NCBI taxonomy): domain Eukaryota; kingdom Metazoa; phylum Chordata; class Mammalia; order Rodentia; family Muridae; genus Grammomys; species Grammomys surdaster. Next base: position 7,607,812 of record NW_021604651.1, read on the forward strand.
TAAAGCTGTTATAACAGCAATAATCAAACCCACTACCTTCTTGCTTCTGATTAAAGTTTGACTGAATCCTTCCAGTACTTGCAAGCTATTTTTAGGATACCAAGGTTCTGTGATACTCAGGGCACTAAAACAAAAGCTGGTTGATAGACCGCTGTAACTTACATGCTGGATTTCAAAACACAAACACAATTAGAAGGTATACAATCAATGCAACTTACATTACATACTGTAGAAGAAACAAAAGTATTTTTAACTTGACAATTAAAAGAGCCAAGGACGAGTAAGATTCTGCACAGAGCCTTACAAACCTAAGACATAAGTGCATCGCTTTGGATAATGCATATTCCATGATGGGTAAGGAAGGCATTTTTGTCAGAATGACCTAAGACAGGCTCAGTCTTGTTGATAAAATAAAAAAGGGGGAGAGGCCTTTGAGACTGCTTGGCAAAAATCTGACATGGGCCAATGACAAGGAAATGGGCTGCTTGGCAGGAATATGACATTGGCCAAGGACCCAAAGGTGGGTTTTAGGCAGGAATCTGACATTAGGCTAGAACAAAGAAGTAATTTCAGGTAGGAATCTAAATCTTAGGCTAGAACAAAGAAGTAATCTCAGGCAGGAATCTACATATTAAGCTAGAACAAAGAAGTAATTTCAGACAGGAATCTAAATTTTAGGCTAGAACAAGGAAATAGGCTTCAAACATGAAAATGACTTTGGGCTAGGACAGGGAAGTAGGCTCAGATATTTTGGTCATCCTGATAAGTCCTTAGAAACAGTGATCACAGGAATGTTCATGTAAATGCATTTAATTCCTTGTTTGTTCTTTGACTATTTGTGTTTATTGTCTTGCTTGTTCCTTGACTATTTGCATCTATTGTATTGCTAGACCCTCAACCTAAACTAACCTTAATGCATGTAATTAAAATGGTATAAAAGCAAAAGGGAGGAGGGGGGATGGGATGGGGGTTCTAGGGAGGGAAAATAGGAAAAGGGGATGACATCTGAAATGTAAATAAATAAAATATCCAATAAAAAAGAAAAAAATACTCTATGTTAAAATAAGTTCCATAAGCAATAATAAAAACAGAGAAAATGAGTAATTTAAATGTAAACACCATATATATCCTACTCATCTCTGTCTCTCTGTTCCTCTCTCCCCCTCTCCCAACCCCCCCCCCAAACAAAATTCTTAGCTATGGATCTTCTGATGACACTCTGTTTGAGAGCACGGACCTAGAAATCATTGTCTCCATAGACGTTATGTATAAAGTTTAAACACCACATCTGTTTTGAATTTTTTCTTTTATTTTGCCTTTGAAAGACAGATGCAGCATTTTTAAAAATAGCAAGATCAGAAATATATAGAACATATGATCTCCACATGATGGAAAGCACAGGACATGCACCTTAAAAATTTCTTTTAATGGGTGTGCTCTTTGCTCAATGTCAGACTGACTGCCCTTGATAATTTTATCAGTATTTTCTTACATGAAAGACAAAGGCAGCTGTTCACTGAACATATAAAATAAATATGAGATAGACATAAGTGTCTCTTATCAGACCTTTTATAATGTTCTTGTTATACAATTTTTTAAAACAATCTTTTATGTTTTAAAAACTTTATGTATAGGAGTGCTTTGCCTGAATGTACTCATGTGTACCACATGCATCCCTAGTGTTTTCTAAGTTCAGAAGAGGCTGTCAGATCCCTTAGAATGAAGTTATAGATGGTTATGAGATACCATGTGGATGTTGGGAAATAAATCAAGGTCCTCCGTAAGAGCAACAATGTTCTTAAGCTGTTGAACTATCTCTTACAAAAACCTTAAACAAACACTCCCAAAACAAAAAACAAACAAAACATAACCAAGCCAACTATTTCTATATTTAATTGTGTGTTTGTGTGTGTGTGTTTGTGTGTGTACACATGGGGTGAAGGTTGAATGTGTAAATGTCATGATGCATGTCTAGATGTCAAAGAACAATTTTGTAAAGTTAGTTTTTTCCGTCTACCTTTATGTGGGTTCCACGTAATGAAATCAGGTGAGGTTACCCGGTTTGCTCAGCATGTACTTTTATTTGCTGAACCATCATCTCACTGGCATCCTGCTATACAAATTTTTACAAGTATATGAAATAATGATTTATTTAAGAGTTAACAATTGACATCCTTTCAGTCAAAACAGACTTTATTTCTGAAATTACTTTCAATGAAACAGTGATGATTTCTCTATCATCTGTGGCCCTTTACATGCTACAGTGGAAGGGCTGAGCATTAAAGCAGTCAGTCAGGCTGGCAGCCATAAAGTCTAGCTGTAGCCCTTTATAGAGTATGTTTTTTTGACCCCTAATCTGAGGGCTCCAATAGTTTGTTAAAGGGTTGAGTTCAGAGAGATCTGTTTGTTTAGATAATAAAATAAAATATCACAAACAAACAAACAAACAAACAAACAAACTTGCACATAGGTTAAATTTGGCCATCTTCTGAGATGTCAAAATGGTCACAGTAAAGAAGCAGGAAATGACCTAACTGGTAACAAGGAAAGTACATCTTCATGTTTGTAAAAGGAGACCAAATAAATATACTAATATCTTGAAAAAAGTAAAGATGAACTAGCCACCCTAAGCTCAAATTCTGATTGGGATACTGGGCAAATGCTTTATTTGAACAAATTGTTTCTCTTCTCTCTATGCACACATTACCAACAGCTCTCAGCCACTAGAGGAAGCAAAACTTTACAGTGTAAGTATGAAGCGGGGTCACAGACATTCCTTTCATTTTTCTCTTTCCTTTGTAAATCACTGTGGTTGTGCGTGTTCGTGTGTGTTCGTGTGTGTGTGTGTCTTTATGTATAAAGAAGATAGATAGCACTCTAATTTTCTACTTCTTGGGCACAATACTTTTTGTCCTGTGTAACAGTGTGAGGTTTCAGGAGGTCAGGTTTGCCCTGAATTCAAGCTTGTTGGGCTGTAATTCTCAATGGCTAAAGTAAGACTAGATGAAGAGAGAAGAGACAAGAGTGGCAAGCCCCTAGAGGGAGAGGTGACAAGTAAGAGTCTGAATCTAAAGGATATGAGAGACCCAAGCCATATTAGCTCAAATCAAGAATAGAAAAACAACACATGTTCTCCCAGGATTCAGCAAGAGTACATGCTTAGTGTGCATACACTGAAAAGTGATGTTAACCAATGAATCTTGATGAATACGCAATAAGTAGTGTACTCTTACCTACCTTTTGTTTGTTTCCCTACTTTTTAAAAATAAAAGCCTTGAGAAGATAATAAACAACACCAAAGACTCACTAGTGACATTCCCAATATACATCTCAGTAAATTTTACATCTTATGTAGGTCAAGTGAGAAAGCCTCTTCCTTTGTACAAGATTCTCAAAGAGAAGGACTCTCACTAACATATACACAGACATTAACTTAAAAAATGTACGTAATTCCTAAAGGACTCTGTGGACTAAATCCTAAAGCTGAGTTATTTGTGGAGGACAAACTGGGAGACCTCAAATGTACATAGACTATGTGATGAAAGATAAGTCAAACCTCTTATGGGGACAAATGATTACTTGCTACTAACTAGTATTGATAAGACTTTTCCTTCACTATAGACAAACCTAGATAGGAAATGCCCTATCTTCTTGTTTCACCATGATATTGATACCAACAACAACAGAGGCAGTGGTTCCTCTCAGCTGTCTGAACCACTTAATACCTGTTTCCTCAGTACGTAAGCTCTGTTATGACTTAATGAGGAAGACAAAGAAACACACTGGAGGCTACTTCCTGAACACTTCAGATTGCTAACTTAGCCTGCTGACTACACAGACTGAAAGAAATACCAAGTTTAGGACACAATATCATCTGTAAGGACTTGACAATAAATAAAATCACGCCCAATAAATCAATAGAAAATATGACTAAAAAGCAGAGCAAAATTATAAAAGCTTTATATTTTGATAGTCTACCAATATAATCATATAGTTTTCCCTTGTTATCTTAATTGTGTGGCTAACACCAAAGCAAAAGTGAGCTATTTTTATTTTTTACTTTTATTCTCCTAAAATAAAATTAGATTCTAGCTCATATTATTGACTTTTCTTCCTGATTTAAAATAAACAAGACACGCTATTGATTACTACTGATCTTGGCCTAGAGGTATCTTAAGCAGAAAGAATACTAATGTCTCAGAAGACTGCGAACTAGACAAACCAGTTTGTTCAGCCAAGCTGTCTTTTTTATTCCAGGCAGAGTTAATACTCTGAAATGAGATAGCACTCATTTCTTATTACATCACTAGAGAAAAAACATTTTCATAGTCTGCTAAAACTTCATCTGTAAAAGATGTATTGAACAATGAGTAATTATCAATGGAAAAGTTATCTTCTGAACTGCTAAGTCACACAGAAAGCCTCCAGGATGTAACATTTTAAATTATATATGATAAATCAGTCAGCGAAAGACTCCCTTCTTTATAAAGAACTTTAGGAATTCATGTGAGATACATCTCTGAGCTCGCTCTCTCGCTCTCTCTCTCTCTCTCTCTCTCTCTCACACACACACACACACACACACACACACACACACACACACACACATCTGTCTCTCTGTCTGTCCTTCTGTGGGCGAGAGTTATGCTGGCTCTGAAATGTGAACTTAAGAAAGCTCTATTGTTTAAATGTGCAGTGAAAGTTAAGTAAAGAAATAAAATAGTGGATTTGACAAATATCATTTCCTAATGTGAACTCCTTTTGGTTAGACTGGTGAAGACTGTAAATGTGATTTTACAGGAAGGAAAAAGAACACTTACACAAAACAGTAGCTAAAAAGATTCAGATCACACAGCAATAGTATGGGTATTCATTATCTTTACAGGGGAAAATATATGGAGATGGTAAATGTATGCTTGCTTTTTCAGACTACGTTTTTAACCACGAAATGGCGTGGTTTAAATACTTACTAAAAATACTCATATCTATTGCTAGTTTCAAATTAAATAAGGGCCTAATTAGTCCTATGTCAAAAACTATAAGCACCAGGCTGAGAGTGGTGATTCACACCTGTGATCCTGGCTCTTATGAAGCTGAGATGAGAGGAATATCGGAGGCTAACCTCATCTGTAGAGTAAGACCCCATCATTAAAAAAAATAAAAAAGTAAGCATTAACTTAAGATTAAAAACTCCCAGTAATAAGTCTTTATCATTAATTTGTATTCTAGGAAGGTAAGCTTGAGAACACTAGTCACTTATCTCAAAATACTTCTGCTGCATATTGCCTATGCAATGTCTCATTATATGCTTCCTTAACATTCATGAAACGTTATACAGTCTCACTACATAAAGATAGGCAGCTGTAAAAGGTTTGTCTTCTCAAGGAAGGAGCATGCTTAACCTAAACAGAGAAGAGCCAGTGCACTATCAGGGCACAGTTCCATTCTTGGCATTCCATTGCCACCTTTCCTGCTGTCACTACATGATGAAGGCACAAAAACTATGCTCAGAGAAAAATGATACTATTTTTCTTTTATGTCTACTTCTCTTATTTTTAGAACAAAAAATCACAGGAGTTTGACTGTAACTCCCATTTGAAGTTTCAAAGATTATGACAGGCAACTGCGGGGTGACCAGGATGCCCTTCATTTCAAGTTACACTCAATGAAAACTCTGAAAGAAAACTCAGGGCAAACAATAAATGGGCTTTAATATATCAGCCTCTTGATTTTCTACAAATGACTAAAAAAACAGTCAATAAATTTTAACTTTGGCAAACAGTGACATGTATAAAATAATTGTATTTTGATGCTAACTCATTTACATTGAAATTTCAAGGTTGTCATCAATTATCTACAAGCTACTAATCTGTCCAAGAATATCATCAGACAGGGACACCCGTGCTGGGGGTTATCATCTGAGAACAAAGCATTGTGAATGAGTAATCAATAGAACTGCAGACAATGAGCCATTAATTACAACCCTCACAAGCGTTTTGTCTAAGACAAGATTTCATTAAATGCTTTGTGTAACCTGCATAGCTTCGAGCCATTACCAACACTCTGGACAGTATATTAATTCAGGGTGGAGGCTGAGAAGGAAGCATGTACAGAGAAACTGTAACAAAAGCCCAGCTGCTTCAAATGTCTTCCTGGGTCAGTAACACACTAGTTACACCTAGCCAGGTTCTTTTTTTTTTCTTTAACATGTTTTTTCTTTAATATTTTCTCAATATGAATCCTTGAAGTTTTAACTATCATTTAACTATGCTTTTAAATGTCACACAGGTTTGAGAAGATAATGACAGCTACCTTGTCACTGCAATTCATCCATTTCTGGCTTAAAAAGAAAACAAACTTACCTACATGTGATTAAGTTTCTGAAGCATGTCAAGTGAACAGAATTTTAAAAATTTCCTTTAAGTATTAGCAACAAAGAGAAAATTTATTATCTCAGTATTTAATTTTTTATGAAAATTTTCACCCTTTCTCCAATTTTACACCAGCCAATGAAAACTTATCAGAGTAAAAGATGTAAGTTGCATACCAATTAAAAAAAAAAGTTCTTGGAGGGCATGGGATATGATGAAAAGTGCCTGCCAAGCATGAGAAAGAACAAAAAATACTTCCTAGAAAAGAAGCTGCATGAAGAAGACAAGCTGAACGGTCATCCGCATATATTACATACTTAAGTACTTAAGTAATCGCAAACATGAGAAGACAACTTTTTTTAAAGTTTTTTTTTTAAAAAACAAAAAAACAAAACAAACAAACAAAAAATCAACTAGGTTGTGAAAGGTATTCTTACTTCCAAAAGACTACTTACTTACTACAGGGATTTTTGCAAAGGCAGTGACCATAGTGTGTTTTCTTTTGATGTGTTGGTCCATGCTGTATTCCAGGAACTGAGAGCTCAGAAAGTTTAATGGTTCTAGCCAACCCTTACTAAAGAACAAGAGAACCTGTAACACCCCCCAACCCCTTAAGACTCCTCTTCAATTCACCACTTTTTCTGAATATTTGACCTTAGAAACTTTCTGTTAAAAAGAGCCTTGTGATATTTTCCTAGGAACACAATAGTATCCTGAGAAAACTTTTTCTTCAAAGCTTTTACGTGGAACTGATTTTTACTCAGTATTCCTGAGGTAGCACCTAACCCTATCTGGTGTTAGGCATGCAGTTAACATGTAACAGTTTATGAATCCACAACTAGACAGCCTCAAGACTCTGATTATCACTCTGGGAAATTTCACATCTACATGAAAGTAGAAGAAGTACAATAAACCTTGTTCTAGTAGTCCAATTTCAACAGTTGATAACACTGAGTTATTGTTTGTAATAGTACATCTTGATTGTCAATTTGGATTAAAAATCACCATGAAAACACATTCTTGGATGTCTATGATAGTGTTTCTATAAAGAATTAACTGAAAAGGAAGAATCCATCTTCAATGTGGGTAGCAACAGTCCATTAGCCAATATTCTATGTTGAATAAAAAGGAGAAAGTAAGACTGGAGAGATGGTTCATAGGTTAAGAGCACTGGCTGCTTTTCCAGAGGCCCTGAGTTCAATTCCCAGCAACCACATGATGGCTCATAAACATCTACAATGAGATCTGGTGCCCTCTTCTGGCCTGCAGGCATACATGCAGGCAGAACTCTGTATACATAATTAATAAATAAACAAACAAATAAATAAATAAATCTTTTAAAAGGAAAAGAGAAAGTGAACTGAGTTCCCTGTTTCCTAACTGGATATCACAACCTGCTTTATATTCCTCCTGCCATGCCTTCCTCTTCAAGTTGGAAGATACTCTTAATTGTGAGCCAAATATATCTTCTCCTTTAAGTTGCTTCTTGTATGGTATTTGATCACAGCAATGAGAAAAGTCCCTAAAATTATACTATTTACTTTGCCATTTCCAAGTGTTCAAAACTGACAATAATCTTTGAAACTATAACTTATTATGTAAGATTTACTGTGTAGGGACAAGTTTTTGTATGTTTCAAGTATTTAATCTGTATACAAAAGCACAACTGTCAATTTTTAGAGTCAACAGGAACAGAAGGTGAAGGAGTTTCCTTGACAAGAAACTCTTGCAAACATCTAATTCTCATTGGTGGAAAATTATAACTGTTTATTAACTGATACATTAAAATTTCCCTCCCACAAAATTTGTTTTACTATGTTCTAAGCTCATTAAGTGCAGATTAAATTACATGGTTCAGATCTTCAAATATTTTCTAACTACTGTGTGTCTTGGACCCTTTCATATGCTACTTTAAGAGAGCACTCCCACAGCAGAAGAGATAGCTGTGCCGTTCTCATTCTCCGTGGCCCCTCCAATCCTCCAATAACCAATCTAATAATCCAGTCCTCAAAAAAGAATGCTGCATCCAAGTGGGCAGCGAAGTCCAACATTCTCTGTGACACAGCCACCTGCCTGTAACGATGCCACTCCTTGCCTACTCCACTTGCCCTTCTACCTCATAACTTACTATCTTGACCTTTTCCTCCTAGTCCTACACCTTAATCATGGTTTCATTTCCTTCCTTTGAAACCTGGAACATAAAGCCTATTACCTCAACCATTCTGTCCTTAGTGCTGGCATTGATCAGCTATTTAGTCTTAGGTAGATGGCATAGCTTGAGGCTTCAAGCTCCTTGCATAGTAAGCAGCAATAGCAATAATGACTTTAAGGTTAAAAAAAAAAAGGTGCATCACCACATCAACTTGTCAAACAGACCCAGAAATCTGATCACTACATCAAATTTAATCACTTGCTGTTTTGTGATGTGAGTGACTGTCCTCCAAGCCAAGCAACCACCGTCTTTGTGATTTCAGCTGTATTCCCTTGCAAAAAGGATTATTGAAACTGGGGTCTTCATGAAGGAGTGGAAAGGAAAGGGTCGCAAGACCTTCATCTGACTACCTTGCAGGTCTCTACCTGCTGGATAGAATTCTCCCTGAACTGCATGTGACTTGGGGGAGGAGATAGAGTATATAGGTCTGGGAAAGAAGAAGTTCCAGCTATACAGCTATGGGGAAACTCTCATCCCTGGTGGGTAAAGGCTTTCTAGCTGTGGCCTGCTGAGGGAAGAATCACCCACACTCTTGCAAAAAACTCCTCACCTATGTTCTGCAAGGAAGCCCAGTAACTTTGTGAAATTATACCTTGGTTTTTGAAGAAGGAAGAGACGTTTCTTGCATCTTTTTCTAGGAAAGAGTTTTAGCAAGTTAGGTATTTAGTCTGCTGGTTATAAATAGAGTAAGAATTAGCTGCATATATAATTTAATATCAATAATAATTTCTGGTGTTTTGCTTTAGAAGGATCACTAATAACAATCAGAAAGCCTTTTGCTTGTCACTACAAGGATCACAAAATTGACTGTGATTTTAAAAAAAGTTATTTTTTAACATTAATAACTTATTTACTTATTTATTCATTCATTTAATTGTTTTTGGTGTGTGCATGTGTGTATAAGACTTGCTGAAGTCAGTTATTTTTTCTAACTGTATGGGTTATGAGGACTGAACTCTTTGTTCTTGCTCTTATCAGATTTGGCATCCTTTTTACTGGCTGTGAGCAGAAAAATCCTTCATTTCCTCAATGGCAACAGGAGTCCTCAGACTGAGTGGGGATTAGAATTAAGGAGCTTACTTCTTTTAGTTTTTTGGGTGTACATGAGGTCTATACACATGTCTGTGTGGGGTATGCAAGTGTGCATGCAGGTGTGTATATATGTGCTATGTGTCTAGTCCAAACATCAGTTGTCTTCTACAGCTTTCAAACTTATTTTTTGATACAAAGACTTTTCATGAGCCTTGGAGTTTATGTACTGACAAGGGTGCTTGGTAAATGAACTCCAGGCACCTGTTGACGATTTCCACCTCCCTGATGTGGTTATAGATACATGTTGCCATATCTCATTATTTACTTGAGTCCTGGAGATCCAAATTCAAGTCTTAATGCTTGTGGGACAAGCATTTTATTGACTGAGTCATCTCCCAAATCCCTCCTATTGCTACTTAATATTAAACATCCTAAATTCTTTATCTTCTCCATATGATGAATTTGTAATTATTATTTGTAGTATTACATTATTATTTGTAATTATTATTTGTATTATTTGTAATATCTTCACTGAATGAGTTTTGATTAACTTATAACTGTTTTGAAATATATTTGGTCCAGAAAATTAAATAGCATCAACTTTCTTGTTCTAATATTGTAATAATTCAGACGAAGGGCAAGTTACCTATAGTACATTTTATATCAATTACTTTTCTACTGCTGTGATAAAAAAAAAACAAACATGACCAAGGTTCCTATAGAAGGAAAGGTTTGTTTAGCATATGGTTCCACAGGGCAAACAGTCGTTTATGGTGGGGAAGCATGGCAGTAAGTTAACAAGGTATATTGGCTGGAGCGGAAATGAAGCGCTCACATACTGAAACACAAGAATGAACCACAGATAGCAAACTGAGAGTGGCTTAAACTTGAACTCTTAAAGACTGATCTGAGTAACACACTTTCTCCAGCAAGGCCACACTTCCTATACCTCCCAATCAGCTCCACCAACTGGGAACCAAGTTTCAAAAGCATGAGAATATAAGGGATACTTCATTCAACCAATCACAGGTTTGCTGTCCTATAAAACTTTAATGTTCATGCGAAAAGAACAGGCTAGAAGTATAACACTGGTCACAAATGACAGGCTCTGATTATAACAATTATCAGAAACTTAAGTCTTCTCATGACAAATATTTAATTTTTGATGGAAAAGAGCAGAGCATGTTCTATAAAGAACCAGACAGAAAAAGTGTACAAATCTAGTAGGCCCAAACTTATGTACTACTACTAGACAATTCCTGACACTGAAGCAGAAAGATGTTACCAATCTGTAATGAATAGAAATTGCTGCTTTCCAATTAGAAAGTCGGTGGACTTGGCTGGCAGCCTGCTTACTCTGCTTAGTCTATAGCATGTCTCCAAGCTATCTGTTCTCATTCTAGTAGTGATTTTAATTCCGTAAGTTAAAATTACTAGTAGTAACACAAAGTAACTGTCATAGGCATGAAAAACCATTCTGTCTAGCAGATGAATGAAGGGCCTGCACCACCATCTTCAACACATCTACTTCCTACATGCCCAGAAAAAAAATACTAGCCTTTATAGTCAGTTCCTTATTTTTGCTCTATGAATATCACTGTTTAGATTTTCATTTGAATTAGTTCTGTTACATCATCTTAACATTTATTTACTGACAAGATGAAGCTACTTTTTTTATATGTATGGGAGAGTGGTAACTTTTACTTTTGTTTGATTTTTTATAAAATGCTTTTATTTTTAACTATGTGTGCATACTTGTGTGTACATGCTACTTTGTTTTGTTTGGGTGCCTAAGGTAGCCAGAAGAGAGCACTGGATTCCCTGGACCAAGTTAAAATGGCTGAAAGCTATCCAATGTCAGTATGAGAACCAATCCTGGGTCCTCTGCAAGAGTTGTATACACTCTTAACTGCTGAGCCAGCTCCCCACGATCTTGTTTGATTTTTTTGAAACACAGTTTCATGATATAACTCTGACTTGCCAGAATCACTAAGTCATCAGGATAGCTTTAAATATTGATCCTCCTGCCTCAGACTAGCAAGTACTGGATTTATATTGTGTATAACTTTTCTTTAAAAAGTTATTTGCTTATAATTTAAAATTATTAATTAATAACTGTTATACATTCAAAATATTTTAACAATATCTTCCATTCTTTTCATATGACCTGGAGCAATGATATTTCCAATAGGTTTCCATGTCTCTGGTCAATCTCCTATACACCCATACAGAGTCTCATGTTGCTAAGAAACTTTTTCGTTTTTTAATCATGTCTCCATTTATGCTAAAACTCTTGAAGGATAAATGATAAATTCCCTGGGTAGTTATGCCAGTTCTTTCTTTGTAATTCAGCCATCTCACACTATTAAGTAAATATTCTACACAAGCCAAACAAAAATGCTGTTATTGCTAGAACACATATTAAAGTACTTTCCATGCTTAACAGATTTTTGACACCTTCTTTTTGTTATGATCTAAATAAGTTAGCAGAAACACAAATAAGCAAATACCCCCACAATCTATATTCCTTGGCTGGGTTGTAAGGAAGGAAGCAGGAAAAGATGCACAGGGCACCTCTGTGTTTCCCCAGCATGCCTCCCCTTTACTATGTCAAATTTAATCCATTTTGTATGGCTTTGGAATTTTATACATTCTATAAAAACTTTTCCTTATATCAAAATCACATTAACTTTTCCAGTGTCAAATTATAACCCCATAATTTGAGATTATTATATTTTATTCAATAATTTTAATTATCTTCTACATGTACATAGCTGGTCTCTGCCATCCTGTGGATAGCACATCTTCTAGTCTGTTGCTTGATTCAATTCTTAACTTATAAAGTAAAACAAGGAAATACTTAATTCATTTCTTTATGTTCTAAACAATCTTATACACTGATTTGTTTGACATTTTCCAGTCAATAAAAGAATAAGCATTTAATAAAAATCATCTTAAAGTTCTTTAAAAATTTATTAAAATTTCAAGTTTATAAGAGAATGACCTCAACTAAAAAATCTACCTAGAACTTAAAACAGTTACTTAGGTTACTGAAGTAATTCATGTCTTCAATATGTTCCAAGTAAAAATGATCCCAGTTTTGAAATGATTCCATTTTACAGGCACAGAAAGGGGTTACAAATGTGCTAATACCACTGCATTTAGAACCTGGATTGAAACCACAGCAGTCTCACAAGACTGTGTCCTTTTTGGGGGAACTAGGGCGTTGGTTATATTCAATTCATCAGTATTTCTTTCATGTCTCATGCCTTCTACCTCTTTTGTAAGAATCTCTGGGGGGGGCGGCTAGAAGAGATGGCTCAGTAGTAAGAGCGCTTACTGTCCTTATAGGGGGTCCAGTTAATTCCCAGTGGGCACATTATGTAGCTTACAACCACCTCTAACCCCAGCTGTAGGAGAAATCTGGCCCCTATGGGCACCGTAGACATGTGGCACACATTCAGAAAAACGCATGCACATGTGCACACACACATGAAATAAAAATTTTTCTTTTTTTTGTAAATATTTATTTTTTGATGGATACATGATGATAACATTCATGTGTGTTTTCTCCTCAAAAGTATTAATTACTTTAGCTTTCAAATTCCAGTTCTACGTCAAACAGTTTTATGTAGTATAAGAAATAAAAGTTCCTCTTTCCCACATACAGTTACTTCACTACCTCTCACTAAAGAGATTGAATTGCTTGTATCAACATCATCTGTCTAGGGGCCCTTTCTCTGCTCTGTTCCCTGAGCTATGTGTCCATCTACATACAAATACAACACTGTCCTTCTACTGTTAGAATTGTTTTGAAGTAAACAGTGAAAGCATGGTAAGTCCATCCTTTGCAAATTGTTTCTTTTTCTTTTCTGTTTTTTTTTTTTTTTTTTAAAGACAGGATTTCTCTGTAGCCTTGGCTGTCCTGGAACTCCTTCTGTATAAGAGGCTGTCCTTAAACTCAGATGTTTGCCTGTCTCTGCTTCCCAAGTGCTGGAATTAAATGTGTGCACACCCAGTGGCTTCTTAATCTTTTGTCTTTCATTTAAAAATTAGCTGATTTATCTGTTTATTGTATGTGCACACAGGAGCATGTGAACATATATAGAGGTCTAAGAACAACTTGTAGGAAGTCAGTTCTGTCTACTTTGTGGATTCCAGAGACTAAACTCAGGTTGTCAGGCTGAGCAGCTAATACAGTACCTGCTGAATCATCTAACTGCTATCTTGTATCTTTGAAAAAAAAAAAACTTTTAAATATTTTTGTCAGCATCTATAAAGTTTGTTGGAACTCTAACTGGAATCATATTAAATTTATAGTCCAATTTAGGAAGAAATAAAATGTCAACAATACTCTTCATATTCATGAGCATGCTCTATCTTTGTTCAGAATTTTTTTTTTATTTCTCGCAGTTGTGTTGCTTATTTTCACTATTAAAGTCTTATATTCTGTTAAACATATACCTTGATATTTCATGAGTTTTAGAATTACTTTGCTATTATTACATGGTTTTATGCCTATATTTAGTTGGCATGTGAGTGAATGGGGAGGTCAGAAAACAACCTTTCAGAGTTATTTTTCTCTTTTCTACTGTATGGGATTCAGTATGGTTGCTGAACATTTATGGTTCAATGGTTTTTTTGTTGGCTTCTACTGTCACGTGGTCAGAGAACACCCGCTCTGCATTTTCAAACCTTTGTACTTCATTGACACTGATTTTATGAGCTGGCATGATTCAGAACTACTGACTAACATATACCCTTGAAAGAAACTTACTTTTCAACTGTTGGATATAGAGGTCTGTAAATATCAATAAGGACAAGCTGTTGAGTTAATTTAGTTCTATTACTAAGATTTTATACTGTTATCTTGTCCTTTGCTGAGAAAAAAGATCTTCAAATATTGCTTTTTTAAAAAAATTTTACTTTACATGCATCGGATGTTTTGCCTGCAACTGTATGCCACTTGAGTGCCTGGTGCCCAGAGAGCAGCAGAGTGTGTTAGGTGTGAGCTGTTGTTGTTGGAGCTCAGAACCAAACCAGATGTCTCTAGAAGAGCAGACGGTGCTAGTAACGGCTGAGCCATCTCTCTATTACTTAAGATCTTCACATCTTCATTTACATAAATCTATTTCTTTTTTTTTGGTTTTTTTTTTTTGAGACAGGATTTCTCTGTGTAGCCCTGGCTGTCCTGGAACTCACTCTATAGACCAGGCTGGCCTCGAACTCTCGAACTCAGAGATCCACCTGCCTCTGCCTCCCAAGTGCTGGGATTAAAGGCGTGCGCCACCACCGCCCGGCCATAAATCTATTTCTAACCCTATACATTTTTTGCTTTACCTATTTTAATGTTTTCAATAGGTGTACACACATTTGTCACATTTTCCAAATATTTTTATTCTCATCACTTTTGAATTCAATGCCTATACATAAACAGCTGAGTATTTCCTAAGAGTTTAATAATGACCTTAGATAAAGTCTTGACTTTTAGGGTGTAAAAACTAACACTGGCTATCTTTTAGGGTTATGAAATTTTTATTTAAGCTGTTCAAACAAATATTTGTATAAGAAGTATCAGAGAAGAACTATCATAATGATGAAAGAATTCTCACATTGCTAGGCAGTTCAAAAGGGAATGACTGTCATTAATTTAATAAAAATGGCCCAATTAGCCTCTGTGCTAGATCAATTAAAAATTCAATTGCATAATGATATATCAGTACTTCTAGTAAAACTACTATACCCCTTTCCATTTAATGGCCCATCAGTTCTGTGACTGAAGATAATATGAGAAGACCCATTTACTAATGCATTATTACATCATCTTTACACGAAATAAGGCCCATCAGGCAGTATTAAATTAGCCTGAATCTTGTAGAATGTCAGCAACATTTTATATATATTAACAGCAGAGTTAATGTTCCTTGGGGTATGCTGTTGAAGAAAAATAGTAAAGGTGGCATTTGCGGTAAGTTTGTAGTCACTATTTATCTTCCTTTGTATTTTTGTCACTTGTGAATATTTATGACAAAGTAGCAATTGGTTAAGCATAGTTTTTACTTCTTATCCATTAACCATGCATTATTTGGAATATAAGCTTTACTTTGAATGAGAGTTTATCATTGCCATAGTGAACATTATTATAAGATAGAATCTTATAAGTTATAGTTATTATAAGAAAGAGTCAGGGAGTCTCAGAACTTGGTGACTTTCCTGTTTCAGTACAGGAAGCCCCATGCCGGATGACATCTTTATTTTTATAATTTGAGTTTCCCAAGCTTATGCTCAGGATTCAAGTCAGTTGGTGTTATCCGCCATAATTTCTCCAACAGATGCAGCACAGTAAGAGCTAGAAAACAGTAATAAATAGCAGAACCATTGTTCTTTTTGTAGCAATGAATGCCTTTTACTGGTTTCAAGGAGCCCTTTGTCTTCACTGATGCAGTCTGTCTTAGTTGTAAAACAATCTTTCCACTGCTTTGCTATACTATGAAGTTCCTCTTTAGGATCATAGATAGCTTGTGCTATAAACTTTTTGGAAACATATTCTCACATGTCCATCTTAAGCCTTGTGTTTTGTTGTTATACATTCTATAAGGTTTGCTGTTCTCTTTGCATGGGACTTCTTGATCTCTACAATGTTTGTGAACAGTTGTCAAACAGTCCCTTTTAATACTTATGTAAATTACAGGCTCTTAGGATGCATGATAAATAAGTAAGCTCTTAGTTTTCTCTTCAACCAAAGTCATTAAAAGTGAAGGACATTGGAGCATAAACTAAGAATGTGAAAGGCTCTTACTGAAGCGGTTACACCATAGTTAGAAACTTCAATCATCAGCTTAGGTTTACTACTTGTTGTATATAAAGCCATGAAAACTATCCCTGAACAACACTTGCTTTCTAGTCTGCATGAGTTGCTGAAAAGAGTCACCGTGAGCATTTTAAAACACTATAGAATGTTTTAAAACAATGTCAGAGTATAAGTTTCCTCCTTTATCAAGTTGGGAACTTTAATCTTTTCTCTCAAAGAAAAGCATTTTAGGGTTTCTTTTGGCATATCCCAAGTGGCAGCTTTAATACTCTTACAAGCTGGGGCATTACTGGATAACTAAGAGTTTCTTGAACACAAGCACTATGATACTACAATCGTCACGTATGGGGAGGAAATGTATAGAGCAGATGAACACATTATACAAAGGAGTGACTCACCTTCTAGATGGTTCATCATACACGACTCAGAATGTCAGGTAATCTAAAACTGACCAATGGTTTGATTCTGAAATTTTCCATTTCATATTTTCAAAACAAAGTTGACTGTGGGTAATTGAAACCAGAGATAAGGGATTTTTATTTATTTCAAAGATATGTTCTTATTTTGTAGCCTCTAAGCTGGCCTCAAACTCAACAATCCTCATGCCTCTCAGCCTCGAAGATTCTGGGATTATAGGTGTGAGGCCACAATGTCTAACTCATGAGGCAGCTGTTACATTTAACAAATCACTTATTCTGACTATCATTGTTTGTTGTATTTGCTAGGAACTATGAATATTATTAACCAGAGTGTTATTATTAGTATGATAGTTAAGGTGACTCAAGATACTCATGGCTTAGATTAGACCAAATCCCATAAAGACTGCCTTTCTGTTTTTTGTTTTTGTTTGAGGGGTGGGGCTAAATTCAGAATTCCGTAAGAAAATAGTGAAAAAGAGGACCATTAGCAAAAACACACTATGTGAAAAACCTGTAAGGGTAGAAGAAAGTCTCCAGTACAAAGCCAGCTGAGGCCTGAAATACTTGGTGAGCTTTGATAAAATGAAAGCACTTCTCATGGCAACAGCACAGCAACAAGTACAATACATTCAAGGTACATGTGTTTATCACATGCTCTTCACTGCATGTATCAACAATTTGCTTTTCCTATGGGAAACATGGGAATTTATTTCCAGAAGTAAGATGTATTTAGAAAGCAGAGAAATTTTGTTTATTTTGTCTCCAATTAAATGGAAGTTAAGAAAATTTCAACTGAAGAAAGGAAATCATCTCAAGATGGGACAATGGAAAGAGAAGATATGTTGAGCTGCTATAACAAAACAATCCTATCACACGAAGTCATAAAGTTATATGAATATACAATGGTGAAATCATGTTGATAAAGTTCTATCTTCTCTATCATTACATAAATGTAAACATGGCTAAACTTACCTGACAACCTGATAATCCAGAGTCTCTGCTGTACAGGGAAAATGAGCCTCTCTCTGATGCTTTCCCTATAAAACCAAGAGAAAAACTTTGTATAAAAAATTTCATTGATGGACAATCAATTAAGCTTAAAAACTATTCATTTTAGTCTCAGTAAATACTTGACCATAAACGTGTCATCACTAAGAATACTGTCAAAAGAATAGACACCTAAGTAGTGAACAATATAACTCACGGAGGACATTCACACATTTTTACTTCAAAATAGACATTTTTATTTCTTTCAGAAATGAAAACAGTAGAGACAGAGATGACTGAACATTTTGCTACAGAGCTCAGGCTGGCTTTGAGATCATAGCAATCCTCCTGGTTCAGTCTCCCAGTCTTGCCTTGACTATAGGCATGCGTGACTCATAGTTCTATTCTTTCTGGGAGAAGTGTGTTGGGGGTAGGATGGGAATGTCCTCTTTGTAGTCCTCTGGCTGTCCAGGAGCTTACTGACTGTCCTCCAACTCAGGGATCTGCCTGCCTCTGCCACTTGAGATTAACAGGACCAATCTTGCTGGGATTAGACATGGGCATCACCACATCCAGCTACAGCTCCACACAATTTTATTACGATTTTAAACATGAAGAATTTTTAATTCGAAAAATATGCATATGAAGTTAATGGCCTAGAAACCTTTCCTGAAGCAAGAGGATCATATAGAAAGGAAATGCTAACTTACAATGACTTAAAAAGTTCACTGGGAAAAAAAATTAAGGTGGCTTGCACCTGCATTTATAGGCATGTTGTTTTTTTGGAATGATGTTAGTTTGTCAGATATTAAAAATCTTTCATAGTTTCTATTCTTAATTTAATAAAAAGGTTTTCACTGGAAACAGCTCTTACCTGATATACTTGGTGAGAAAGAATTGGGAGATTATGGCAGTATAAAGGCAGTATATCTGTTTAGACAGTCACTTAACACAGTATAGTATCAACTTCATGGCTGAAACACTAAGTCTTTCCTGCCCGAGAAATTCCTACCTTCAAATATTAATAAGCAGTAGACTTAGTAATACAATAATTAACTACACATATTACATTACAACATAAATTACATTGCAAGTCATAAATACAAATATTTATCAATTAGAAACAGGCTCTGAAAGACTGCAAACCTAACCACCAACTTAAAAACATATTGTACTCAGACTCAAATGTACTAGTAAGAACTTAAAACAAGTTAAGGTAGAAAAGGGAATAAAAGACCATGTGGATATCAGCCTGAGCAGCAACAAAGTCCTTTAGAATATTAATGATTGAGATAATTCAGAAAAATGTAAAACTGGGCTCAGTGAGATGGTTTGGCAGGTAAGGATTTGATGCTTAGAACCCATGTCAGGGTGATAGAGGAAAAGAACCAAGTCCAAAGTTGTCTTCTGACCTCCACATGTGCAATCATGGCATGTGTATATCTATCACCATAATATTAATAAATATAAAAGAATTTAATTTTAGACCTTTGCCTGTAAATATTCCTAAACTATTTTCCATTCACAGCTATACTCAAATCAGAGGGGATAAGAATAAATAAGAGATGACAGTATTACACATTTCAACGTCTAATACAGTAAACAAATAATTTGCTATTTATTCAAATGAGATTTTGAAATAGAAGTTTTCCTTTTCCCTTTTTCTTTTACTGTATCTTTTTTTTTTTTAAAGATTTATTTATTTTATGTATACAAGTACACCATTGCTGTCTTCAGACACACCAGAAGAGGGCTCTGGATTCCATTACAGATGGTTACGAGCCACCATGTGGTTGCTGGGAATTGAACTCAGGTCCTCAGAGCAGTCAGTGTTCTTAACTGCTGAGCCATCTCTCCAGCCCTGGATATTTTCTTTATTTACATTTCATTTCCATACCCCTCTATGAGGGTGCTCCCCCACCCACCCACTCCCACCTTCTTGTCATGGCATTCTCCTACACTGGGGCACCAAACCCCCACAGGATCAAGAGCCACTCCTCTCACTGATGTCCAACAAGGCCGTCCACTGTCACGTATGTAGCTGGAGCTACACATAGGTCCCTCTATGTGTACTCTTTGGTTAGTGGTCCAGTCTCCAGGAGCTCCAGGTGTTTGATGAGTTAACACTGTTGCTCCTCCTACAGGGCTGCAAACCCCTCAGCTCCTTCAGTCCCTTCTCCAACTCTTCCATCTGGGACCCCACACTCAGTCCAATGGTTTGCTGCAAGCATCCACCTCTGTATTTGTCAGGTTCTGTCAGAGACTCTCAGGAGACCACCATATCAGGCTCTCGGCAACAAGCACTTCCAAGCATCCACAACAGCATCCTGGTTTGGCTACTGTATATGGGATGGATCCCCAAGTGAGGCAGTCTCTGGATGGCCTTTCCTTCAGTCTCTGCTCCACACTTTGTCTCCATATTTCCTCCTGTGAGTATTTTGTTCCCCCTTCTAAGAAGCACTAAAGCACTAAAACACTTTGGTTTTCCTTCTTCTTGAGCTTCATATGGTCTATGAATTGTATCCTGGGTATTCTGAGCTTTTCGGCTAGTATTCATTTACCAGTGAGTGCATACCATGTGTGTTCTTTTGTGATTGGGTTACCTCATTCAGGATGATATTTTCTAGTCCATCCAGCTGCCTGTGAATTTCATGAAGTCATTATTTTCAATAGCTGAGTATTACTCCAGTGTGGAAATGTACCACATTTCCTGTACCCATTCCTCTGTTGAGGGATATTTGGGTTCTTTCCAGCTTCTGGCTATTATAAATATGGCCGCTATGAACATAGTAGAGCATGTGTTCTTATTACATGTTGGAGCCTCTTCTGGGTATATGACAAGTAGTAGTATAGCTGGCTCCTCAGGTAGTACTATGTCCAATTTTCTGAGGAACCACTGGACTGATTTCCAGAGTGGTTGTACCAACTTGCAATCCCACCAACAATGGAGGAGTGTTCTCTTTCTCCACATCCACACCAGCATCTGCTGTCACCAGAGTTTTTGATCTTTGTCATTCTGGCTGGGGTGAGGTGGACTATCACAGTTGTTTTGATTTGCATTTCCCTGATAACTAAGGATAATGAACATTTCTTTAGGTGCTTCTCAGCCATTCGAGTTTCCTCAGTTGAGAATTCTTTTACCTCTGTTCCCCATTTTTTAATAGGGTTATTTGGTTTGTTGGAGTCTAACTTCTTGAGTTCTTTGTGTATATGGGATATTAGCCCTCTATCGGATGTAGGATTTGTAAAGATCTTTTCCCAATCTGTTGGTGGCCACTGTGCCCTATTGACAGTGTCCTTTCCCTAACAGAAGCTTTGCAATTTTATAAGGTACCATTTGTCGATTCTTGATCTTAGAGCATAAGCTACTGGTGTTCTGTACAGGAAAATTTCCCTATGCCCATGTATTCCAAGCTTTTCCACACTCTCTTCTACTACATTCAGTGTATCTGGTTTTATGTGGAGGTCCTTGATCCACTTGGACTTGAGCTTTGTACAGGGAGATAAGAATGGATCAATTTGCATTCTTCTACATGTTGACCACCAGTTGAACCAGCACCATTTATTGAAAATGGTATCTTTTTTTCAACTGGATGGTTTTAGCTTCTTTGTCAAAGATCAAGTGACCATAGGTGTGTGGGTTCATTTCTGGGTCTTCAATTCTATTCCACTGATCTACTTGCCTGTTCCTGTACCAATACCATGCAGTTTTTATCACTATTGATCTGTAGTATATGAGGTCAGGGATGGTCATTCTCCCAGAAGTTCTTTTATTGTTGAGAATAGTTTTCGCTATCCTGTTTTTGTTTTTTTGTTTTTTTGCTATTCCAAATACATTTGAGAATTGCTCTAACTCTATGAAAATTGAGTTGAAATTTTGATGGTGATTGCATTGAATCTGTAGATTGCTTTCATCAAGATGGCCATTTTTGCTATATCAATCCTGCCAATCCATTAGCATGGGAGATCTTTTCATCTCCTGAGGTCTTCTTCGATTTCTTTCTTCAGAGACTTGAAGTTCTTGTAATACAGATCTTTCACTTGTTTGGTTAGAGTCACACCAAGATATTGTATATTATTTGTGACTATTGTGAAGGGTGTCATTTCCCTAATTTCTTTCTGAAGACTGTTATCTTTTGAGTAGAGGAAGGCTACTGATTTGTTTGAGTAGATTTTATATCCAGCCACTTTACTGAAGTTGTTTATCAGGTATAGGAGTTCTCTGGTGGAAGTTTTGGGGTCACAAGTATACTATCATATCATCTGCAAATAGCAATATTTTGACTTCTTCCTTTCCAATTTGTATCCATTTGACCTCCCTTTGTTGTCTAATTGCTCTAAACCAGAACTTCAAGTACTATATTGAATAGATAGGGAGAGATTGGGCAGGCTTGTCTAGTCCCTGATTTTAGTGTGAGTGCTTCAAGTTTCTCTTCATTTAGTTTGATGTTGGCTACTGGTTTGCTGTAAATTGCTTTTACTATGTTTAGGTATGGGCCTTGAATTTCTGATCTTTCCAAAACTTTTAACATGAAGGGATGTTGAATTTTGTCAAATGTTTTTCAGCATCTAATGAAATGACCATGTGGTTCTTTTCATTGAGTTGGTTTATGTAGTGGATTACATTGATGGATTTCCATGTATTGAACCATCCCTGCATCCCTGAGATGAAGCCTACTTGACTGTGGCGATCATTTTGATGTATTCTTGGATTCGGTTTGTGAGAATTTTATTGAGTATTTTTGTATTGATATTCATAAGGGAAATTGGTCTGAAGTTCTCTTTGTTGGGTCTTTGTGTGGTTTTGTTATCAGTGTAACTGTGGCTTCATAGAATGAATTGGGTAGTGTTTCTTCTGTTTCTGTTTGGTAGAATGGTTTAAAGAGTACTGGTATTAGGTCTTCTTTGAAGGTCTGACAGATTTCTGCAATATACTCATGTGGTCCTGGGCTTTTTTTTTTGTTGGGAGACTTTTAATGACTGCTTCTATTTCTTTAGGGGTTATGGGACTGTTTAGATGTTTTATCTGATCCTGACTTAACTGTGACATTTATTATCTGTCTAGAAAATTATTCATTTCATCCAGATTTTCCAGTTTTATTGAGTATAGGCTTTTGGAGTAGGACTGATGAGTTTTTTAATTTCCCCCATTCCTGTTATGCCTCTCTTTTCAGTTCTGATTTTGTTAATTTGGATACTATTGTTGTGCCTTCTGGAAAGTCTGGTTAAGGGTTTATCTATCTTGTTGATATTCTCAAAGAATCAGCTCCTGGTCTTGTTGGTTCTTTGTATAGTGTCTCTATTTGGTTGATTTCAGCCCTGAGTTTGATTATTTCTTGCCCTATATTCCTCTTGGGTGTATTTGCTGCTGCTGCTGCTGCTGCTTCTCCTTCTTCTTCTTCTTTTTTTTGTTGTTGTTGTTCTAGAGCTTTCAGGTGTGCTGTCAAGGTGCTACTGTATGCTCTCTCCTGTTTCTTTTTGATGGCACGTAGAGCTATGAGTTTTCCTCTTAGCACTGCTTTCATTGTGTCCCATAAGTTTTGGTATGCTGTGCCTTCGTTTTCATTAAATTCTAAAAAGTCTTTAATTTCTTTCTTTATTTCTTCCTTGACCAAGTTATCATTGAGTAAAGCATTGTTCAACTTCCATGTATATGTGGGCTTTCTGTTGTTTTTGTTGTTATTGAAGACCAGCCTTAGTCCCTGGTGACCTGATAGGATAAATGGGATTATTTCAGTCTTCTTGTACCTGTTGAGGCCTGTTTTGTGACCAATTACATATATGGTCAATTTTGCAGAAGGTACCATGAGGTGCCGAGAAGAACGTATATTCTTTTGTTTTAGGATGAAATGTTCTATAGACATCTGTTAAATCCATTTGGTCCATTATTTCTGTTAGTTTTACTGTGTCTTGTTTAGTTTCTATTTCCATGATCTGTCCATCGAGAGAGGGGTGTTGAAGTGTCCCACTATTACTGTGTGAGGTGCAATGTGTGTTTTGAGCTTTAGTAAAGTTTCTTTTATGTATGTGGGTGCCCTAGCATTTGGAGCATAGATGTTCAGAACTGAGAGCTCTTCTTGGTAGATTTTTCCTTTGATGTGTAAGAAGTGTCCTTCCTTATCTTTTTTGATAACTTTTGGTTTAAAGTCGATTTTATTTGATATTAGAATGGCTATTCCAGCTTGTTTCTTGGGACCATTTGCTTGGAAAATTGTTTTCCAGTCTTTTACTCTTGAGGTACTGCCTGTCTTTGACAATGAGGTACGTTTCCTGCATGTAGCAAACTGCTGGGTCCTGTTTACTTATCCAGTCTGTTAGTCTATGTCTTTTTATTGGGGGAATTGAGTCCATTGATGTTAAGAGATATTAAGGAATAGTGCTTGTTGCTTCCTGTTATCTTTGTTGTTAGAAGTGGAATTATGTCTATGTGGCTATTTTCTTTTGAGTTTCTTGAAAGAAAATTACTTTCTTGCTTTTTCTAGAATGTTGTTTCCCTCCTTGTGTTGTAGTTTTTCATCTATTATCCTTTGTAGGGCTGGATTTGTGGGAAGATATTGTGTAAATTTGGTTTTGTCATGGAATATTTGTTTTCTTCATCTATGGTAATTGAGAGTTTTGTTGGGTATAGTAGCCAATTAATTACTAATTGCAGTAAATATTCCAGAAACAATTCCTGAGCACAAACATATACTAGAAATTTTCCTTGTTTGTATTGTAAAAGCCAGTTATGACTTCTCTTCATTTTTATGAGTTGCACTAATTTGCAACCACAAATTTCAGTTCACCACTATATAAATCCTCCCATGTCCTACAAGCAGTTAAAACTTAAACACACATAAACACAGACACACACATATAAACACACAAAATCTGGTGTAAACCTAGATATTAACCTACAAAAAAAAAGAAATATGGGGCTGGAGAGATGGCTCAGCGCTGACTGCACTTCCAGAGGTCCTGAGTTCAAATCCCAGCAACCACATGGTGGCTCACAACCATCTGTAATGAGATCTGATGCCCTCTTCTGCTGTGTCTGAAGACAGCTACAGTGTATTCATATATAATAAATAAATAAATCTTTTAAAAAAAAAAGAAAAAAAGAAAAAAAAGAATATGAGTATTTAAAAGAATTACTTCTATCAACATCATTGTATTCAAATTTAAAGCATCTTAATGCATAAATCATGAGTTTTTCCTATATTTGGTTTTTCAGAGAAACAATATAAAATCCCAAAGTCATATCCAAACATTTGGAGACAAATCCAAATTGATGACAGTCTTCTGTGCAAACTACCCCTTTCTTCTTGGCTACATATAAAAGTCATTTACCTAACACTTGTGGATGTACAGGCTGCTCCTCCCCTCCTACGGATGAAACCTATTGCCAGTTCCATGTAGTATGACTCTTATTAACCATCTGAAGAAACATAAGGTGCCGTCTTACAAAACGAGCAACTGTACAATGCAACTGGGTTTAACTGAGCATGACCTGAGGTGATCTAAAAAAGAAAATCACAACATTCTTTTGGCAGTACTAGGGATTCTACTCCTATTAGGGAGCCCCACACACAGCCTGAGACTTGGGACAGCAGATTATTAAATTGGTCTCTTGACTCTTGCTCCTCTTTTAAGCTAACTAGGCAGGATACTAGTCATTTACTATTAATGCCTTCATTCATTCTGTTAGCAAAATCAACTCAGGAACATGCACCTCACACAGGCCTGCTCTGTTTAATTAACATTTATAAAGTACTTGGAAATTCCTGTCTGACAGACCTAAAGCCAACACTATCTACATAGAACCATATGGTACTATGCTACCATAGATCTCATTTGGGTAGCAACTTGCTCAATCTTATAGAAAAAGGGGCTTTTACTCTAACAGTTTCTGTTTAAAAATGAGGGTGTGTTGCCTTTATGTGGGATATGTTTCTCTAGCTGGGCTGCCTCCTCTGGTCTCAATGGGAGAAGAAGTACTCAGCCTTCCAGAGACTGGAATTGCCAGGGGTGGGGAAATACCCCCCAGGGGGGGCACCCACTCAGAGGAGAAGGGGGGAAGGAGGAAGGACTGTGGGAGAGGGGCAATGAGCAGATTGTAAAGTGAATAATTTAAAAAAAATTAAATAAAAATATTTCTTAAAATAATAAAGATTTTTGCCAAAAAAGACGGCTTTCAAATAAATGTTTACCTGTTTCTTCACAACAATTTGTTTTAAGCATTATTAGTGAGCATCTGTGCTAGGCACAGCACCCGCTAGACTGAAGATCCTTAAGTTCCCAGTGCCAAAAGTACAGATGCTGGATTCTCTGTGCCCTCCTTTTGTCCATTCCATGTCAACTCACTCACACAGCTATTAAAGGGGAGGCCTCAGCAAAGGAAAGGCCAAGCCAAGTCTGAGTTCAGATTAACAGAGGGAATTCCTACAAAGCTCAGTGATTTAAAAAGTCCAAGGTACTGGTACTGTTTTAACCAGCCAATAGATTATAAACAGCTTCTTAGGCAAGAATTTTACAGGACTTCCAAGATGAGATAATTTGAAAGTTCTTTAGACATGACCTCTTATGACTTTTAAGCCCAAAAGAACGCCCCAAACCAACTATTATCCATGTGTTCTCTTCTCCAATTAGATTATACATTAGCCTATATAAGACAGTTTGCCTTTAGTCAGTCAAAAAGGTGGAGCAGTCAGTAAGAAATCATCATAAGCTAGCAATTTTTGCTGTTTATTAAAATTATGGACTACCTTATGTTCCAACATCTCATGTATAAGACATAAAAAGGTGCACACTGTATATATCATAAAACCTAAGCTTCACTTCTCTGAATTGTTTGACTATGTTCTGTGCTGACTGTCATCCCTCACTCTACAGCAGAGCTATCTGGCTAACTTTGTGTTACACTACCTGTGATCTCTAAGCTGTCTCAGAAAGCACGGTGCTCAATTATCCACTGCTCATGTGGCACCGCCACTGTCCCTTTAGTAGAACTTGTGTGTGCTTTTTCACTTCATATCTCTACACTTGTTCAACTACATGTCTAAATTTGTAGAAAAGATAGTTTCACTTTTATAGCAATCCAACGGAATAGAGGATTAAGACTTTGTCATTTGCCTACATTTCAAGAGAAAATGTCAGAAATGTTTAATTTGTTGAAATAATAAAATAGTATTTATATCTTAAAGTATTTTAATTAGTGGTTTTCAAGCAACAAATGATTTAGTAAGTTAAAGTTCCCCAGCATCTTACCCATATCCACAGGGGAAGAAATAAATATGGGGTTAAAAAGATGGCCAAGCTCTTAAGGTTAGGTTGACAACCCAAATACTAAAGAAGAAATTCAAAGTAAACTAATAGTTCATCAACAAATAACTTGACTAGAGGCTGGAAAAAAAAAGCAAATTCTCAAATGCAATTACTTTTGGCACTTTGTTTCCTTTCTGGTATTAACATATCTTTGTAACCACACACTTATATAACCTCCTCCTCTTCCTCTTCCTCCTTTTCTTCACAGATTGACTCTACCAAATCATTATCAATGCTCCTCTCAGAAATGTGTTGTATTATATAATGAGCAGAATATTAAGTCACTATTGCTTGTTCAATAAAATTCTCAACTTTTCTGTATTTTGGCTCTTTTAGACCATGATCTTACCAGGCACGATCAGTATGGATGTCTGGCTTTTATGGCACCCTGGAATCAGAAGGTAGCTGCCACTTGTTCAGAGAATAATTGTCTTGAACTCTAGACTTTTATTTGAGTGCCAGGGACAGATTCTATTCCAAGACTTGATTTATGTTATATAGCCACATAAGAGCAAAACAGCATAAAAAATTATGCTGCAGATTAGAGAACAATAAGTGATTACTAATTACCAAGCTTTCTTGACAGTTAGAATTGGAGCAGAAGAAAAAGAACTCAATGGAGCTGCTACCATTCCTCATTATCTGGTCATAATCAGAGTGGTGAGGGTCATGTGTTTGCTGTGCACTGGCTGAGTCACATGAGCAATTTACTGAACTTCTTTCTAGGTCTCAGTTCCTATTCCTGCTTGGTTTAATCTCAAGTTTGAACTGTAATGGATTCTATTTAATTGGCCCCAAAGTTTGATAATCACAAATAACACTATGAGTCAGGCATCTTACTTTTCGTGTGATATAAATTTGGGTACTGCATGCAGTAAAAGGTGAGGACAAGCTGTTAAGAAATTCAGGGACTTGGATGATAAGCACTGACGAAAATGGAGCATGTAAGCAAAGCACCAAGCAGCTAATCTACACATCCTACTGATGATACCTGCAAATATGATGTACTAAACCTGGCAAATTCTGTGTCAATACAACCCAAACCACTGGGGCTAGAGAGATGGCTCACCAGTAAGAGCACCAGCTTCTCTTGCAGAGGACGTTGGTTCAGTTTCCAGCACCTACATGATGGTGCACACTCTCCTATAATTCCAGTTCTGCAGAACCAGCCATGTTCACCCATTAATAAATTGCTTTAAAAAAAAACCTGCTGAAATCACCAAGACATCACTGTATTCGAAGAAAAGCTCTACATGTTCATGCATTTTCTAACTTGGGCTTAAACACTTAACTTGGGCAAACTGAAAATGAGTAAAACCAGTTTCAATTTCTCAATGGGTCAAAACCCAAAGCTCATTTGTGATTAATAAGACATTTGTCAAAATAAGAGTTTACATACCAATTGAAATGGTTAAATAGGAGAATGTGATAAAGGGCTGGAAAGACTGACTGGTGGTTAAGAGAACTTGCAGCTCTTCTAGAGGATTAGAATCTATGTCCCAGCATTCATGTCACCTGCTTATCTGTTAACTGTAGCTCTAAGGGATACACAATGTGCTCACTCTCTCTGTCTCTCTCTGTCTCTCTCTCTCTACACACACACACACACACACACAGTGTGGTAATACCTGTCTGTAATTCTAACAATGAACAAGTAGGTTTAGGAGGATTCCATATTGGAGGCCAGCCTGGCCCAAATATAAAGAGAGACAATGCTCAAAAAGATACTGGCTGTAAGCTAGCATCTGATATTGCAATTCTGTAGCAGATGTATAATGGAACTTCTCCATTCCTCAAGTGCAGCTAATGTGAACTGGGAATAAAAACAGCCTCCTTACTGTGTTTTTGTAATGCTAAAATATAGTGGCATATAAAACGCTTAGAATAGTGGTAAACAAACAAACAAACAAACAAAAAGGTATTCAAATTTTAATTACTTTTCTTTCTGACAGGGTTTTATGTAGCCTAGGCTGACCAAATGACTGGTCCTATGGCCCCCAACTCCTGAGAGCTGGATCCTAAGTGGGTATTACCATGACTATTCTTAAAATGTACATATAAAGCATAGTAAAAAGAATGAACAAACCTTTCCCTGCCAATTCTTGGTTTCTCCCTGAGTGTTATTTAGGTAACTTGCATTTAATTTGGAATTACTGATCAGGGCAATTTTGGAGATCTATTTATCTCTGTACCACCTGGGTACTTGTGCAATTCTGCAGTTTGGATGCCCCAACCTCTGGGATTACATGAGCCACCATACCCCAGTCACTGTCCCATAACTGCTCCTTTCATCTTTTACTTTTCTGTGTTTTAATGTAGATAATTTGATATCATGTGTGGAAAAAGAATGCTCAGTCCAAGAGATAAGCATACCCTCTTCCTATGTAAGGCATTAAATATGGCAGTGAGCTCTCATTCCATTCTCTTGCACTGTTCTTTCCTTGTAGTTTTTAGGTTTCTACTGTTGTACTTCTCTTCTGTTTTGGTTCAGGTTCAATCTCCTATAGATTCTTGTGTTGGTTACTTGCCCTGTTGTGGCAAAATATCTGACAAGACAAAAACTTGAAAGTCAACTATGGAAGCACACACCTTTAATCCCAGTGATTAAAAGGCACAAGCAGGTGGATCACCTCTGAGAGTTTGTGGCCAGCCTGGTTATTGAGTTCCACGACAGCCAAGGCTATAAAGAGAGACCCTGTCACAAAACAAAACAAAACAAAACAAAACAAAACAAAACAAAACACTTTAAGAAAAGAAAGGTTATTCTGGTTCATAGTCTGAGGACACAGTTCATCACAGTTCATCACAGTGGTTAAGTCCTGGTGGCAGGAGCATGTGTGCTTGTGCTCAACTTGCTTTTTCCTTTTTATACAATCCAGAACCTAAGCCAAGAAAAATGGTGACATCGACTTTTAGATCTTTCCACTTGTATAATCTTATCAACATAACCGCTGCCTCTCAGGCACGCTTAGAGGATAATTATCCCTCAAAGGTATTCCTGGAGGCTTGTCTTCCAGGTGAGTCCAAATCCTATAAAAGTGGATAATCCACACTAAACATCACTGTCTTGTAAAACTGTGCCTTTGGACATTTTCTTTCCCTCTCTTCCTTTCTGTAGAAGTCAAACCCTGTTTGTACCTGAACTGACTCTGGGTTTACTGAGAGGAATGAGACGGTACTTGGTTCCCAGGTCTGAGACAAGTTTCCATTCTTCCTCAAGCACTTGTCTCATGATCAAGAGACTTTGCTATTCCCACAGCAGCTCAAGTCTTTTGAAATGACTATCTAGGGAAACTGACCCCTGCTCAGTCTTATCTTTCCTGAGAGTCATGGGAGACATGAGGAAAAAAACCTCAAAAGCAACAATGAGGCCACCCTTTGATTTTATTTATATATTTTTGGTGACGACATTTGTTGTTGCTAAGATTTGCACCGCTCTTTCCAACCACTGGAAAGATGGTAGCTCATATCTGGCACTCTGGAGTACTTTCACTTAGAAATTCCATGAGTTTCTCTCCTTTGGCTGCTTCTTATTTTCCTATACTATACCACTCTCATCTCCTCTATACACCTGTGCTGATGAGCACATTTCTAACAGCTAATTAAATATCCTTCATTGCTGGTTCCACATCTACATAATTTCTGGGTTTACTATGTCTATTGATGAATGTTTTTCAAATATCCCACTCCATTTCATATCCTAGTGATGTATAAGTCAATGTTATATCTTAGAAAGTGTATATTTTGGGGTGCTAGATTTTTGTTATATTCCTTTAAAAATGTCAGGCAATAGTCAAGTGCCTTGGATTTAGTGTAGTCCTTTCCCAGGCTCGCCTTTAAGTTTGTTGCAGTTTGTTCAGGACAGTACTAATTTACTTCTACTAACACAACAGCCTTCTGAAGACTCTAGAGACACCTGCTAAAAATGAGGTTTTTCTATTTTGGTTCGATGGAAAAACTCAGCTTCATCTGAGTTTCAGCAATTACTCAGTGTATTCCTTTTGGGGGAATTTCCCCCTGGTCTAAGTTAAACTGCCTCACATGTGCAAGTAGAGCAGTAGTCAGGAAAGCAATGCAAACACCAAGTTCCCCCTCACCTGTTTGCCTTCCAAATCCTAGCTACTTATTCAGTAACATTTTGCTATAATTCAGTTCATGTCAAAACCAACCAACCAAACAAACAAACCTTAGAAAATCTAGAATTTTATTTTGATGCTTCTGTCTTAAACTGTCGTAAAGAAATCCTTGTTTCTAACATGAGCTACTTTACACAGCGCCTAAAATCTCACTAAAGTGAGCTAACACATGAATGAGCAACAAACTGCTTGCTCTATGAGTATTATCTTCTATGAAGCATACAGTTATTTACCAAAGGTTACAAAGCTGGAGACACATCATTTCACTCACAGAATGTCTAGTTCTTAGTTTTCTGCCATCAGCTTTTCATTAGTGAAGTTCAATGTCATGTAGCTGTGCAAGTTTTAAAAATTCTTGGTATAGGTATTTGTATAAGGTGTTAGTAAATAATATTATTTAGAAGCCATTCTTAAAGCACATCTCTATATTAGATCAGAATTACACTGACTTTGAAAATTGCTTACTATATCAGACTCTCTCTCTCTATATATATATGTATATATATATATATACACATATATATATGTGTATATATATATGTATATATATATATTTTTTTTCAATAAAACGATCAATCTCTGTAAAACATATTTTTATAACCAATACTAATACTTCTACTTAAGGTGCTGCAGAGATGGCTCAGAGATTAAAAGTACATACTGCTCTTGCAGAGAACCTGAGTTCAGTTCCCAGTACTCATACTGGATGGCTGACAATGGCCTGTAACTCCAGGTCTAGAAGGGTCTGAGGCCAGTGAACTCTAAAAACACCTGAACTCACGTACAACTAACAATCTCACACAACTACCCCAGCTCCACATAAATAGATGCATAAATAAAACATCCTTACACTTAAAAAATTATTATTAGAGCCAGTGTGGACCAATATATTTGTGATCTCACCTTCTAAGGCCCCACCGGGTCCTTGGGAGCTCACACTTGCTACAGCCCTTACACTGGCTGGCCAGTGAATCCTGGGAATTTTCCTGTTTCTACCTTCCTAGGACTGGGATTACAAGGGCTTGCCACTCAAGTCCTCACGCCTGTGTGAGAAAATACCTTTTCAAGGGAGTCATCTCCCCTGCCCTTCCATCTGAGCATTTTTGTAGATTTGTATTGTGTCAGTTTTTTCTCCAACATTTCAAATCCTCTGCAACTAAAGTTCACTGGGCTCAACAGCCCTTTGACACAAGCTATTCTCTGGGAAGAACATTCATGCCCTGTTCAAATGACACTACCTGTTTTATTACTGACTCACCTGCGTAAAACATTGACACTCTGACATTTCTTTCTCTATTATTTTTTTAAGATGTTAAAAAGTCTTATCCTGTAGAAAGGCTCACCAATAACTTTCAACAAGCTGTCATAACATAACTATCCCTTTTCTTAAAAGTTTGAGAATTCTTTTAACTCATACTGGCCTCATTATCTACATCTTATTATCATTTATTAACATTTGTATTTTCTAAATCACATTTATTATAACAATTAAAACTCCCTTGGACTACATAGAAAATGGCTTGTGATTATTCCTTTACATTCACAACTCGATAAAGCTCTAGAAAGTATAAGGACTGACTGTACCTTTTGACCTCATTGTTAATTCTGTTCTTTCTTTTCATTCCCAAACCAAACAATAATTTCTAGTAGCATTTCTTCATTTTGGGTAAAACTTCTAAAAATAATGTTAAATGAATAAAGATATTCGAGTGCAAGATTATAACAGATAAGCAGCATGAAGTTAAAAGGGCTGTTTGTTAAGCAATTGCTTAATAGGACATAGGTTCAGAATTCCCAACAGATCTTAATACCCAAAAGAAATGTCTAGAGGGCAGATAGCAATTACATTGGTTTTAAATAAATGCCATGCCTTTCAAACTTCTAATCGAAAGTAATGAGCTTAATGTAGTTATCTGTTAATTCTGAACAAGTGGTCAGACAACTGTTTTCTTCCACTCTTCCTCAAATTTTTGGATCATACTCAGGGAGTATCTATTTTAGGAACTGCTCTGGAAGGCCCTATGTTTTATGCAAGGAACTGCTATTTTCCCAGATGAATGGAATATCCACTCTACAGATCCAAGTTTCCATGACAATAAAAACAAAACAGTCATCAGCACCAACATGGTAGTTGATGGAAAATGCAGCTGCAGCTCGAACAGTCCAGTCTTTATCCTGCTCCTCTGTAAGCACAGGATAAGTTGTATTTCCCCAGGGCAACCCAACCATTCTATAGCAGTCCCTACCCAGACCCAAAAAGCAACAGCTGAGTGTGCTGACCACCTTTAATCCAAAAATCATTCGCCTTTCTCAAACTCATGTAAATACATGAAAAGGTTCAGCATTTTGCTACTGGTATGGTCAACTGTAAACTAGGAAAGCTTACAGTGGGTTTGAGGATTGTAGCTTTATCAAAATAATATTTTAGCTTATATGATTATGAAGAAAAATTTTGGCAAAGAAGAACATTTACAGTAAGCAAAAAGCTAGGTAAAATTCATTCAGATAATGGAAAGACAGTGCCCCCTTGTGTCTTGAAAGTTTTTCCTCAACTAAATGTTATAATAAATGTTCTAAGCTTTGGCTTTTAAAAAAATGTTGTTTTTTAAATCTCATGTAAATTAAGAGAATTTAATTATAATTTATTCTAACTTAAAATTCAAATTTATTATAAATACAGTGGCTATTAAGTATGTGATTTTAATAAGAGCTTTCTATAATGTAAGGAAAATATTATGTAATAAATTTACAGATCATTAATTTTATTTAAACGTAACATAATATTGAAACACAGTGACAAAGCTTTAAAAATTAAAAAGGAAACCTATGATCATCAACTAGACTCTCCTTTGGTACTGTCGTGTATCTTCTTGACACTAGTTACTGATTATCCTCAGTGTACTATATAAAAGCTCTGCACTTTATTTATATGGAAAACAGTTCATAATAGGTGGAGAATATAAATGTAAGAGGCATCCATAATTAATATATCATTATTGAGTTACAAAGTTTTAGAAACTACAATTTGAGGACAACTTCCCGGAGCACAGCATCAAAGTAGGTCACTGAGGCATAAGGATTACTTTGTACTGGGGAAGGATGCACACCTGTAATCCTCGAATTTAGGAAGTTGTGACAGGAATTCAGTTTGAGGCCAGCCTGGTGTGACCCTGACACGATCATTAAAATGATTTTGTTTAAGTATAAATTCAGATAAAATCATTTATCTGTTTAAAAGTCTTGAACACAAGACTCAGGCACTGCACCAAGATAAAGCAGTCTGCTTCTTTAAGTGTCTTTTCTTCCCTCTAGCAAGGCAGCTCTAGTCATCCCTTTGAATTTCTGATCTCTTAGATGCCTACATGTTAGTCTGATACACATTAGTAAACTTTTGTTTCTTTAGTTATTCTGTCTTTAGTCAGCTACTTATAAGGCTCTAGCAGGAGAATCTAATGTAGGTGAAGAGAGTTTTTGTTCCTCATTCATGAGCACATAATTGTTTTTACTAAATTTGTTACTTATTTTTTGGTGGTGATGGTGTGTGTGTGTGTGTGCGTGTGTGTGTGTGTGTGTGTGTGTGTGTGTGCGCACGTGTGCATATAAAAGCCAAAATTCATGTCAGGTATCTTCCCTTATCACCTTCCTCCCATCATATTTAGATAAGGTTACACAGCGAAATCTGAAAATCACCAATTTAGCCAGTGAGTTCCAAAGATTTTCCTATTCCTACCTCTACCCTACCCATGAGTGCTGAGGTAACCTCCACATGGCACTACACCAAGATTTTCCATGAGTTCTCCAGAACTGCACTCATATATCATTATTTCTGGGCAAGCTCGCTATTTCTCCAGCTCCCAACATCAGTCTTAAATACTTGTTCAAAGATTCCCTATTCAGATTCTAAACAATCTTTTTGGTTGCTGTTTTAATTTGTAAAGTCCAAAACTTAACAAAAAAGTTACAAGGAAGTAAGCTTTTCTTTCTGTACCATTTTAAAAGTCAGCTGTAGACAATCATTCTACTGTCTTCAAACGCCTTCAGTGTGTACTGTACAACAGACTAAAAGGATCTAACTAACCTTTATATATTTATATTTACTGTTTAACTCTCAGATATTGCTTGAGTGGCCTTGTAATAACCCTTTAGGAAATAGTAGTATCATGTACATCTTAGGCTACCTTATATTTCTAACTGTTGTGTCCCTGCTGTAACAGGCCAAATCATCTCTCAATTTGTCAAAGCTTTCCTCCAGAGTTGCTCAGGTTATGCATATTTGGAGGTGCATCTCAGGTGACATGACTTGTTGCATTTCTTCTGTGAGATGGGAAGTGAATCTGAATTACCAACTGTCAGTGCATCAAGATAGTATCCACCAGTGCTTACCAACTGCAAAACTACTTGTGTAACTGCAACTTTTAAGTACTTCATTGGAAGGTAAGAATTCTATTTTTCAAAGCTTTGAATTTATATCAACATGACTTAGCTATTTTATACAGGGGCTTATAAATCTATAGATACTGTTCCGTATTTTGCCTTTCAAAGTGTAACAGGTTAGTGAGTGGCTTCCCAGGCCTAAGAAGCTGTCATCATATCCCTTTCCTCACAAAAAAGGATGCCCCTCACTTACTTTTTACTCTTCTGCCACGGCCCTAGACTCAGCTATTTCTGAGGAGTGCTGGTTCCTTTAGATAGAGAATGGTATGTAGATGCCAAAATCTAGACACAAGGAATGGTACCAGGGCTCTGCTGCTTTGAGACTCCCTGAGCAGACAGTGGGTGACATAGGATTTATATACATCCTCACATGCCCCATTTATAGCTATATTTGTGGTTTTTTACTATGTATTTTGAACTATGAATTCAAACTAATATCTCCATCCAACACTGTGAGATTATTTCTAGTTTCCATTCTTCCATATTTATAATTTTCTTCTTCAAAATAAGATACGAATCATCAATCTGTAATATATTTTAATTACTTGTATATAGCCAATTGCTAGTTGCTACTTGGCGCTCACTGATTTTCAGCGCCTCTGGCCAGCCAGCTTGTTCTGTGACTCTCTCATCTTCATTGTCTAAGATAATAAACACAGGTAAGGTACCATGCCCTGCATTTATGTGGATTCAGGAATCTGAACCCTGATCCTTGTGGGCAAGACCTTTAATGGTTGAGCAATCTCCCCAAGCCCTCTTTATCTTTTTGATCTTGAGAAAGTACAGCATTTTCTGTGGCCATTGTAAAACAAACAAACAAACAAGCAAACAAAGAAAAAACAAAACTGAAACCAAAGTCTAGAAGCAACCTAAACTTCGTTTACCAATAGTGATGGAAATAGTAAATATTCTAAAGACATCTAAAATAATGCAATATGTTTACCAGCAAAGATCTCGGGGTGGGAATGTGGGGTTGATAGTTTAAGCACCTTAAATGTGTGTGTGACTTAAATTATTTAGGCAGAAGTAGAAAAATTTTAGAGAGAAGATGGTTTTTGGTTTTTGTTTTGTTTTTAAAGCTTATCATAAAAACCTTTCTAATAGAGTTAACCACAGGCTGAGTAGTTCCCTTAAGAGAAAAAAGCTACCTCTGAGCACAGCACAGATAGAGACATAAAGTTACAGAGAAAAATAAAGAAAAATACTGGACTTGGAGTCAGAAGTCACAAAATTACAACTGGAGAAATCACATAGAATGGAGAGTAAACTGTTCAGCCCTGTGTAAATTCATTATCTAAGCCTTGGATGCCTCAACTGTAAAATGAAAAGAATTAAGTCTGTATCACTGAAGTGTATGAACTTATTATAGGTAAGACTTAGCCTAATATCTGGCCTAAAAATGACGAATGTATACTATTATAGTTATGTAGCACATTGAGATCAGCAAGGCCAAAGTAATGGACAGTTTTCATCTATGCATGCAAAACCTTACCTATGATGCTCCTTTTGGGTCCCCAGTCCTTAGCATACTGCACATCATGTATAAATATTTATTGAATAAAAGATTAAAAATACCATAGGATTACTAGATGGTGAGCCTTTTAAAAAACTTAAAAAAAAACTTTTAAAAACTTTTTAAAAACTTCTAAATATTGATAATGATTTTCATAATCTCTGGTGATCACTTTTTGGGTTTATGTAAAAAGTATACCTGTTGATAAGCCTAATAACAATTTACCTCCAATCTAGTTGGCAAAACAAACAAAGAAACAAAAAAAATGGCACAATACACGTAACAGCAGAAAATAAAAGCACCATGAAAGTATGCCAATATGTTCTGTTCAGGGCTGTTTAATTTCTTTAAAAGTATTTGACAATGCAAAAACTGGTAGACAAAGACTATTCATAATACTTCATAAAAAAAGGCAGACCCAAGGCAAAGACGAGAAGGAAAGAGACATGGGGAAAATGCTGCATGAATATGTTAGACCAATCAAGCAGGTACAGAAGAGACTGAGCAGGACCCATGAGTGCCAGGATTCAGAAAAGACAGCACTGTATTTTTGTTCAATGTTTTATAAGGTAGAATTTACTGCATATGTTACACACTGAGTACTTGCCACACCTAAAACCTACAGAGAAAATAATGAATAATTTCATGCATATATATTAGAGAACCTTAAAAAAGTCCTCCTTAATTTGAACCAAGCAATGTAATTATTAAAAATTATTAGGAAATAATCAAGACATATAAAACTTTATACACAAAATAGTCAATATTAAAACGCTAATGAATAAGTTAAATCCCACATAGTAAGTGAGAAAGCAGAACTGTATCTGTACGACGGGTTACCTTGGGAAGTTTTTCAATTAATACTCACAGACCATGCCTGTTCCCTAACTGCCTTAACTTCTGGCTGAGTCCCAACAACAAACATTTACTTCTCACAGTTCTGGAAGGTGGAAAGCTCAAGTTCTAGATATTGAAGATCTGTTAGCTAGAGGATTGTTTCCAGGTTCCCTGATGAGTGTTTTTTTAACTGAAAGGGAACAAGGAAGCTTCCTCCTGGGGCCGATTTTATAAGGACCACAGGCAGTTCATGACTAGCTCCTTTCCTGAAGGCCTCCACTTGTAAAAATCATCACACACATAGGTCTTCAACATGTGCATTTTTAGAACACGTTCAGTCTATTAAATTATTAAGTGAAAAAACATTACAGGTTTCCAGTTTATGAAAAAGCACGGTAAGCAGGAAGACTAAGAAAAAGACA
The DNA here is from genome assembly GCF_004785775.1 of Grammomys surdaster. Lineage (NCBI taxonomy): Eukaryota > Metazoa > Chordata > Mammalia > Rodentia > Muridae > Grammomys > Grammomys surdaster. The sequence goes on from NW_021604651.1 coordinate 7,646,289, forward strand.
AACACTATGTAACTTAACCCTCCAGATCCACTGATGCTCTTCTATTCTCTATGGACAACAAGTGACCCTCACAGCATGCTCAACATGCTCTTGGCTTAGAAGCTGCTCTCTCAAAGTTTGTACCCCAAGCTGAAGCACCGAAGCATGTTTTGTTAGCTCCAAAACTTGCGTTGCACTAACTGGATTTTCACACTCATTGCATTAATTGTATAATTACAAAACTACAGGAAACAAAGTAAGGAAATACAAATGTGAAAAGAAAAGGTACCTATGTCTATCAAAACTATGCTGAGTAGGTAAAAAACTTAACTCACAAATGGCTAGACAAATTCGATAATCAGATGAAAGGCTATGATAAAAGCAAACAACAGCCCACAAGGGTTTAGGTTTTACTGCGCCTTTATAGACTATGTTTCTTACTTGGCCTGTAATTATAAGCTGCCACTGTGGTTTTTAGATAGTATAATAGACAGAGATTAATCAAGAAAGGTGAGAACTCAAACAATCCCATACATTAAACGCACATATAACATAAGGATCCTAACCATTTTAAAGGGTCAAAGGTATTGACACTGTTAAATAATAACCAACCTAATTCCTAAACAAACTATAAAATAAGTCCTTACTTTTTTTCTCTAACTCAGTCCTTATCCTCAAAAAGCCCCTGTACTTTCTACCTATCTGGAGCTGAGCATCCCAGGTCCATACATGTGAAACTATACAGAATCTGTCTTGTAACGCCTGTTTTATTTCACGCTTACTCACTCAATTAGCACAAGGTCCTTTCACACTAGAGCAGATGTAAGGCACACTAACATTCCCTTTCATGGATATTTTACCTTATGTTTGTTTATCATCATTGGATACTTCTTTGACCATTTGACTAATTGTGAATACTAATTTTATTATAATCATGAAGAATGCCAAGAATATCAGACCATGAAAGTTTATTCTGAGCCCTATTTTTAACTTATGAGTACAGAAGTACAACTGGTGGATAATATGGCAATTTTGTTCAACTTTTGGAGGAATGAACTGTTTTTAGTTAAATGACTGGCTATTTGCTGCATTTCTGTGGGATTGTAACTTCTACTATGAAAGACCTTATAGTAGGTCCTGGCACCAAGACCATGTAGGGATACCAAAAGACTCAAGTGCTTTATAAAATCCAGCCCATCGTTTACATGGAATTGACCTGTACTTGCTTATAATTAAATAATTTCTAGACTCCTTAAAAATACATGACTGCTATATTGTTTAACTGTATCAATTTTGTGTTGTTACCTTTTTTCTGAGTACTTTTAAACCTACAGTTAAATAAATAAAAAGATGTAGCACCTGTAAAATGTTCTGTGAATGTTACTGTTGGCTGTAATTTGACAATGGGTGAGTAAAGTATACAGTCTCCATTTGGCTTATTGTAACTCACCATTTCTGCAGTAAAGATTATTAAGGTACCCAATTAAAACAAATTAAAAACATGCTTTTGGATGCCATCACCTTATTTTTGTCAGTGTGTCTCAAAGTCTTTGAAGTAGTTGTCTTCTAAATATTAGAACAAGAATATATTCTCTATAAATACAGACCAAAACTATAATCTACTAGTTTCTTTTTAAGTTTTTTTATAGTAATTACTCATGTGAGTAAAATATATCATAATTATTATATCTACCTTCCCTTCTTTCTCACACTCTTTACAGTTTTTTAAAAATTTTCTTTATAATTTTATTTTGTTTTGAGACGAGGTCTCACACTATGTAGCTCTGGCTGTACTAAATTTAGAGATCCACCTACCTCTGCTTGTTTATTAGCCCAATAATTAGGCCTCTTGCAATTGTACTTCAAATTGCCTAGCCCTTTATCCCAAATAAAGTCTGTAAGTCAAATCTCTGGGAGGAAGTAATTTTTTAAAGAAACTGATGCCATTATCCTACAACTTCTGATACAAATGCAAATCAGACCTGGTCAAGGAGGAGGCTCTAGTGCAGAGCAGCAGCATCAGTAGCTGAGTGTGCACTTGACTCCCATGCAATCCTGCTGCCTTCTGAGGGCTTTTAAAGGTAAGACAGAAAGGTTAGAAATAGAAGGCTCATTCCAAATTAAGGAAATACTCTTGCTGAAATCTGATTTATAGAGAGCCAGTCCTGACTGCAGAGAAACAATGTTAGGATAAACATGAAAAGCAGTGCTTTTCAGATAATACTGGTCTCACTTCTGACATACACATATAGCAAAATCCGATCTTGTGAAATGGCTCACAACACTGATGCTAACAAATAAAAAGAAAATTAAAAAGTTATGAATTCTCTTTCTCTATCTGTGTTATCTCTGATAAGAGGGCTACCAAGCAGAGTGCTGACCAAGGCCAGGCAAGGAAAAGGGAAGAAAAATCCTAACAGGTGGTAGTGTCTTTAAGTCAGATCTGCCTTATCACAGAACACTTCGGTCACAGGGGAAATGGTGCCTCAAGATTATAAGCTCTGCCAATAAAAAAAAAAATGGACAAAGAAAACTTCCATGGGAAGTTTTATAAGAGTGGAAAAATCTCATTATTCAGTCATACAGTCTTTGTAGATTAAAATATTCAAAATATATGGGACAGCAAGATGGCCCAGGGGATAAGAACACTTGCTGTGAAAGAATATTGACTTGAGTTTGGTACCTGGAACCCATGTACAGGAAGAAGAAGAGAACAGACTACATGAAGTTGTTCTCTGGGCACAGGTGTGCATATACACATGTACAAACAATTTTTAAAAAGTATGAAGATCATCTGTTGATGAGAACACGCTAGGGCTTTTATTATAGAAAAGATTATAAAATCAAAGACATGAATGTGAAAATCATGTCTGAAAATGTTACTGCTTCTTTGAAAGCCAGTACTCTATTTCATTCTTATATATTAGTGAGTCACTATACTGTAACCATGAATGTCTCAGGAACTTAAATTGAACCTTTAAACACAGTGGTGACTTGGGAGCTACAGTTTAATAACACTTGGAAGAAGATTAACTTTGTACAAGAGCCTCTAAAACAAAATCAGCAGGGCATGTAGGCATACATCTGAAATCCCAGCACTTAGGAAGCTGAAGCATAAAGATTAATAGTCATAAGATTCTGTCTCCAAAAACCAACATTGGGACTCACTGATAGAATAGATAACTTGCTTAAAGCACACAAAAGCTTCTAACATTGAAAAAGAAAGCATATGCTCACATATTTACATAGCAACACACACATATAACACCAAGGTTTAATTTATATATAGTATAGAACTGCCTATTGTTAATGGATATCAGTTCCACATTTCACCTAAGTTTACAGTTTCTTAGAAGGAGATCATATCATGAAGATGTTCCTCAATTCTTTCCCTCTGACCTAAACTCCATGTTAGCTCTCAGCACTCCTAACAGCCTAGTAATTAATGCTTGGTTACATTTATTGTTTCTGGAGTTGTTTTCTGTTTTCTTATTCTCGTTAGATCAATTACAATGACTCTCATAGAGATACAGAAATAACCAAGGAGCCAACAGTTAGCAATTCTGCTCCACTACTTTTAATAAAACCAATAAACTTTGTTATGATTTATAAAATATCATTGCCAAAACAGAGACTTTTTAAAGACTTACAAATGCACATCATCTTAGGAAGATCATAACTAAAGAACATCAGAAAAGACACTGATTCTCCTGTTCCCAGTCCTGAAACAATCCAACATAAATGGGAAGAAGATCCACTTTAGACTCAAAAGAAAGTGTCATAAGCTTATGTAAACCTAACTTAAAAATGCACTCAGTAAATACACAGAAATAATCTTCTGTCAAAGCATTTTACAAAAAGATTACACAAAATCCAGGCTTTTCTTAGTTTTTTTTTTAAATCTTCCATTTCTTTTTAATATTTTGCTTCTTTAAAGAAAAATCTCCAATTTTAGAGAGGAAATAAAAAGAAATGCAACTCTTTTATGTAAAGTAAATCCATCTGGATGTTTGCTCCATCCCATACTAGAAACCTGTGATCCCCAACCAGAATGAGTTATAGTAAAGCTGCAGGCAAAATTGTCTCCATACAGCACAATCCATTATCCCTGTCAAGTTAATGTTCCATGTTGAGCCATATGGCACGGGTACACATTCAACAAAGGAAATTCCTTAAACTTGTTATAATCAGCACTTGCAGTCATCCAAAAAACTGACATAAACAGCTTTATTGTGTTTAGCACATTTCAGTTAATATCCATGACAAAAACAGGAAACAGTACAGGAAAAGGAGGAGGAATGTGAGGAGCAGTGTTATTAAAAAAAAAAAATCACCACACACACACACACTCACACACACACACACACACACGCTCTCAAACTGTGCATTTTATAATTAGGCTTTTGTCATTGTTGCTGTTGGCCTAAGCAAGTGATTTTCAATTACAGTAAGCACACCAACCTCTCCAGAGTGATCTACTGAGGAAGACTGAAGAGGAAAAAAAAATTAATGATAGCAATTTACCATGGTATGAGCAAAACTAAACCTTGAAACTTTAGTGCAATTTGATTCAAATAAATCAGTTCTGGCAAAATAACAAAACTCTAAATTCTTATATTTGTTTTCTTTCTACAGCTGTTTCATAATTGCTAAAATGAAGCTGATCTTTATTAAGAAAAAAGAAACCAATGTAATTTAAGTTAAGTATCTTTATATGCATTAAGAGCAGGTCACAGAAAATCAAGGGCTCTCACAAGCCTTTGGTACTCGGCACAGCCCAGCACATCAACTCCAGTCAAGGTATAAGTAGAGCAGAACTTCATTTCAGCCCCCGCAGTGACAACAATAAAACGCTGAGAAAACACACTATCAAATACTGAACTCAGCATCAATTTCTGTTAATTACAGCCTTGTCAGCAACGTGATTATTCAAACAACTCATGCAAATGTTAATGAGGCCTTATTTGCATATTTATTTTTTCCTTTGTTGAAATGTCATTGATTATTACATTCTACTATGATGAATGTGGCTGATGATGTGCTCTGATATGTAATTAGTCATTAGGTAGAATGAATAGATCAATTATGAAAAAGGACTAAGATTAAGAAATATCAAACAAGACCGCCCAATGTAACTATAGAATCTTTTTTAAAAAGGACCTAATAAATAATTTCTTGACATTTAAACTGCAACATCAGTAGTTTTCGATAAATAAGCACTACTTTTTGTGAGGTTAAATGAAGGCTTAAAAATACATCAGTACTTTGATAATCCAATTACGATCACAGAAACCATCTCTAGAAAAAAAACCTGAAAGCCACCTAGAATGTAATTGTCAGGAAAACAAGCAGCAAAGGAGAGTTGAATCTGCTTTAAGCTCACACATTTCAGAAATATATAAAGTGTATCTTAATCTAGTGTGAGAAAGAGACAGAAATCTGTTAAGAGAGAGGCATATAACATTCTAGAGAGGGGGCAAGAACTTGATGGAGAATTGCTACTCACAAAACAAGGCTAGCAAAAAACAAACTCCTTTACATCCTGACTTGTACCCAGAGGAAAGGATTATTTAATTCCTGAAACAGTTTGCTGTAACTATCCAGCCAGTACTTGCTATTCGCAGTTGGAAAAAAAAAAAAAAAAAAAACCAACCCACATTACAGCAGACCAGATGGGAACATTCCACATGACCAAACCAATCAATCACCTCGGTGGGGCGCAGGTGCAACACAGCCGTGTAGCAACACACCATTTCACAGTCTATCGGGCACAAACACATGGCCACCAATCAATGGCACCCTGAGGACCTCAGAGGGGGCAGGCTCTCTAGAGTCTTACTGGTCCATGCCTGATGACTTCATAATCACACATCATTTCATTCACTAGAGGATACAAACTAGCATTCTAATAACCTTCTACTGAAAATGGTCATGTTGTGCATATTAATACAGTGCTGTTTAGAGTGAAGCAACTGACTTTACACGGCAGGCTAAGCAAGGCATGCAGAGCTGAAGCAACCTGAAGCTAGAAACTTCTTCCTATTTAAAGATGGCTATTTTGTTCAGGGTGAGATCAACAGCAACATGATTCATTCTGCCACATTAAAGTTGGCATGCAAGGCTAGTATCGTACACAAAAGAACTGTTAAACAATAGTATACTTGGAGAGATAAAGGACAAAGGAGAATGAAAATAAAAGGGTAGTTGGTAATTCTGTATTAGGAATAAAAAGGCTCTGTAACCTTCTAAAAAACTATCTAACAAAATAAAAATAAAGATACATGAGCAGGAAATAAACCTGTGTTATGATGGGTTGTCTGCCTCTTACGGTACTAGTGTTTGAGGGCTGACTCTGTATAGTTCATAAATGCATAATAAGAAAAATAGGTTACTTTGCAGCAAACACTGCTCTGACTCTACAAGGTCAGAGTTTCTTGGTTCATATGCACATAGCTCCTGTTTGCTCCTTTTACTCAGTCTTGCCGGCAGAGATCTGGAATAAGTAAATCCTCTGGAGAACCTAATCCAATGACCTAATTTTAAAAGAAAATACGTATTTCATCCTAAAAAAAGCAAAAATCCTTGGTAAAACAAGGCTGGGCATACATATACTCTTAAACAGCAGATCTCTTTGATAATTCAGGGGGCACTTTAGAACTGCCCAGGTCCTTAGAACCCATTAGGGACATCAATTACCATAGACAGAGTTCACATACACATGTAGCAGAGTCTAAGCCAACCTTGGGACAACCCTAAAAGCTAACTTGTGATTTTTATCTAATATCATACATATTTTTTCTTTGGTAAAGGCAGCCCATAGGAAACAAAATTAATTTATATTTCATATTTGGATTCTAAATACACATGAATTTACTTTCTTATAGATATGAATACCATATTTTATCCACATAAGGCTAGCAAGGGGCGTTCTGATATGTGTTTGTTATTACCAGCAGGCAGTACGGATGGTTACTCAGTGGTTCTTTTCATGAGGAGGTAAATGAATGCTATTCCTTCAGCTAAACCTAAGTATGAGTAAGGCACTGAGAGTTGAAGTACAATGGTAAAATATGTGCTCATATTTAATGCCCAAAAACAAATGGAATAAGTAAAAATAATACAGAGCTGAAGTCATCTTACTTCACAAACAGAGGGACAGTGCCATCTGAAGTGATACATCACCATTTTCAAATAACAAAATGAACAAAAAAATCTCCAAATAAGTTTCTGAAATGATTTACACAGAAATTTGCTTTTCGTGCAGTACTGTGTTACAGCTACTGCAACAAAATGAAAGATGCTGTAGATTACAATACTGATTTAACAGAGAAGGGGAAAACAAAAAAAAAAAAAAGAATGGTCACTGGTCTTATCCAAGCCAACAGGAACAATTAAACAGTGTTTATAGCTATAAGTGTAGCATGTCTTACTGACCACCAAGATAAATTTTAAAAATTTGCCTGTTAATGGTGCTTCAGGAAGTGAAGTATTAAACTGAACTTTCAGTTGTTTAGCAGGTATGAATACAAAATGCTATTCAAAGGCAACATAACAGAAAAGCTCTGGAGTCAGGCAGAATTCCAGCTCAGTGACATTAATTTTGTGACTTTTCAATCAATCTCCTAAGTATTCTAAGCTCTGATTTCTTGATTTGAAAGACATATCTCGGGCATCTGAAGATTATATGTGTGAGACATATCTGGCAATGTGCCTAATCAGCAAGCACTGTATTTTTTCACATAATATTAATTATAAAAACATCCTAATCCAAATTACTCAAATTAGAACATTTTCTAATGCTCTTATCTTGATTGGTAAGCATTACTGATCTCAACTATTGCTTTGAAAGATCAGTTCTTCATATGAAAACTGATGGATCTCTTATGGAAAGAATTAAATGCAGGTATTGCTCAATGTACTCCTCAACTGTCTCCCTTTAATACACCTTTGAAAACCAGGATTAATAAAATTCAACAAAAAGAGTTAGTTTCTCTTCTGTTTGGAAAGATTTTTTTCTTTTCCTTTTTCTATAGTTGTACAAAGTTTAAGAAAAAGTCATTTTGTACATAATTTACAGACACTTCTCTAGACTCTACAAATCAACCAAAGGATCAATAAAACAAGTCAGCTGTCCTGTGTGCTATAAACTAGACATGGACTAGTTGAACAGTGATATCATCATCTGGAAACCAGAGCTTCTCAACCATTTTAGCTGAGGCAGCACTTGTGGTCATGTAAGACATACATCCAAATTGAGCCTTTCATCTGTTACGGCATTTTACCCTAGAGAGGTGAGAATGTAAGAAAAAGACAGTCATGTGTTTACTTAGGTACAACACACTGTAAGTCAATCGAAAGAAAGATTTTCTTAAATTCAACTTTAAATTTAAACCAGCTATATTTGCTTTGTAGCAAAGACATAAAGAACACTGCATAACTAAGTTGACCTACTGACAGAATTTTGTGGAGAAGAGCTTCATCATGGGCAAAAAGGGCAGCTGTGGTGAGAGCACAGCTGAATCCAGAAGCAAGATGAAAGATGTAGATTTGCAACTTGTGTTCCCGACTACCCAGTGAGCTCTGGTGAATAGTGTTCCCGACTACCCAGTGAGCTCTGGTGAATAGTGTTCCCGACTACCCAGTGAGCTCTGGTGAATTACGTGGCTCTTTCCTCTAAACCTCAGTCTATTCAACTGTGAGATTTAAGATGGAATGGGAAGGAAGTAATAATCAGTTAGGAAATGTCTCTCTCCTAAGTGCTAGCCCATGCTGAGCATCGGATACACCCTCTCATCACATCAACCTCAAGAAAACAGGCCAGAGCTGCCATCTCATTTCAGAAAGTTAAAGCATAGGTCTCAAGGAGACATTTCTCCAAACTAAAAAGGAACATGAGCAGCACGCACATGAAATGCTGCCGAGCATTATTAGTCATGAAGGAAATGCACATCAGTATTTCAGGGAGGTCTTCACTTACTATGATGTTTAAAATTAAAGATGAATTTTGGAAAAAATATTAAAAACCAAACTGAATTTGAATAAGTCTGGCAGATCCTCATCTGATTCAGTAGAGCTGACCTAGGTATGGTTATGAGGTACACAGTAATGAGTCAGAAAAAAGGGATTTAAGTGACATTGTAATGACATAAGGAAATGTGATAGCTGTGTGCTTAATGAGATGCTGGTGTAGCATACGTCCTGTGCTGCCATGGTATAAAATTAGAGCACATACAATTAGGGAAAGCCCATTATATGCAACAATGAGAATGAACAAAATGATGTTATTGTTTAATTTTTACTATAATTTTCTTTTGAGGTCAGGATCTCATTTTGTTGACCAATCTGGTCTTAGATTCCTTAGCACAAAAGATTCTCATCCTTTGCCTCCCAAGTGCTATGAGCTCAAGGTGTGGTAAACGCCTCCGCACTGGAGAGTATCCCTTAGACTTGTACTTTTACAGTGCACTGTTAAACACCACAGTTTAAAACTGGCAGAAGCCTTATTCATCTTCCATTTATCACATCTTTTGAGTACATCAAGAAGCCACACTGTTTCATTAACTAACACCTGTGTAAGCATATTCTATGTTTGTATATAAAGACATATTTCTCAGAATAAATTTCATTTAAAATGATACATGATTATATACAAGAAAATTGAAAACACGTCCACAAAAGTGTACAACACACAGGTAACAACCATTAAGAAGGTAATACAAAACAAACTTTAATTAAATGATGGGTAGATAAATCAAATGTTATATATTCATACAAGGGAATATAGTCATAAACCCTGAGAATATCCTAAGTTAAAATAGAAAATCCAAAAATATTTTATTTATGATTTATTATATGCATGTCCAAAATAAACAAATCCATGAGAGAAAACAACTAGCTGTTGCCAGAAGCTGAATGAAATGGAAACTCAGTTCTAATAGGAATGAGGTTTCTTCAGGAATAGGGTATGCAGTGTTCTGAAACCAGACAGAGGAAATGGTTATGAAAGTCTGAAGATATTAAAAACCATTGATCTGGGTACTTTAAAAAGGTAAAATTTATTAAGGTGTATCATATCTCTTTAAAATTATTATTCAAACTACTGAAGCAAAGAAATGTAGTGGCAGTTACCACAGAAAAATAAGAACAAGAAAATACAATAAACTCTCTGAGTTTTAAAGGTTTAAGAAATAACACTTTTATAAAGCCATCAAATTTATTGACTAAAGGTAAAGTACCTTACAGGGGTCAGGGCAGTGACAGTTCCTCATGAAATGTTATTTCCTTTCCCCTCACTAAAGTAAACAAGTAAAAGGGCTATATGTGGCTTTGATGCTAATCCAATAACTTAATGAAACTACCTATTTCTTTTCACCTGAATAGCAGGTAACTAACAAACTGCATGTTTATAGGTATCTACTATATGAACGAAAATGTACTAAGAATCTGCATCTGAAGTGACTCAAAAACAATGAAAATATACTGAAGACAACAAAGTGAGTTGTGCACAATTCAACAGAAGTTCAGAGTCCCCGACTTAATCAACCTAATCATCCCAGATCACACTACAGCTTGATCTATGAACATTACATCCTTTTAGAAAGAGCACACCACTAGTTAAATGACATTAGTAGGCTCATTTAATTGCTCTGATTTCAGTTATGATGTTAAGGAAAAGTACTTAATTTCAAAATCCTGAAACAAGCAAGCAAAAAATTTGTCAGGTCTAATGGTATGGTAGCCGTTAAATCAAGTCATTTAGGAAGCTGAGGCAAAAGGAGACAGCAGTTAAATGAGGTCAGCTTGTGCTATACAGAGAAATCCTAGCTCAAACATTTTTAAAAATTAAAACAAAGGATAAAGCAACCCTAACACATGGCTCTCTGGGAAAAAAAAAGGTAACACTGATAAAAACAGAATCTTCTATGCCAATCAATTCATCTCCTCAGATACAGTGAATAATAATACACGAGACATATCTCTATCAGCACTCTGCCTCTAGGATGTTTTCTGCAGCGGTTCTTACGCTTTCACTCCATGAGATCACTAAATAAGCAGAAAACTGACCTTACTTTTAATTACATTCCTGTGTTTACTCACTCACCAAAACACAAACACTCCTCAAACTCAACAGAGGATCGCAATGTGCTTAAACCACTGCTGGAAGCCTTAGTAAGACAACCTGAAGGAGATCAAATCTAAGGAAATATTTATATTTTATTTCAAACATTAAATTATGATGGTATTTCTGTAAGTGGTACTCTTTCTTATAGGCTGCATTTAATTGTTTAAATTCTGGATGACCAAAAACTATTAACATTGAAAATGTTCATTAATCACTCCTTTCTCCTCAAAGTTTATTAGAATTTGCACATTTGAGGTATTTTAAGTGCATGGATGAAAAACTGAAAAGAGAAAAGGGTAGGAAAAAATGTATTTATTGTTTTCATTAAAAAAAAAGGCTCTATACATTGCCCAAGTCACCCATGGGGGCCTTATCAAAAGAAACTTCCAGCAAACATAAACAAATATGTACCACAGATTCACCTGTGGCCTGTTGGACTGACAGTGGAATGAAAAAGACGATTCAGTAACAAATCAAGACTAGGAGATGCTACCTGGTTTAAGGTATATTAGCAAATAAGACAGAATCTAACCAGGAAACTGGCATTATCAGAGACAAATTTAACTTCCAGAAACTGAGCTTTTTCTAGTATATTAATAAAGGAGAGAGGTACTTTGGAGTTTTGGTTTTTTTTTTTTAAATCTAAATGAACAATATACTCCAGTAACATGGAGTTAGTGTATGCTATACTAGATACTATGTGAAAACTCAAAGGTCTTTAAGTACACCTGAAAATAGGCAGAGATCAATTACATATTTACTTATAAGGGTGTAAGCATGAGAAAATAGGAAGCATTTTTTGCTTGTTTATTTGAGACAGGTTTTATATAGCTCAGCCTGGCCTCAAACTGAAACTTTCTACACAGCTGACGATGACCTCAAACTTCTAATCTTTCTGCCACAATTTCCCAAGTGCATGGATTATGGGAATGTGCCACTATGAACAGTTTATATAACGCTGAAAACTGAACTCAAGACTTTGTGCATAAAATGCAAACACTCAACTAAGCCATTTCTCTCGCCCTTCTTGTTTTTTTAGAAAGCATCTTTGAAAAGCAGATATCATACTAAAGCAAAACCATAAAAACTATTCAGGACCTTCTTTTAGAAATCAGAGTAGGAACATACATCAAATACAACAAATCTAAAACTTTTAAATCATCAAAGTCAATGGAATTATTAGTTGTTTTAATATATTTTCCCCTGTTTTGGTCTTTTTTATATGAAGCAAGTGATCATAAGCCAGTTTATATCTACAGCACATTATAGATATACATAACATTTATCTAAGCTGCACAAAATAAAATTTTAAACTGTATTATGCAGGTAAATATTTTTAAGTATAGAATATTCTATATTTATCAGAAATACCACAAGTATTCAATTCTTCACTGAAAAGAGACAACTATTTGCTTTCTAGAAATTATTTTGAATTAAAAAGTAATAGAATAAAATTTAGCTTACCATCAGGGCTGATCAGAAACTCACTGTTAGCCAGTATGGTGTTTGGGGATTTAAAAGTTACTATATCATAATTTTCTATTTTCATGAATCCTGTACTCATTAGCACTGCAGGTTGGCCCAATGTGGTAACACAGTATTAATTCATCTGCTGTTTGTTTTAACTTCACTTGATATATATCATCTTTATGAATCCAGGAAAATAATACTTACAGAAATACTGAAAATTTTCAGCCTCTGTGACTTTTGAGCTATCCTACTGGAAAAAGAACAGAGCCTCAGATCACACTTCTCAGGTTTCCCTGCATACCAAGGCCACTGACCCTAGGCTTGCAAGCATGCTCTCCCAGTGGAATCTATATGACCATTTTATTCCATTTTCTCATCCAGCTGATAGTTCTTCCTGGTAAGGCAATGCACAGCCATCACAAAACATAAAATCATGAAGGTGTGGCCAAGTAAAGAAAAAAATTAATAGTTCCAGAGCTAGAATTTGTCTTTGGTAAAAATGTCAACACAATGAAGGCATTATTGGTGGGAAGCCAGCACGGGAGACCTCTTTCCTCGTATGAAGCTGCCTGTGCCTTCATTTTTATCAAGGAAATAAAATCTGTCACCTGCCAACACTCAGGAAGCTAAGGAACACCATGGAAATTTGATCTATTTCATGAAAAAGTCTTAGTAATTAAGCTCAGAAATATGTCAGGCAACCCAGAATGCTAGGAAAGCCACCATAACTAAAGATACCCTACAATGCTAGTTCCCAAATCAGGCCACATACATACCCCTCAGTCTCGGATCACTTTCAGTATTATTTATTGGTATACTTATTAATACATATTTTCTTAATATTTTTTAACTCAAGTCACTGAAAATGAAAATGTCAGGCCTGGATGGAACAAAGTAGAAGCAGAAACAGAGACAAAAGCATGTGAAAACATTCAATAAAACATAATGGAAAAGACACTTTTCTGCTGGAAATAAGAGTGTTCTGCTCTATACTCTTGAGTTTAATGCCTAGTTCTCTTCTTGTTAATGGGAGACTCCAGATCAAGTCAGTGGTGTGGTAATGTTTCATTCCAGCAAGTAGGGAGGGATTATCTATCTAATCAGAAAAAGGGAGAGGTTAAAGAGTACTAATAAGGACCTTTACCACAGAACTCAAAAGGTTACTTAGCTCTCTTTTCAGATCCTAAACTTTTTGTTTGTTTGGTTTTTTGTTTTGTTTTTGTTTGTTTGTTTGTTTTTATTTTAATAAATTTTAATAAAGTGTTAAGTAGTGGTTCCGGCTTCAAAATAAAGTTCATTAATAAAAATGATAACTACATATACTTGCTACTGCGAAAGCCTCCAGCTTTTCTGAACTCAAGAATTCCCTTGCCGGGCTTCAGCTTGCTGATAAAGCACTTGCCTGGCATGCTTGAAACCCTGGGTTCCACCTCTAACACCCCTAACCAAGCATACATTCTTTTCATTTAATTAATTGTCTTAGTCACTGTTCTAATGCTATGAGGAGAAACCATGATGAAGGTAGCTCTTATAAAAGAAAGCATTTAATTGGAGGCTGGCTTACAGTTTCAGAGGATTAGTCCATTATCATCATGGCAGGGAGCATGGCAAGAGTATGGCACCATTCAAGGTGCTGGAGCAGTAACTGAGAGCTGTATCTTGAACAGTGGGCAGAGAAAATGGGCCTGGCAGGGGCTTTTGAAACCTCAAAGTGCATCCTCACTGACATTTCCTCCAACAAAGCCACAGCTGCTCCAACACAGGTAATCAATAGTTCATTTTCTTTTTAAGGGTAGGAGGGTTAGGATATCTCACAGTACAACCCATACTAATCTCAAACTACTAGCAATCCTCATGTTTCAGCCTCCTGAGTACAACCATTACTACTTGTCTCCATTAAAACATTCTTAAAAGCCATTTTTAGTTACTCTGTCCTCCTTAATTTATACAACAATATTGCTTTTGTAAATCTTGAATTTCTTCCAAATAACTGTTTTATGTAAAAATAAATCCCTTTAAATCATTTTTTCATGGCTCATAAACATACCCTCAAACCTTATTTTTAACCAGGCTTAGTTTATGATCAGTTTATTTGTAAGAGGCCTACTAAATATACACTTTTTTCTAAAACTTACATTCCAAAATTAATTTATTTATTTCAGATTTTCCAATGGCTCTAATATAAATGAAAAACAGGAAATACAATGCAAAAGTTAACTAGATCTTCTGGTGTACCTATCTGAAGAGAGAAAATAGAACAGCAGACAAGCTGCATTTGAAGGTTATGGACCCTGCAGACAGCTGAGTTCCTTATTCACAATTCAACACCTACTGAGACAAGTTTGCCAGTTGTGTTCCTAAGTTCATTCCTTTACACACAAAAGAAGAATGAAGTAGTGCCTTGTGAGCTTCTTACACTGTCTGACACACAGGCATAAACTAGTTATCATACCATCATTATCATGGCAAGCACTTGGAGGAGACAAACAATAGCATTCCAACCATAGAAAAGACTAAATGAATTTATTAAGTTCTAATTCAAAATATAACTAACTCATATTTAGTTACCTGAAATATTTTTGTGATACTATAATATTGTGAAAATTATAAATGAATTTTAGAATGTAATAAATTTGTATTTAGCTACCAGAAATAATACTCTTACGTGACAAAGCCTAGCTTTACCGACCATTGAAGTCAAAGTCTCCGTCTTAAAGTGGCAGAAATTTCTGAGTATCTCAATAGTAGATGTCATCTTCTGGACTACACATCACCTATAGGCTGGGTCTCAAGAACTTTATTATTATTTGTGGTTTCAAAAACTGAAGTACACAAAACTGTTCACGATTATCTTTAAGTATCAGCCTGTATATAAAACAGAGCCATGGGTATCTGCTGAGGCCAATTACTAATCACACTCTTCCAGCAACTCTTTTGCCCCATATACTATCTGACAGCTACTGAGGTTACTCAAGGGAAGGCTCAGTTTCACACTCCTGTGTCTTGGCATTAGTTAGAGTGGAGCACAATAATATACACGATACAACTGTACTCAAGAAGTCAATGACGGATGAACAGATGTTGTCACAAATCAAAGCTCACGCAGTTTTAAGTCCTCAGACTGTACTAAAGGCAAGGATCATAAAACTTAACCTACAACTTAACAAACAACTATAACTATTAAACAAATAGCCAGTGTTCAACAGGCAGTGAATAGAGTCTGGAGTTAGGGAACAGGAAATCTGCTACCTAAAGCAAGCCTACACGAATAGCAAATCTGAGTACACAGTAGCTATACCTAGTTGGAGGGTATGTTTCAGGATACTTGAAACTATAAAACTAAGGAGTCCTGTTCAGACCGAGTACCCAAAATGTCTGGAATCAAAAAAGATTCCGATTTTAATATTAGCTTTTGAAGTTTTGTAGCATTTGCTACAATATATCTATTTTAGTGGTAGAGCACACCCATGAACATGAAAAGATGCCATGCTGTCACTCAAAATACAGTTCACATTTTGAAACATTTCTGAATTTTCCAGATTAGCTATGCTTAACCTATATAAACTTGTTATTTTCCCAAATTTATCCACCTACCTGTGATAAAGTTTAACTTATAAATTAGGTCAATAACAGATTAATAGATAATATGACTATATTAAGTTGTATGAATAAGCTCTTTATCACATTCTCAAATGTTTTTGTATTTATACGTCCCTCCCTATGAATGATATGAGATTGTACAATGTCTGTATGGGGCAATGAATCCTGTGAATGACACTGCACAATAATGCAACATCATCTAGATAAGCACTATGATCACAACAAAACCACAAGAATGGACACGATAACCAAGATGACGTCTTAGTAACTAAATGGGCAGGTAACTTGTGCATCACGGACATGCTGCACAAAATTCACATCCTGGTGAGAGACGGTATTATGACACTCAGAAAGGCATGAAATTGAAAACATTTGGATTGTAAATTTCTGTAATTTTCTATTTATTTTTTAAACTGTAGTTGGCTGTGGGTAACTGAAACCACAGAAAACAAAGCTCGGGACTACTGTAACATGCATAGAAAGCCATGGACACAGAAAAAGTAGCATTGAATTCAAGATGGAAATCTGGGCTTCACTTCTTGCAAAAGATAAAGATTAATTTTAAACTAACATAACAAAGTCACTGTGGCTTTCATTATTAATAAATGTTCAAGTAGCTAACATAATGTCTAGCAAGTAAGTAGAGAGATAATAAGCATTGATAAATAAACTGATGCAATTATCAAGAGATGTGAAGGGCATTTTCATTAAAGAAAATGTGGGAAAATGATGCAAACATGAAAGAATACAAACTCAGGAGGTCATTTTACACAGGTTAGTATTAAGACCAAGATCTGTGATAAGAGTAAGATGAGATGCCTGAGTACACTGTATTTACTTGGGTACTGAAACAAACAAAGCTAGTAACAAAGGATGGAAGGAAGGAAGTAGGGCAGAAAAAAAGAAAGTTTCAAAATAGCAATGCCAACACTGGCTGTTTTTTTTTTTTTTAAGAGCTATAAAGGATCATAACAAAGCACAGGAGGACCAGATGAACATTTAATTAGAACTGTCAATGTGAAAAATACCAAGACCCACCCCACTCCTTTACAGTATCAAAAATCCAAAATATACAGTATTTATCTGTTATCTTTAGCTGAAAAAAAAAGAGCTCTTTCTGACTTTATGTACAAATAATATAAGGGTAAAACAAAAAAAACCTTAATTTTACTAGCTAGTTTACAATTATACTTGGCCATGGAGTCTTAGAAATAGCATATAATGCCTAGCATATAGACCATCTAAATTAAAAAAAAAAAAACCCTGAAAAGCTATGCATGAAGTAAATAGCCCCTCATTAAAAGCAAATATGAACAATCCATGACAGTGCTAAGTGACACAACTGAGTCATTCTGAAAAAGCAGGTGAGAGTCACAGCTCCTCTAAAAAGGAACAAGTGGAGGTTAGTTTTGAAAAACTGCATAATTTATTTTTAAGCATACCTTAAAGGTAGATAGAATATCATTAAGTAAGTATTAATGCATATAAAAGAATGTAAGTTCAAGTTGTAGCAAGTGCAATAAGCATTAAAAACATACTTCTAGAGAGTAAACAATACTTCAGCTATACAGAATCCTTTTATACCCATTACATAAGAGAAGAAACACTGGGAAATAAGTAGGAAACAAAATAGACACAAAAACCTACAATCATATTGGTTATGTAGGTGTCAGCCTGGCAAAACAGGTAAAGGTGGGATGATTAGTGAGTGACGTGGTCCAAACACACAATACTGAGAAGTGACACCAACATCCATCACTGTATACTGGTGAACCAAAAAAACAATCACAACAATTTCTCCACAGATTAAAAGTTCAGCTTTCCTATAATTGTGCTGCATAAACTAAGGTTAATATCATCTCAAGTTTGATAAAACTGGGCAGATATCATGTTTAAAACTTTAAAAGAGCTATGTAAAACACAAAGTATATATCCTATATCCAAAATGCCTGTTATGGGAAAGAAGCTCCTCTCCACACAATCCTTAACACAACCATTTCTTGCTCAGAAGATAGCCAATGATTCTCCAACATGCATCAACAGGAACTGGAGTGAATTTGCTCAGACCAAAAAAAAAAAAAAAATCCTAATGAATCACTGCCCTTCAATTTGTTCAATTTGTTCTTTTATTTAACATTTACAAAGGTTGTTACTGACATTTGTTATATGTCAGTGCCGGGGGACTGGGCTGGGTCTGTGCTTAGAAAGAACGTAGGGAGACAAGGCAGAGTAATAATAAACACTAGAGTTGGCCTTTCCCATGTCAAAATAAATCCTGACCAAGCAACCTCTTTCTAAACACTGAAAAGCCAATTAAACTAATCATTTTACTGAATACCTGATAAGCTTTTTGTTAAGAATCACTAGCAAAAAATTAAAACAGACTCAAATTCATCAACAAAACTTTAAATATTCCCACTATAGTTTGTAGATTTAAATGCAGTATCTTCTTAAATTTGGAGTAATTTATCTGTAACAGTATCTGCAAACTTTCTTGTGTTTGTGATCTAAAGTAATTTTCAAAATTATTCACGTGTTTCTAGTTTTTGTTTTAATATTTATTTCTTGGAGAGAAGCATGTATATGCATACACATACACATAAATAAATATAATAGAAAAATTTAAATAGACAAGTTAATAGAAACAATGAGAGCAGAGCCAGTGCAGGAAGATAGTCTCTGTCAACAGTAGTCTGGGAACTGGACAGATCTATAACAAGTGAGCTTTACCTTCTAATCCTCTCATCTTACACTCCTCATCCTTCCTGTGCTGTGTAACAAGCTCTGTACCGCAGATTCTCAACATATATGGTACATTTCTCCCAAATGGGAATGCATCTGCTAGGAATTCTCAAACTTGATCTATTTTTAAATAATAGATTATGCATATTAACCCATTTCAAACACAGGATTATAAAACAGTGAGGCAAAATTCGCATCTAGGTAAAACAGCATTTTCTAAGATCTTGCTATGAGATTGCCCCTTAAAATAATTTCTGCCAAACTCTGCTTCTGCCAATAAATCTTCATTTCCAACAGGTTCTGATTGTTGTCAAAGTAACTTCTATAATCGAAATCGATGAGAACCAAGGTGCTAGATTTGCCAGTGCTGCTGACAATGTAAGTAACTGTCAACTATGCACCGCTAAAACCTACAAGGTCATAAATTTCAATGTTGAAACCTTGGAAAACATAGACAGAAGGTTTGTTGTTGTTGTTTTGTTGTGTTTTTTTGTTTTGTTTTACATTCCTCAGACACTAGTCTCTCTATAGTTACACGTGGGTTTCACTTGCTCACTCACAGAGCTCTTACATCAGCAATTTAATGGGATATATTACAACTGCTGAGTATCAATGGTAAACTACCAACACCATTCTCATCTTTATTAAGGAGGAGACAAAACATTACTTATGAAGAAAACAGAATCTCAAAGAAATTAAAATTTCAAAGTACAGAACTGGAGAGATGACTCAGTAACAAAAGCACTAGCTGCTTTTCCAGAGTTACTTATAGGTTAAAATACAGTTTTTAAAATGTTAAGTCCCTAACTGAAGTCTTTATCTCTACTGAGGTCATTACCAATACCAAGGATTGTTTCAGGTCTACATATACTTCACCAGTCAATTGATTTGTGTGTGTGTGTGTGTGTGTGTGTGTGTGTGTGTGTGTGTGCGCGCAAGATGTTTTCCTATTGAACTCTTGCTTTAAAGGTTTAAAGGTTAGGGACACTCGCTCAGAAAGAGCCATATAAATATCACAATATTGCATGCTTACACTAGAAGATATGGCTACAATACAAATAAACCAGTACCAAGCAATTTACCTGAAGTTGCAGATGTCAAAAGTGAACCTCTTTTATTGATGAAAATAAGGCCAATGTCATTGTGCAAAGGCCAATACCTTAGGTAGTGAATGACAGATACAGAAATAGGGAATCACTCGGAGAGGTAAAGTGTAAGTATCTAAAACATTAGGATGGGGAAAAATGGAAGTTTCAGGAAAGCAATGTGCTAAGATCTGCAATACACTCCGGCCTTGGCCTAGCTAACTTTACATTTATTATTTTCTTTTTCACTTTTACTTCATAAGACAAGTAATGTTTTGTTTCCTCCTTAACTAGAAGTATTAAAGAAGGGCAAAGGTGAGAATGGTGTTAACAGCTTATGATGTGGTCATAAAAAAAAGTACCAGAACATAAATTGTAAATGATATCATTTTTTCTTAAGAAAGGATCCCACTACGTAGCCCAGGATAACCCAGAACAGGCTACAAGCTGGCCTTGAACTCACAGAGCTCCATCTGCCATTATCTCCTGAGTGCTGGGATTAAAATTGTGTACTTCTACACATTAGGGACTTATTTAGTACAAAGTGTGAATTCCCAGTGGTGATAACATCTTCTGACACTCCTGACCATAGTGTTTAACACACAGAGACCACTAAATATAATGTGAAGACAGGTAATATTTCAACTCTTATAAGAAAAGTATCAGTCTGTGTCATACCAAATTAATCTCAAGAAAAATTAATTGTTTACACACATAATTTCCTCAGACAATCAAGGCTCCCTGGGACGTTGTGAAAGGATGGGACCTCGACTACTACACTCCTGAAGGACAGCAATGTGGGCTCTCCAAGCTGCCCACTGCAGTGCTCTCATCCAAACAGTTGCTGAGATCAAGTTGCAGCTTGGCGACAGCTGAGGGCATTCCATGGAAACATGCTCATTCCTCTAAGTTATCAGCCCAAGCAGCTATTTACCTACAAGCAGAGCTTACTTGGGTGCTATTCCTGAAAATGCTACTTGAGTTCTTTTACATTGTGATGTTATCCAGATCACTACAAAGTCAGCCACCAAAAAATGTAAATACTGTCAGTCCACAGGCTAGTGCAATGCTGAGTAGCTTTCCTGTCCCACAGCTCACGACCCTCTAGAGAGGTCCTCAGCTGTCAGGAACTTGTGTTTCTGGACTGAAAACTTACAGAACAAGACACACCCTCAGTTTTGAAGAGAGCACAAGTACAACTCCTTTCCTTTCAAATTCCATCATGAAAGCACAAGCTACAAACTCCAAGTGAACTGCTATAATTACCTTCAAGGTTCTAGTCTTCTCTGGCATGGAAACAGGAGGGGTTACTACTCAATCATATGGCCCTTTGGGGTAATTCTTCCCTTTGAGCCTCTCCTACTTACAAAGTGTTTTATTAATTTCAAGAAAAGTAAACAAAGCAACCAACCTATTCCTCTACTCTGCACTGACAAACCGCCAAGATAAGAAGTCACTTTCAGCATGGTCTTCCAACAGTACTTGTCAACAGATTCTCTCAATTAGTCTAAATCATCGTTTAAGGCTTGAAATGAATTTCTAGGCAGAGCCAAAGGTACTACTGTCTTCATGAAGTCCACTTGGACTTGAGCTTTGTGCAAGGTGACAAACATGGGTTTATTTTCATTTTTCTACATACAGCCAGCCAGTTAGACCAGCACCATTTACTGAAGATGCTTTCTTTTTTCCATTGTATATTTTTGGCATCTTTGTCAAAGATCAAGTGTCCATGAGTATGTGGTTTTATTTCTAGGTCTTCAATTCTATTCCATGATCAACATGTCTGTCTCTGTACCAATACCATGCAGTTTTTATCACTATTGTTCTGTAGTATAGCTTGAGGTCAGAGATGGTGAGTTTCCCAGCTGTTCTTTTATTATTAAGAATTGTTTTTGCTATTCTGGGTTTTTGCCTTTCCAGATGAATTTGAGAATTGTCTTTCCATGTCTTAGAAGAATTGTGTTGGCGTTTTGATGGGGATTGCACTGAATCTGTAGATTGCCTTTGGTAGGGTGGTCATTTTTACTATACTAATTCTGCCAATCCATGAGCATGGGAGATATCTCCATTTTCTGAGATCTTCTTGATTTCTTTCTTGACAGACAAAGTTATTGTCATACAGGTCTTTCACTTGTTTGGTTAGAGTTACCCCAAGATATTTTAAATTATTTGTGGCTATTGTGAAGGAAGTTGCTTTCCTAATTTCTTTCTCAGCCTGTTTATCATTTGTATAAAGGAAGGGTACTGATTTATTTGACTTAATTTTATATCCAGCCACTTTGCTCAAGTTGTTTATCAGGAATATACACAAAAGATGCCCCACCACGGCACAGAGGCACGTTTTCCACTATGTTCATAGCAGCCTTATTTGTGATAGCCAGAAGCTGGAAACAGTCCAGATGACTCAAGAGTGAAGAATGGATACAGAAAATGTGGTTCAAGAATGAGGACATCCTGAGTTTTGCAGGCAAATGGATGGATCTAGAAAATATCATCCTGAGTGAGGTAACTCAGACTCAAAAGAACATGCATGGTATGTACTCATTAATAAGTAGATGTTAACCCCCCCCCAAAAAAATACAGAATACCCAAGATACAGTCCACAGAACTGAAAAAGGTCAACAAGCTGAAGGGCCCAAGTGAAAATGTCTCAGCCTCACTTGGGAGGGAGAAGAAAGCAATCACAAGTGGGAGGGAAAATGGATGTGAGGGAAGGGGATGGGGGTGGGGTTGGGGTGAGGGGAACCTGATCTGGTATTGGGTGAGGGAAAAGGACTGAAGCCCTGAGGGCCAGCAGAAAGAATGGAAACAAGACAATCCAGCGGGGTAGGAAGTTGTGGGGAGCCTCCACAATGCTCCAGAGATCTGGGAGGTGAGAGACTCTCAGGACTCAAAGGGATGAAATGTCCAACTGTAGGGAGGGGAACTTATAGAGCCCACCTCCAGCAGGAAGACAAGGCATCAAATGAGGGAGGGGGGTTGTTATCCCACAGTCAAAACTCTGACCCATAATTGTTCCTGTCTGAAAGAACTTCAGAGATGGAAATGGAAAAGAAGGTCCAGCGACAGGCCCAAAGTGGGATCCAGCTCAGGGGAGGTCCCAAGGCCTGACACTATTACTGAGACTATGCAACGCTCACAAAATGGGACCTACCATGACTGCCCTCAGAAAGACCCAACAAACAGTTGAAAGAGTCAGATGCTGGTGGGCAGTGGTGGCGCATGCCTTTCATCCCAGCACGTGGGAGGCAGAGGCAGAGGCAGGCATTTCTGAGTTCAAGGCCAGACTGGTCTACAGAGTGAATTCCAGGACAGGCAGGACTACACAGAGGAACCTTGTCTCGAAGGAAAAAAAAAA
>NW_021604651.1:7669744-7680196 GCF_004785775.1 Grammomys surdaster
GGGAGGGAGGGAGGGAGGGAGGGAGTCAGATGCAGATATTTCCACCCAACCAATGGACAGAAGCTCTCTGACCCCTGTGGTTGAATTAGGGGAAGGCTGAAAGAAGATGAGGAGGAGGGCGACCCTGTAGGAGGACCAACAGGCTCAATTAATCTGGACCCTGAGATCTCTCAAACACTGGACTACCAAAAAGGCAGCATATACTAGCTGATATGAGGACCCCAACACATATACAGCAGAGGACTGCTGGGTCTGTATTCAGTCAGAGATGATGCACCTAACCCTCAAGAGACTGAAGGCCTGAGTTTAGAGGTCAGACGGGGTGGGGGATAGGGGGTGGGAACATTCTTGTGGAGACAAGGGGTGGGTTGGAGGTATGGGATGTGGAACAGTCGGAGTGGAGGGGGAATAAAATTTGGAGTGTAAAAAAGTTAATTAATTAATTAATTAAAAACTCATGAATTATTTTCTTTGATGGGCACTATAGTTTTAATCTCTCCACTTGAAAATAAACTTTCAACAAAATTTGTAAAAACCAAATTAAGGTACTATGAAAAGGCAATTTGAGTTTCTTAAATAGGACAGCATTTGTTTAGATTTTACAATAAAATTAAATTTTGATTCTCAAGGTCAGAATCTGTTAACAAAACTCAGGATGACTCCATGTTTCTCAGCTTCGTGCTACCTTACTATGTCAGCGGGCTCAAGGCAAGAACACAGTCCTCTTCCCAACTAGCCAGGCATCAAATATCTGCAAATATCATTCTGTAGAGTAAAACCTTCTCCATAATCAGTTCAACAAAACTATCACTGTTTGGAACTGAGACGGGTTACTTTTGTTGATAACTCTCTCATGCTGTGTGCACTACAAACATTTGGAATCACTGCTTTCAAGCACTCTATTAGACACTAATCAGATATGTTACCCTTGTGCTTACCACGAAGACTCCAGCTGAGAGCTGTAGCTTTACAATCTGCTGGAAAATTCAGGAGTGATTTTCACTTTCTCCAATGTCCAGAGTTGGTCTATTATAATAGTAGACATATTTTCAGTACTTGCATCTTGAGTGAAAGTATTTCATCTATAATGATCCAGTGTGATGGCTATTCTATCCTGTTACTTCTAGAGTTCAACTGAGTCACATGTGTATGTTCACTCAGTGGTAAACGGTCATATCTATATGCAACCCTGACTTGTGGTGATGTGAAAATGATCTTAGTCAGAATACTGAATAACACAAAATGAGCAATGAAACATTTTCTTGGAAAACTAGAAGCCAAATGAACCTGGGGGGATAATTTCTGCTCATGTCGGTAACGCTGTTATATTCGAAATTTATCTCAATACAATATGAATACTATATGAACAGCTAGCTATGATGAATGATTTGTACTAGTCTAATTGTCAACCATGCCACAGGGTTAAGTTACTATAAGAACATCTTAAAATATCTGGGGTCGAGACAAGAAAAACAAATATTAATATTTTTACAAAGCAACTGGAGTCAAAGAATTATAGAATTAAAGATTACCGAATTTAACAGATTACTCTATTTACAATATCAATAATCATTATTGTACATTCACAAACTATTTTATAGAATACTTTTAAACATCTGCACTTTTTACTAGAACCCAAATGTTTCTTTCCTAAAATAGAATCTTACTGCCTTATACCAGTTGACATCTTAGCCCTTCTAGCTTTCTCCACTGGCCCCACACTGCCACAGTTACAAATGCCCTCAGAAAGAGGGCACACTGAGTGAGCAGGACCCTCTGCTCAGTTCTGCATGCATCAGTGACTACACAGCAGATACATGTACCCTACAGCCAGAGGACAGACACGCTCAAGCAAAGCAACAAAGTCAAGATGTGAACACTTCACCTTCAGTCCCTTTTTGAGCAAACAGTGGTTTGTTTGCCTTTAGATTTCATGATTTTTTTTTAAAAGCCCTACTCTAAGATCTCTTTCATATTATTACCTATGAAATAAAAAAAAACACTTCTAAAAAGCTTTGTTGTGTTCCAATTTATTATAATCTAACTAATAAGCTAGTCTTTGTTTTTTTTCGAAACAAAAATTTTGATGACATAGCGGCTCATTTTTATTTATTACTGGCTTTTTGTATATATTTCAAATATGAATCAGTTACTTCTAATCAAATTCAGGGCAATTTGACAAACCAAGCAGAATTCTTAAAATTTAAGAAAAGTTATGCATTAGTTTACTGATGTTTTTCTCAATTTAATTTCTAAGAACCCACCCACTATATTCCCCCTCTGGTTACCTCAGAGAGTTCTAAGCTAGGACTCTCTCTAGGGAGCTATTTGCCTAAAACATCTAACCCTGGGGACCCAAAACAGTTTCACCTAAACCTTCATGCTCTTCCTTCAGAGTCAGCTTCCTGCAGGTGGTAAAAACCTGAAAATCGCTTAAGAACTTTATAAGTGCAACTAGCATTTTAAAGGGAGGGAGAGAATTCTTTACATCCAATCCAGTCATCAAACCTCATTTCTCACTTAGTAATAGTTATGGTGAGATAAAATTTGCTTTTGTATGACTGTGCTATGTGTGTCTGTGTGTGTCTGTGTGCTTGTTAGGGAGGCAGGATAGATGTATGCCAGAGATTAGGTCAAATTCATGGCTTCAGTAATATGGGATGTATCTGACAAAACAAAAATCTAACTGAAGAATTCTGTGAGTACCTTTGAATAATAAAACCTATATAAGATAAACAAAAGGAATTCAAGACATGCTTTCAACTTTTTAATTTTAATTTTTAAAAATTTTTATGTGCATGGTGTTTTGCCCGTATGTACTCTTGTGCACTGTATGCGTGCTTGGTGCTTGCCAGAGGCCAGAAGAGAGCATAAGATACTGTGGGGCTGTAGAGTTAGATGGTTGTAAGCCACCAGGTAGGTGTTGGGGATAAAACTTGAGTACTCTGCAAGACCTCTTAATCACTGAATCATTTCTCCAGCTGTCACTTTCAGAATTTTAAAATTCATTTTTATTTAGTAGTTAACTAAAGTTCTCATAAAAACTGTGGTAGCTATCTGAACTACTCTTAACCCTTTGCTTTGAAGAAACACAGCGTAGGAACAGCAGGAGCACTCACTCATTTCTAGTCCTCTGGCAGACTACTCCACATCTCATCATCCCTCGCAGCCACTCAGGGAAACAACTGGAAGGCCCTGCCCACTCCTAACAACTAAGCATATTTAGTGTATAACCATTTATCTTCAATAAAACATTAATAAGCCTTTATTAAACAATGTGGGGATCATCATTATAACTTTTTTTTTTACATTTATAGTGAGATATATTTAAATTATTCATTAACAGATATGATAAAGATGAAAGACTGATTTTACAAATGTGCTTACAAGTATGTTTTTAATATTCAGCATTATTATTTGTAGTGCTGGCCACTGAACCAAGAGCCTTGGGACATTAGGAAACACTATTTTGTAATCATATTTATTTCAAGGTAAGTGTCTAATGTAATATGTGAAAATTGGACTGAATAACCCAGATGGAATTCTTTCCTGTTCTCAGTATGAATAATTAGACTGTACTCCCTAATATTCTTTTGTCCACAAGCATTATATAAAATTATCAGTTAATCAGTTACATAGAATTGGCACAATATGAAATGCAGTAATTACTACCTAAGACTAAGTTAATTTTGCACAATAGCACTGATCTTGCAATCAAGATAAAAGACACAAATAAGATATGCTCAGAAATATGCTTATTCTCTTAAGCTTGGTGAAAATTTAAAGGACAAAGTAAACAATGTGTGTGTGTGTATGTGTGTGTGTGTATACATAAAGTAAACAGTATATATAACACTTTTGTGTCCAATTTCCTACTAAGATTAAATCTATAAAAGACACCTAAAGTTTAAATGTAAGCAAGTTTTATCAAGGGAACATTATGCTTTAACCACATGATGAACAGGAAGGGGACTCACACAGCTCTATAAAAAGCTAAGATTCTGCAGCCAAATGTTTTCAAACTCCTGCTGCCTTCTGTGCATATGTTCTTCAGTCACTGCACAGTGATCACACAGTCCTGCTCTTAACCTATCTTCTAAAATTTTAATGGTTTCCTGAAGGATTTTCTGCTGGTCTCTCAGCTGTTGATTTTTGGTGAAGAATTTTTCTAGTCTCTCTGCATCTAAAATCCGTTCCTTTTTCAGTTTGTTTACTTTGATTTGTAAACCTTGTACTTCCTTATCATGATATTCTTTCAGTTTTGTCCGGAGTTCCTTGAAGTCACTGGACACATGTGCAGAATTAGGGCTTCCACAGCTGCTTCCTGAAATGCTCATCTTGCTTTCCAGGCTTCACACTTTTATTTGCTGTTGTTTCCCTGACCTTTCTTATGTCCTTACATAGGTGTGACTTTGTCTTTGGATTGTTGAAATACAGCTTCCGAGCCTCCCTCCCTGCAGAGCCCTAGGGAACTCTAAGAAGAGAGCGGCGCCCCGCACCTCTTGCCCGAGACCTCTCCTTCTCAGGTGGTCGAACCCACAGAAAGGACTGCCAGAACCTCCCGAAGGCAAGCCGGAGGGCAGCCCCACCTGGCCTGGGAGCCATCATTATAACTCTTAAGGGATCAATCTGAGCTGTTATAATGGAGAAGGTATGAACTGGTGCTGCTGCCCAGTGGCTTCTTCAAAATCAAATGACACACCCCCAACACTCAACTGTGTGCTATGGTGCACCCCTCAAATTCAATGCATTTAACCTGTAAAGTTTATACAAATTCCTTAAGCTTTTGTTCTCCAGTGACCATATAGCCACAGCAACTGCCATTTCTCCTACTACAGGGAGCCTCAGATTTTAAGTTCATCTTCACTGGGCTGGAATTAGACACAGGCCTTGGGAAGACCTAAGGAAGTCCTATCTCTCAGACCAACGCCATTATAGAACTATAAAGTGTACTCAACAGGTCACACTGGCTATAAAGGCACTAAGCAATAGCAGGAAAGAGAAACAGCTATAGAGTAAAACCAGCAGACGTACACATGGTCTCTAAAGCAGTACAGCAGACATACACATGGTCTCTAAAACAGTACAGCAGACATACACATGGTCTCTAAAGCAGTACAGCGGATGTACACATGGTCTCTAAAGCAGTACAGCAGACGTACACATGGTCTCTAAAGCAGTACAGCGGACATACACATGGTCTCTAAAGCAGTACAGCGGACGTACACATGGTCTCTAAAGCAGTACAGCAGACATACACATGGTCTCTAAAGCAGTACAGCGGATGTACACATGGTCTCTAAAGCAGTACAGCGGATGTACACATGGTCTCTAAAGCAGTACAGCGGACGTACACATGGTCTCTAAAGCAGTACAGCAGACGTACACATGGTCTCTAAAGCAGTACAGCAGACATACACATGGTCTCTAAAGCAATACAGGGGAGGCGGGTAAGCTGAAGAGGTCCAAGAACTGGGCCATGCACATTCTCCAGGCTTTGGCCTCTTCACTGGTAACTAGGCCCTATTCACTTGTACTTCTCTGTGTCGTGTGTGTGTGTGTGTGTGTGTGTGTGTGTGTGTGTCTATAAACAGCAAAGGGTGTGAGAATGCAGGTCAGTGAGTAAGGCCACATAATTTCAGAGATCTGGAAATGACTAAACACTGAGAAAGCATCAAGACTCATCCTTCTGAAACTGCAAGAAGTCAGATGTTAAGCCACACTGGTTCCCTTAAGAAAATTACTGTCATTTTCATTATCTTAGCAAAAAAAAAAAAAAAAAATTGACATGTATCAAATATTTAGGGTGAGAGTTCTATTGTACTTTAATATTTTGGTGATTCTAAATTTTAGTGTGACTCTGTAATACTTTTGGTTTATTACAAATTCCAGTACAGGCAATATCAATTGTATAAAGAGTTCTCCTTGAAACTTGGTTGTTTGAAATACTTAATGCATATAAAGAGTACCTGGGCTTGAACCTGCCCCCCCCCCCGAAAAAAATTACAAAAAAAATTTAAAAACCCACAAACTATTATATGTGAAAGAAAACAGTGGCTACTACCAGACAGGTATTTTAAACTCTGAAGTCGAGACTTCAGCAAGGAAATGACAGCTGTAAGTAGAGACTTACAGTAAAAACAACGGTGTACTGAACTAGTAGACTACTGGCGGTACTGAGCGGAGCAAGAGTCCTAAACGAGTTATAAACCACACACGGCATCTGCAAGCACAGCGCTGCTTTCCTCTGCAGTGCATTCACTTTTCTTTGAACGGATACAAAGCACTTTCTGACATGTTTCTCATAGAAAGCTAGGTTTCCAGAGCCTAAGGGTGTTTTTTATTTGTTAAAAGTCATGAAAATGGAACATGTCATATGAATCTGGATGTAGTGGGCTAACCAAGGTGAAGAGGTTCTTGTTGTTCTGAGAGTTTTTACAAAAAAGCAAGCTGCACCTATAAGAAGAACTGACAGAAATACTGTCTGAGGTTATTTGTCTTTGTTCATGGTCTTGGGTAATTATGGCTAGGAACTGTTGGCCTAGTGAACACCTAGAAGTAAGGAAAGAAAAAACACCAATATAAATGGGAAGTAGAAGCAACTGGGAGACTGGCTTTCTTACTTTCAGTTTTGCCATTTACTGGCTCCATGGCTTCAGGCACACATGTAACTTCCCTCTAACTCCATTTCAGCATTTGCAAGATAGAAAGTATAATTCTAATTTCAGCCATTTCCAGAATAATACAATGGGATCAGAAAGCCCTAGAGGTATTCAATACCTAGAGTATCCTAGAAAACCCTAACAGAAAAGTAAATGCTACCTTCAAATCCTAATTTATGTCTCTCCAGTGTCTCTCTATTCTATTACATGTTGATGTCACTCTTAAAAGAATACTAACAAAGCAGTTCTAAAGGAATAGAAGTGAATGCCTTAGAAAAAAAGAAAAACTCAAGATGACCCAAACTCTCATCTTCTGTTTAGGACACACATGCACATCTTCTCTTAAATGACTGAAGCACCAGTAAACACAGAAGAAAAGGACTGTAGCTGCCCATTCTACAACCACTTGGGGAATGGATGGAATGCAATTCCACAAAATAATCCACTTCCCAGTTCAACTAGTAAATTGGCACCACCATCACACAAAATATAAACAATCATTAAAGAAAAATATATATGTGCACCAAGTATAGAGTATCCTGAGGCCAGAAGAGGATGTTAGATCCCCTTGGAGCCGCCATATGGATACTGGAAACCAGGCCCAGATCCTCTGCAAGCATAGCAAGTGCTCTTTAACTGCTAAGCCTTCTCTCCAGCCCCAGACAGCAAACTATGAAAACTAATGAGAGAATCACGAGTGAAAAAATGAGCCAAAGCTTTGGAGACTATGTTAACCAATGTGCATGATGACACCACTGCAACTCACAGCCACGATCAAGACTGCCCACAACTTTAACAGAACTGCCTATTATTAACTGTTGAGTTATGTACCCAAAGGGTATGTTTATTTCTTTTGAAACACATGAAGAGCCCTCTAGCATTGCAGACTGAAAAATCAACAGGATAATTCTGGGGAAAACAAAAACACTGACATAGTATAACAGATTTCCTACATAAACACTTCAAAATATCTAAATTGATATAAAGATCCAGTTTTCTGTGGAAAATTTTTCATTATCCAATTATTATCAAGACTTGTTAGATTTTTGCAATGTAATCATTAAAGGTTTTCAAAGCTCCACCATGAAAGACAGTGGCACTTTTATCATCTACCTGTTCTTCAGACAAATGATGAACATATTTATTTCCTAGATGACTGATTTCTCTTCCTGTTTAATTATATGTTATTTATATGTTGGCAACAATGAAAAACTTCTGCTCTCTGCTTCTCTCTTCTCTTTTAACTGTTTCTCAGTGTCCATCACTCAGAGCACTTCAAAGTTACCAGTTGCAGGAATCAGGTATCAGTGGTTCAGTGTTTCTCATTATACCACATGCACACCAACAGAGAACTCTAACAGTGTTTCTACCACTGACACCCCCTTACACCACTACATCTAGGAAAGAGATTCTTGTAACTTCATCCAGTGTAAACATCTATATATTTGGGTTCTTAACAGTTCAACCACTGCATCTCACACCTTGCTGGATTGCCTACCGCACTATAAGAAATGCTTATTTCCAAAAGTAGGTTCCTGCCAAGCACTTCACTTAGTGTAAGAGTTTTTTCAAAAAAATAAAGTAAAAAAAAGCAATTTTTAAAGTGAAAACTCAACAGAAAATTAAAACAAAAATGTAGAAATTATCTTTGGTGAAATTACTGTTTTATTTTAAATGTAATTAGTGAGTTTTACATCTAAAGTGACCCATTTATCAGGATAACTTTTATTTACACTTATGTTGAAATCCAGTGGTTTTCAGCACACATTTTACTGCTTATACAGGTCTTGGGACACATTCAATGATTCTTGCTTTAGACTGTCAGCTGCCATAGGCAAAATCCACACTAGAATACCAGACATTCACTATTTAAAACTAGAGAAGAAAGAAAAAACAAAAGTTGCACAGGCTAACATCCCTCACAAAGCATCTGCAGACTACCAGGACTTTGGATTGAGTAACCTACTTAGATTAACAGAGTTGTCAAAGGTCAATTGTAAGATCACAATAAAACCAACATTGAGGAGTAGTGAAATCAATGTCAATCACACAAACTGTGTATATTTTTCTGATGCCAATGACAGTCCATACAGTAAACTACATAAAGCATTTAGAATATTTTCAACTACAATATAAACAAGAACAAAAAAAAATGATGTTACAAGGCAGATTCTTTTGAAACAGATTTTATAAGAAGGGTAAATACTTCCTTTTAAAAAGAGTGATATCCAATCTGCTAGGTTGGGGCATAACAACAAAATGTAGGGCTTATTTCAGACTGAACAACTCCAAATTAAGAAAGACATATAAAGGGAGAGTATTTTGCACAGGATAGGAAGACAAAGAATGATCAACAAGAGTGGTGATAAAACAAAGTTCAGGTGTAGATGAGAGGTCTAAACCCTTCAAACTTTACTTCACTTGCAGATAACTTTTACACATCCTCAATTAAAGTCCAAATACTTAAATAGACCCTATAATAGTGCATAAATGAAATATTAACTTTTAATCAAATGTACCCAAAGAAAAATGGTCCAGATAAGTAAAATGTGTCAATGTTTTGTTATATTTTTAATTGTTACATAAATATACCTAATAAGCCAAATAGTAAACCATAACTGCCCTTTTAAGAATGTTTCTCTGGCTCAGAAAACTTGCTATTTATGATATCACAAAGACACTGTCTAAAGTAAAAAAGACATGAATACTTTCTTTTATACACTCTTAGTAGTGCTCTAAAGGAAAGAAGACCCTGACTTTCAGATGCTGGTTCCTTAGTCTCGATTAAGTGAGAAAAACTCGAATACCTCTAGCAACATGGGAGCTTTCCTTACATATTTATATAGGACACGGTAATAGAACAGAAAGGGTCTCTGAGCACAGACACTGGAGAAGACACTTACACAGAGTCATCAACTTACCTATCAGATTTGAGTTCATGAAAGGTGTTGGGGACAAGCCTTCATGGGCTCCCAATCGACTGTCATTCAAGTGATCACTGTAATGGGGGCTGTCTGTAAAACCCTAAGGGGAAAAAAAGACCAAAATATTAAACAGAGTACAGTAACACCTTATTAATGCACAGGCTCACACAGGGTCTCCTAACCGAGCTCCATGTTCATCATTCACAGAACTGAAGAGCACTTGCCTCCAAGCCCAAATTCAATCCCTGAGACAGGGATTACCTGAATTTGGAATTAGGAATCTACATTATAGAAAATCAAAATTGACTACTGCAAGTTGTTCTCTAACTTCCATGTGCTAACCTTAGCAAACACACACCACCCAACACCATCATCCCCTCACAAAAATGAATCAGTAAACAGATATGTTTTTAAAAGAATTCTTTATAACTCTTAAAGAAAAGTTGAGTTTCTGAGGAAACATTAACCTTAGTTCACTGTCTTCAAATTTCTCAATGCTTCTGGAGAAAAGAAAGACTAAGAACATTCTAATAGACCATCACTGAAATCATCTCTAAGATCTCAAATCATCCAAAAGAAAAGACCTTTGGATACGCTCCTATTGCATACAAAAGGAAAGTTATATACATCATTAAAGAAAAAAGAGCTTAAAAAACAAACAAACAACTACTACAACATACTCCTGAGTTGTAATGCACTAGGAAAGCTTCTCTCCTTAGTTACCATTCTTACAAAGATCTACTCTTATGGAATCTGGGCCATTAGAAAGAAAGGGGAGGGCAGGGCAGGGCAGGGCAGGGGAGGGGAGGCGAGGGGAGGCGAGGGGAGGAGAGGGGAGGAGAGGGGAGAGGAGGGGAGGGGAGATC
>NW_021604651.1:7680596-7693173 GCF_004785775.1 Grammomys surdaster
GAAGAGGGAGGGAGGGAGGGAGGGAGGGAGGGAGGGAGGGAGGGAGGGAAAGAAACTTAATAAAATGGCTCATTAAATTCATAGGTCTTAAAAGAAAATTATAAATACCATAAAATAGTAACACTAAGAATATTTCACAGTAGCTATTATATCTCTTTCACAAAAATACAATTTCTTAAAAGCAAGTGAGGGAGAGAGGAAAGAAAGTTTACAAAAATCTCTTTCTGGTTCTCAGACTCCTACACATACCACAGCATTGCCTCCAAAATCATAGTGTTTCTAGTCAATTTTTGAAATTCAGGTAGTGCCTAGCCCTCTGGTAACTTAAAATCATGACAGAAGATGAGGAAAACTGAAAAGAAACTAAGTAAGACAGAACCTACCCTGCCTACCTGAAACCACACAGCATCTCCAGGGGCTGTATTACTGAATACCCATCATTCTCCAGTCTACACCCTCACATTCAAGAAGACATTAAAGGAACAAAGATAGGCCTCACTACATCTGTGGAAAAGAGATGTTAATTCAACAAAAATGCTAGATTCCAAGGGCTAAGTAACTGTTGAATCATTACAGCTGCTTACAGACGTACATCATGACTTTCACTGTTCAGTTTTAATCTTCTGGGAATGTGAACACCAAATTAAATAGGTTTCATATTTGTCTACTACAGAGCCAGTGATACATATGTGACAATTAATCAAGAAGTTTCCAAGCGACATTTACAACATGGTGATGCTGCAAGAATGTATTCTGGGGATCAGAATCATAGTCCAATCTGTCATCTCCCAAAAGATATACAGAACAGGATGGCCTTGACAAAAGTCATCCCTTGGAGTTTATTTTTATCCTAAAACTAACATATATTAATACTAACTGACATACCATGATCTAATACACCTCAGTATTCTTTCAGCCTCCTTTCACACTGTCATTCCTCGGGACAGTGGGAAAACAAGGCAATATAGCCTATATACTCGCTGAAATCATAAAGCTGTACTAACTCTAGAAAAATGCTAATTTTCAGCCATATTATTCACATAACAGATGAACAAATAAAAATGAAGAAATATGAAAATTAAGCTCCAGTTTAAAATTAAAATCAATTAAATAGGGTTTTGTTTTTGTTATTATTATTTGTTTGTTTTGAGACAGGGTCTCTCTGTTTAGCCCTGGATATCTTGGAACTTGCTCTGTAGATCAAGCTGGATTCAAATTCAGAGACCAACCGGCCTCTGCTCCTGAGTGCTGAGATTAATGGCATGCATCACCTCTGCCAGGAACAACTGAATTATTTTAAATGTCTGTTTTAACTTATACATTTTTAAGTAAACAATGAGTAGCATTACTTCAACAAATAAAATGTGTCTATAAGATGCTTTTCTGACTTTATGCTCACTTTATGTTGCAAGAAATTAGAAATGTTAGCTTTTGCTATAATAAGAAAACAGGCCTGAAATGATCAATGAGAGGTGCTTCTGAATTAACATATAATCAATTAAAATTTTTATAACTCAAGATGCTTCTATTGATATATCTATACTATCAATCAATCATCAACAAAGTCTTGCTTATCCTAAGCTCAAGTAGTTCTTCTATCTCAGTCAGAATATCTGGAACTTTTACAGGTTTATGCCCATTACCTTTTAGCAAAATTTTTAAATCTTAATTTTCAGGGAGCTGGGCGGAGATGGTTCAGTAGGTAAGAACACTTATAATTTAAAACTGAGAACTTAAGTTCAAATTCTCAGCAATCATATAAAAACAAAGCCAAGCACAGCTGTGCAAATCTATAACCTCAGCACTATGGGTGAAAGAACACAGGAAAATTGCTGGGACTTACTGGCCATAAGCCTAGCTCCAGGTAGAGTGGGAGCTACCTGGAGAGAATAGGGGAGAGAGTGACAGAACTGAACAACCAGATTTCCATCTCTCTCTGCATCCTCATGCATATTTTCCTCTTTTCCTCACTCCCATCCTTCCCTCCCCTTCCCTCTTTCAATTTTAAAAAGTATCGGGCTGGCAAGATAGTTTTAGCAGGTATCAAAACACATAAAAGCAATTACATCTAGGGCGAGAATTAAATACAACCTAATCCACTACCAGAGGGAAACAATAACCTTTATGCACATCTGCTTAGTTCAATCAAACTGTCAAAAAGTTTAAGGGCATTATATTGAGAGAATAATGTATTTCTGATTAAAAATGCAAGTAAATGGTAATTATATACCTTAAAAAAGTATTGTCTAACTCAGGCTTTTACCCCCCCCCACACACACACACACATCACTAAGGCAGTTCTCAACATTAACAAGAGCTGAACCGCATTATCTCTTTTTCTAGCTGTTCTAAATCTTTCAATGCACTGCCAATCTCTATCCAGATGCCAACAGAAATGCTTACCAACACTTGTCAATCTTGACTTTCTGTCTTTGCTCTTGCCTCTCATTTTCTTCTTACCTATCCCCTAGCTCTTGTATCTTCCCCACCCCTCACCCCACCTTGGGTTTTCAAGACAGGGTTTCTCTATGTAACAGAACAATGGCTGCCCTGGAACTCTCTCTGTAGACAAGGCTAGTCTTGAACTCACAGAGATAAGCCTGCTTCTGCCTCCTGCGCACCGGACTGAAGCTGTGCACCACCATACACAATGTTCTTGTATCTTTTAATGTGCCTTCTCAGGTCATTTTAATCTAGTTAGTAATGAAATTAAATGTGCATATAGACTATTTACATATGTATTGTTTCTATAACATACTAAGCACTCTACTATTCTAGGCTACAAGATAACTGAAACAATCCCTATGTTCAAATAGCTTACAGTTTGGAAAAAGAAACACACATGCAGGACTACTGCACGTGTGCACGCACAAACACACATACTATCTCTTAATTTTCCAGGAAACCTAAATCATGCTACATCACATGCTACATCTAAGGTCTGAATTATATTACTAAACTGTTAGTACAAGGGGCAGGATAGCAGGACCAGTAAATTTTAGGTTAAGGCCGGTCACCCTGCCAAATTTCAAATTAAACTTCCTATGCAAAAACACAAATAGCACAGATGACCAAATGTCAGTACAGCTTCGATAGCATTAAGCCAGAAAGTACTTCGATGGGTAGAACAAACCTTCATGATTTGCTACAGGATACAAAGCAACTGATTTATATTGAAAATTAGAAAAAAAATAGATATTTAGAAAATGTAAGAATAGTTCTAGCAGTACCATGTTCATAGCAACCCACTGTGAGTGCCTTATATGACCTCGCTTTTAAGAGACTGTATGTATTCAGTTAGTTAATCTGACAGCATGCTATTCTGCATCAAGAAATCTCATAAAATTGTAATCAGCATGTTAATGTAGGATCATTTCTACTGAAAGGTATCAGAATACCCTAGGTCCCAGAAACTCTACATACAAAAAACCAAAACCAATACAAACACAGCCACACCTTCACAGCAGATCATTATCCAACTGGCCCTTCTAATGAGCTACCAGACCTGACTAACACGGCAAGAGACACTGAAGCCAGCCAAGAGCCAAGCCAAGCTGTACCAGATTTCTAAACTACAGAAAGTATTAGAAATAAATGTATCATGTTAAACTACTAAGTCTGTGGTCATTTAACACAATAAGAGACAACTAATTCAAATATTAAAAAGAAAGTTGTATTGTATGAAATGCAACTTAGATGAAATGAATGAATGGCACAATTCTTAAGTTATTCAAGTCAAGTAATCTTGCTCAAGAAATACATGCATAACCCTTTATTTACAGACAAATTAAAAATTGTCTCAGGCCTTAGGTCAAGGTCCTTGCCACAAAATTCGATGATCTCAGTTTGATCCACAGAGCCCATAACAAGTTGTCCGCTGACTGACCTCTATACCACAGACTAATATGTTTTTTAAAAAATAAAACTCTGAGAGAGAATTAAGGCCAAAATTAGCTTCAGGAGTAAAATCTACCAAAATTAAAGAAAAATTATTATCAATTCTGCATAAACTCTTACAAGAATATAAGCAAGTATTTCTCAACTTTAGGCTAGCATTATTATGTTACTTAATTTTGAGAAAGAAAATACAAGAAGAAAAAAAAACCCTTTCAGAGACAGTAATTTCTCAGACTCAAAAACCTGCAATACTGTAATAAACTGAATATACAGACATAAAAATTGGCCATAACAGCCAATGATACAAGATCACTTTTACATTAGAAAATAACCGTAGTCATTATTCCAAAACACACTATAAATAAAATCCATCAGAATGGAACAGAAAAAACTCCACATCTGTTTGTTAAATATCTTCACTGAATTAAGACAACACAGGAATTTCCTTAGCAAACCAAGGCATGAATGAAATGGTATTCAACCCAAAAATTCTCCAAAATGTATAACAAAGACACTACAAGAAGTAAATGAGTCAAGCAAGACTGAAGGGTGCACTGCTATTATACAAAATCACTTGTAGTTTTTATATTTTAGACATGAATTAGAAAATGAAATTTTATAACACAGCTACCAGCATCAAGAATTTTAAAATATTCAGCTAACTGAACTAAACAAAAAATGTACAAGATCTATTTATTAAAAACTATATTCTGAAAAGTTAAAAACATATACATGTCAAAAGTTTTTGTACTCCTAAGCTAGTGATTACATATAACTGACAAATCTCCTAAAAGAAGCTTCTTTTTGTAGCACTAACCCATAACTGGTCAAAATGCAGAGAAGGCACCCATCCCTAACTGATGTATCTAGCAACACAACTCATATAACTATTGTTCTGCGAATATCTAAACAAAAGAGGTAGAAAGATAATAAGAACCTGAGGACCAGAGGTCTGCTACAAGATAGTATCTTCAACATATACAGAGTTACACCAATGAAACTTTAACAATACAGTCCCCTAAACAAGACTTGCACAATGGCAATACTAAGTAGTCATCCCAACCATAGATGGGGAAATCTAACAAGGCCCTATCCCTAAAGAGCTACATATATTAACAAGAAAATGTCCACGCCGCATTGTCAACTTATAAACAAGTCTGTGATGAAGAATGGATCAAGCAAGACACCTTGCAACATGACTCCTCCTCAGTAAAGGCCTCCAGCAGGTCCTCAGGGGAGACCCAGAGGAAGATTAGTCCTCACAAAGGAAGACAGCTACAGGCATTACTGCCCTGAAGATCTGCTAGTAAAAGCAAGGTACAGAAAGGTTTGTGTAAAGAACTGTTTGATGGTCTTGCACAATGAAATCACTTTAATGGTTCAGACACTCTTTGCCCAGTAAGACAGCTGGTATTTTATTGTTTCAGCATAAAACAATTTCCTAAACACCAAAAATATATTCTGTTCTCTATACAAAACACCATACTAGTTACACTATATAGTGGTGCAAGTCTGAAGTGCCTCCCAGAGGCTGGTTACTTGATGGCCTACTGCATCAGTCATGTTCAAAGATGGGCCATTATTTGCTGAGCTACTGACACAGAATAGAAACCTAGGAGGTAGGACCCAAGTAAAGGAGTGTGTCCTTGGGCACTATACCTTGTCCCAGTTTGCATCAAGAAATTATGGAGTCAAATATATCTTTATGCCTCTATTTTCACAGGTATTTTGTCACAGAAACAGAAAGCTGAATGCAATGTGGAATACACTGAAATAATGGTTTCACTTGACAGGAGGAAAGCTGGTGTATCAGTTTACTGTGTTGAAGAGGAGCATTTTAGAATGACCATTAGAGTATGGGACAACAAAAGTATGTCACAAGGAAAACACTGATAAGGCTAAGCTCTCTAGCATTCAAATCTCCTCTTGGACTCTTGAAGAAATAAGGCTTCTTTTCTTAAAGTGTATAAATCTATATTTTGTTATAAGAATATAAAAGTCTAGGAACTGACTTACACCATTCCCCCTGGCCCCAATAACCTCCAAATACCAAGATCTGTAACATAATCAACTTTTCCCAGTTTCAATAACTCAAAAATAATTTATTTTTCATGACTTATAGGACTTCTTATTGGATTTAAAAATCACAATAGCCCACCATCTTGTCTAGAACAGACTCCAGGACTTCAAAATAGTTGTCTTTCCAATAGAACATTCAGACTTTTAAAGTTCCTAATAAAGCTTTGTTTCTGAATGGGTAATATAACTTCTTATGTGACTAGAAATAAAAAGAAAAAAAAAAACACTAACAGATTCCAAACTGGTCTGTCTATATATAAGACTTCCTCTACTTAATTATCAATTAAGAAAAAAAAAAATCTCTGCAGAGAGGAAACTAAATGAACAGAACTCAGTTTGTTCCGGTCATTTAATTGGTGCTACAGCTCAATTTTTACAACACTTAAAATAAATAGCAAGAAATAATGATAGTGGGGCTGGTGACGTAGTAAAGGTGCATGCTACCCAGCCTGATCCTGATGACTTGAGTTCCACATTAAAACACATCGTGAAAGAACAGAACCAATTCCCCCAGGTTCTGGGAAACACACACACACACACACACACACACACACACACACACACACACGGGGGCGGGGAGGGGATATGAAACATGAAAAAAAAAAAGAATAAATGCTGGTGGTAGCATGGCCTTAAAATTTCTAGAGAATTCTTGTTCCTTAAAGTCCTAAACAGTTAAGAATGGAAACTTTTTTTTTGTCGTCACACACACTTTGACAAATCAACACAGTAAAAGGGGATGGACTGCTTCAGACATCTAGCCTGGTTACCATTCCTAAATGTTAATCTATCTTCTCAAAACCTTAACTTCCTCACCTCCAAAGTGAAAAGAATCTTAAAAATAGCTTCTTGGTGTGATACTCTTGAAGACCTAAGAGATCACACAGCAAAGTTAAGTCTGTAAACTCGACTGTGATAAATGGGAACTCTTAACAATTTAATAAAAGTAAACTAATTATAAAGTAAGTTATAAAAATATATTCATCTGGAATCTATCCTACATTGTATTTTTATAAATAAGAAATCACCAAACTAAGGAAACACAGAAGAGACCATCAAGCTCCAGCTGAACAATTACAAAAGACTAAGCTGAGATACACTTGAGGCCGCCTGGTAAGTTCTGGTTAGGCGGGTGCTCTGGGAGACTGAACAGAGGTCTGGCAGCCAGCTTCAGAGCTGGCAGAGCTAGACTACTGCTTTCCTAGTGTCCTAGACCTCAATCATCCACTTACTAGCTGTGAAGCCTAAAAACCCTAATAGAGAGAACCGTAAAGATCAATCTATCCTGACAAGGACTGTATAGAGGCATACAGACTTAAGTGAAACTCACATGAGGTGAGAAATTGACAAAAAAAAAAAATGCTTTTCAGAAAGATCAATAGCAGAGTCTCAACAGGCTTGCTCTAAGAATAGGTAAACTGAAAAGAGACATTTTGGTTTTCTTAGAATGGTAAGCAATTTAAAGCTATGTGATTTCTTTCAGCTTACATAACATGCTGCAGAGTTTTAAAGATGCTTACATCTTATAATCCACCTTTTCTTAAGTAAGAACAGATTCAGTTCAGGCAAATGATTCCCTGAATGGCACTAAGAGACACAATTACTCCCCAGACTCATTTAACCTAACCTTAAAGTACACCCTTTCTCACCCATAACTTTCTTCACATCTAGAACATGTTGAAGCAGCAGTTACATAACAAAACAGAGATTAATGGGAACACAGATGCAATACACAGAAAACACTTACTTTAATTCTCTGTCCCTTCTGTCTTGCTTTGCTATTTAACTGCTTCATCTCCTGTTTTGAACCTGAGATCAAGAGGCATAAAATACTATTTCAAAATTTGTGTGTCCTTTCTAATTAGTGCATTTAAACTTCCTATTCACCATAAAATCTGTACCATTCCCCCTCAAAATACAGAAAGAACAGATTGTGAATAGATTCAAGGCTATGCTTTCCACACTATAGTACAGATATAGTACAGATATAGTATAGATGGTGACACTAAGCTCAGCTATCTAAGCCCTGACAAATGGATACAAGGAAGGACAGCTATTTTTAGCCTTTTATTCACAAACACACACACAAAAAAAACATTTTTTTTTGTTTTTAATCAAACAATCAGGTAGTTTTTTAACACAAAAAATAGCAAACCTATTACAGCCTAAAAACTATGGAGAACTGAATTCTACAGTTACTATTCTGTGGCAGGAAAGAGTTTAGAGGATTCATAGCTCCCCAGATACCTAGTCTTATCAGCTATTCCTCAAGCACTACCATCCTTTGGGAAATTTTTTTCTGTTTCCATTACTTTGTAGTCTGGCTCCTATTTCCCTAACCCAAGTATGGCTTTATCATAAACAGGTCTATATAGTTAATCTTCCAAGATCATCCTATTTCTTGTTAGTATTTCATGTTGAACCCATTAGAGT
The DNA here is from genome assembly GCF_004785775.1 of Grammomys surdaster. NCBI lineage: Eukaryota > Metazoa > Chordata > Mammalia > Rodentia > Muridae > Grammomys > Grammomys surdaster. The sequence goes on from NW_021604651.1 coordinate 7,689,006, forward strand.
GCTATTCCCTATATACAAGCCATTTTTAATTGAATCTATTCCCAGAAAGATAAGACTACATTTTTCCTAGTTACTCCTCTTATCCAATACCTACACTACTACCCCGTTCACCTACTAATCACCTAAAGACAGAGGTTTTCTACCTACTGAATTTAGTGATCCTGGGGTGAGGAGGCCTTTGTCTTTATGATCACACCATTCCCTGTTTCAAGAAAGTTGTTTCTCTTTCAATTCTAGTCATAGAAATGCTTGTTCAATCTATTCAACACTTCTTCCTAAATTAATTTTTCCAAGCCAATGAAATTATTTAAAGTAACAAATATTTAGAGAAGCAATAAAATTATTTTAGAAGTTAATTATTTGCTACCTAATTATGCCTCCAATCTCACTGCCTTAAAAGAATTAAAAGCTTTACACTGTAACTTTTTAGGCAGATATGGCCTATTTCTAAGCATACTTCCTTAACTCTAAAACATGCATTTATTCACCTTTAGCATTCCAAAAATTTGGTGTATTTACCACCTGCAGAATCTTAAAAGTGGGAGTCGAGGGCATGCCAAAAAAATTCCTTAAAAGCAAACAAACAAAGTCAGGTATGATGGTACAAGCCTATAATCCCAGCTTCTTAGGAAGGTGAGACAGGAGGATTGTAAATATTAAGACTCACTTTGGGCTACACAGTACATTCAAGGTCAGAGTGGGTAACTTAGAAAGATTCTACCTCAAGGGGAAAAAAGTTTACTTTAAGAAGGAGGAGGTGATGACAATGTCTATCTTTCTGTCTGTCTGTCTTGAGTATATGCCACATGTGTATGTATAGATGTCTTCAGAGACCTGAAGAGGCTGTGAGATCTCCTATGCTCAAGATACAAGTGCTTTTGAGCCATCTGATGGGGCTGCTAGGAACTGAACTCAGGTGCCCTGAGACAGCTGCCAAATATTAACCATTGAGCTGTCTCTCCAGCCTCAAAATAAATAAAAGGCTGGGGACATAGCTCAATAGTAGAACACTTACCTACTGTATGTGTGGCCCTGGGTTCAATTCCTAGTATTGAGGGACATTATAAATTTAATATTCTTATTGCAATGGGGTTTTCTCATAACACTGTTTCCAGTGGAAGAAGCAAGGTCCTTCTCTCTATTAGCAACTAATAAGGCTTCTATGACCTGTAAACCTAACCAGGCCAATCCAAAACTCTAGCCAGTATAACCCTAGTGAGGTCAAAATGACCTCTGTGTGTTTTGTATAGACAGTACATGAAGATAGCTAAGGCTCTATTATCCCATATCTAGGTCACAATATACTAAGTGGCACTCAGCCAAGCTCTCCTACATGAATGAAAAAGATACTGAATGCTAGCTAAGAATGGAGACAGCACTGAACAAAATTAAAGTTCCCTTTAGCCTCATCTGGCAAAAACACTGCAGAAGCTTCAAGAGAAAATAACATCAACTTCATCCTGATAACCTTATATATTGGTTTTAGTTTTCATTGTTTGTGATAACTATATATAGTCTTAACTATAACTAACTATATGAGTAGTTTTTCTTCTCCCCTTTATCCAAATTATATAGTCTATGGCTTTGTACACAAACTTTACAAGACCAACAACTCCAAACTCTTGATAAGTTTATATTCTTCTTTCTATCCAACATACTCTGTGTGACTAGCATTCTATAAAGTGAACACTGCTAGTGCTCTCAGTACACTCAATTCCAGTGAACGAACTGCTATAAGGAAGTGAAAGTCAGAGAGCAAGTACTACAGAATTCAAAACATGCCTACTACTCACCCCTTAGGAAAAAGTCCCTGGGGCTCTTTGGAGAAATTGTTCGGCCAGTATGGGCTAGGCTGACAACCAAAGAGACAGGTAACAAGTCCCTGAGATCATTCTGTGCTAAGTCACATACATCAAATAACTGAAGAACTTTTTTTTAAGCCCAACCCGTCAACACATATCCCCTCTGCACTATCAGCACAGGCTAGAAGGTAGTGGTATAGCTCTTATTACTGACATTCCACTTCTATCAATGAAGAAAAATAAAAGAAGAGAAAGTTTGAGATTAAGAAAATTAACTCATTCAGTATCACAATGCAAAGTATAAGTTGTGTGAGAAATAGAAATTACACTCCCACCTATCAGCTAGATCAATTCAGCAACTAAGTCTATGATTCTGCCTCACTACATATTACCTTTGCTATGTGAATCTCTGTCTTCCTCCCTCCTTCCTTCCCCCCTCCTTTTTCTCCTGTCTCCCCTCTTGCCTCTTCCCTCCTCTCCATCTCTCAATCAAAATGGTCTCAAGCTTGCTATATAGCCCAATTTGACCTGACTATCTGATCCTCCTGATTCTACTTCCCAAAGTGCTATAATTGAGATTATAATTGATACCACATGCGGTTTGTGTGGTGCTAAATATCAAAACCAGAGCCTGGAAAAAGCCAGGAAAGCACGCCACTATCTGAGCCATATCCCTCGTTAGCTAGGAAGCATCATGTCCCAATTTTTTTTTTTGACCATCCACACATCCCCTTTCTTGTTTTAACTTTCTACTTTCCCTTCAAAGTTATGACAGAAATGTTAGGACTACTCTTTGAATCTGGGAGTGCTGAGAGTCAAGGCAAGAGGACTGAGAGGTGCTGGCATCGGAGTGTCAGGCCAGAGGCAGTCTCTGACCAGTCACAGGACAACCTTCCTCATGTGAACAGTGGGCCTCCTGCAAAGCTATACCTTCACACTCTCCAAACCTGGTTTCTCATTTGGAAACCAGGGTAAATGATAGCAGCTAACATATTTTTCAGTTGTGAAAAATTCTATGATTAGACAAAAGCTGAGGAAATAAAAAAAGCAAAATGCAAATGACTGTTTTGTTCTGCAAAACACAATACAGAAAGGGGGTAGGGGACCTGGGGAAATTTAGAAGCATCCAAACTCAGTTCAAGCCAATAAAGGTTGGAGATATATATATATATTAGCAGCAATGATAAATACATAAATACTCATCTTAACAGCAATCTTTTACATGGAAAATGATTATGACTTTAAAAATATAAGCCCACTCATAGTAGTTAATGACATATAGAAATTAGTTGTTTGCTATATAAACTTTTTCAAAGGAACAGTAAAGTAGTTGGTCTCTTATCTAAAAGTATATACACACATACACACACAAATATGCATATACATACACATATATAAAATCAGCAGGAAAGTTCTTCATCTCTTGCAGGGTATGAGGTACAAATCACTAAGGAACCACAGTAGAACTTGGGCTAGGCTGAGTAGCAGTATGTACAAGAATGGACAAACCTAACAATATGGTCACTTAAAAGACCTACAGAGCCATGTATCAGTCACATCTCAGAAACAGAATTTGTATATCAGAAACACAGAACCATAAAAATGCATTTAATTTATTTGATATTGAGATAAATCACTGAGAACAGTTAGTAGTTTCCATTTGTTGAATTAATAAATGAAATGTTTCATAGTTATAATATCCACTTTTATGTATGCCCTTTAAGGTCTGTATAATTTTAAGACAAAAACAAAACACTTACAGTAGGGTGACTTTCCTATGGTCTACTATACAAGTAGACACATCTCAGACCTATCTATGAAGAGACTAGGTCTAAAAGCATAAACAGCTGTTCCCACCACGCAGACTAGCATCTATTATGTGCCTCACAGTTTTCATCATAGTTCTTTTTTTTTTTGTACAAAAATGTGTTTCAAATGTGTTACAAAAATTCACGTTTCTTTTCTTCCTTTCAAACCCCTTACATATGCATCTTCTTGCTCATTCAAATTCATGGCCTCTTTTTTCATTAACTGTTATGAGCATATCTATCTATATCTATATTACCTATATCTCTATCATCTCTATCTCTATCTCTATCTCTCTCTCTATCTCTCTCTATCTCTCTCTCTATCATCTCTATCTCTATCTCTCTCTCTATCTCTCTCTCTCTATCTCTATCATCTCTATCTCTATCTCTCTATCTCCTCTATCTCTCTCTCTCCCTCTCTCTATCTATCTCTCTCTCTCTATCTCTCTCTCTCTATCTATCTATCTCTATCTCTATCTCCTCTATCTCTCTCCCTCTCTCTCTCTATCTATCTATCTCTATCTCTATCTCTATCTCTATCTCTATCTCTATCTCTAT
>NW_021604651.1:7693183-7756853 GCF_004785775.1 Grammomys surdaster
TCTATCTCTATCTCTATCTCTATCTCTATCTCTATCTCTATCTCTATCTCTATCTCTATCTCTATCTCTATCTCTATCTCTATCTCCATTCCTAAAACCAACCTGCTCAGTCTCTATAATGTTCCTTGTATGTATTTCTTCAGTGATGATCATCAGGAATTGGATAGCCATTTTCTCTTCCCTAGGGAAGAATTATTCTACAGCTCTCAGCATTCCTTAATTGTCTGTTCCTTGCTGTGTTAAGGCAATCGATTTTCCAAATTTTGATTATATTTAACTAAGTACAGCACACTTATCATGCACAAAACATTGCTTTATACAGAAAGAAAAACTTTTAAACCATCATTTGACAGGAAGAGATGTGCTTTTCCAAGAAAGTTATGCAAGAGAAGGGAAATTGATGTTATTCATATTTGTTATAGTTCCAAAGGAAAAATGTTTATTATTAATTACTAAAAGATCAAAAATTCTCATTACATTTATAAGACAGCATCTCTTGCAAATGCATTCATTTGTTGCTATTTGATTAGACAAAAACTTCTATAATATGAATTATAAAGACACTCACAGAACAGTGCATATCAGACCCTGACCGTTCCATTTAATTCTTTTAACAACCTCATAAAGTTGCTATCAACAATCCCTTTTTACAAGTGAGTGAAGTACAGTGAATTTAAATAACCTGTCCAAAATAACACTGAGAGTAAAAAGTAGGGAAAACCTGAAACTCAAACAATGATTAACACAGCAGTCAACTAGAACAATCCAATTTCCTGGCCTTTATACCTGATACAATCTCAAACACAGAAAATATTCCTTGTACTAACGGATAAAAAGAGGTATAAAAACTTGTTGCCTGTAAGAGGAAGAGGAAGAGGAAGGGGGGGCGAGGTGCTCCACCACCACCAAGGGGGCAGGGAGCACCACCTCCAAGAGGTAGAGCTGGCTATTCACAGAGGGGGGCACCTTTGGGACCACCAAGAGGCTCAAGGGGTGACAGAGGGGGTCCTGCACAACAGCAGAGAGGCCGTGGTTCTCGTGGAGCTTGGGGCAATCGAGGGGGCAATGTAGTAGGCAAGAGAAAGGCAGATGGGTACAACCAGCCTGATTCCAAACGTCGTCAGACCAAGAACCAACAGAACTGGGGTTCCCAACCCATCACTCAGCAGCCACTTCAGCAAGGTGATGACTATTCTGGTAACTATGGTTACAATAATGACAACCAAGAATTTTATCAGGATACTTATGGGCAACCATGGAAATAGACAAGTAAGGGCTTGAAAACGATTCTGTCAAGATCCAATTGGCTCTAGATCTACATTTTTCAAACAAAATTGGTGTAACTGTTTCATCTTTAAGTAGCAGTTTGCTGCCATTTGTATTCAGCTGAAGAAGTCACTATGGTATATATACTCAAGGCTTCTTGTTTTTCTTCTTTTCTAAATGCTCTTGGACATTATTGGGCTTGCAGAGTTCCCTATTCTGGGGTTACAATGCTTTTATTGTTCCAAGCTTCATCTTAGCTTCAGAACAAACTGTTAAATCATGATTTTACAGAACCTTTAGTTTGGACAGTTCTGGTTTTTAGATTTGGAATAGATTACATAGGAGTCTGAAGTATGCTGTAAATAAAAATGCAAGCCAGTGCTTTGTCTTAGTAGTTTTAAGAAATTAAAGCAAACAGACAAGTTTCCTTGCATTGAAAGTAACCTATGACTGTATGTTTTGCATTCCTAGAAGCAGGTTAACTGTGTTTTTAAATTGTTATAATCACACCTTTTTGAAATCTGCCCTACAAAATTTGCTTGGCTTAAACGTCAAAGCCGTGACAATTTGTTCTTTGATGTGATTGTATTTCCAATTTCTTGTTCATGTAAGATTTCAATAAAACTCAAAAATCTATTTAAAAAATGTGTTGCCTATATTTCTTGTAGGTCTACACTATGCAATATTTAAATCTTGTCCACCTCTGGTGCTTCAACCTTGACAAAGTTTTAAAACTGGATCTTACATATATCATAGTTCTTCTTTCATGTTTGTGTGTTTGTTGTGTGCAGACAAAGCATCAAGAATGCACAGGCAAGGGAGAAGTCATGAGAGCACACACGTAAGTGGTACTCCCACCCTCTACATACATCTATCATTTCTTCTAAAATTACCACTAAGTATAATGTCTGCTCCAGTATCTCCCTCACAACAACTCTGTTAATGGGTTTCTGTGCGTAATTCTAATAACCAGAAACTTAATTGCCTCTATACTGTGAGGGCTAATTTTCAGATCTGGTAAGACCTAGATAGGACACATATAAAAGGAGCTTAGCTGTAGTGACTGTTCTAGTTCCGGAGAAGATGTTTAAGAGCAGTAAGCTGGGTTCCTAGGAATGTGCCTAGATTAAACGGGAAGCTGGCTAACCACAGAATCAGTTCAACTTTTCTCTACCACAGCTTACACTAAAAATAAGGAATAATTTACACTAATAAATACACTCAGAGTAGAAGACAGCTCTCTCATGTGACCTATAGATCAAACGGCAAAAACAGCGGGGGGGGGGGGGTTTCTTTGAGTGCCATCACTGAAGGCAAATATAATGTCAGAATGATCAATTTGATAAGTGCTTGGATACATTGTTATATGTTCTTCTCCTAAAATCCCATCTAATATTCAAGTAGAAAACCTTAGGAAGCCTGAAAGTGAAGTAAATATAAACTACAAAAGAATCACTTAATGCACTCTAAGACACTCGCCTGAGCCTCTGAAGAAAATTTTTCAAATATTTACATATACTATATTATAAATTCCTTCTATAGAAAACTGCAATTTCAAATATATAAGCTCAAATATTTTTCAGAGAATCAAATACTCTCTTCAGAATTGAAAGAAAATTGAACATCTACAGTTTCAGAAATCCAAGATATGAAAATGTGTCCAGGAATCAACAGTAAAATCTAAACCCTGACAAAGCACTTCACATCGTGACATCTAGCTATTTTGGCCACTGATTCCCACAATGTTAATAGAGACAGTCAGCATCTGCCCATGGTTTCCTCCAATAATGATAGTCCTTCCCAACATATTTATAGAGTGTGGCCTAAGAAAACAGCAAAACCTATTGTTTTCAGAAGCATTTTGATATTGACAGAACAATATCAAAAGCAAGCAGCCCAATTACATACAAGCCTGGACTACATGCTGCTCTCTTTCTACTCTTTAAAATACTTTAAGAGTTAAATGTTCTTAAACATTATATTTGTTTGTCTATCTTCTCTTGGTTTACTATGAGAGATTCATTATTCATTTACATATAGAATTATGGTTTGCATATGAAATAACCCTGACAGATTCATGTGTCTGAACATGGGGTTTAACCTGATCACAGTTTCTAGAAACTAGAACCTCTAAGAAGTAGGGCCTCACTGCACCAAGTGAGGTAAGGAAGGAAGACCTGTGAATTATAGTCTAGTCCCACACTGACAGGAGCCAGTCTTGTAGCATCAATATCACCAAACCTTCCCCACCTTTAAACTACGAGCCCAAAGAAATTTCTCATCTAGAATTGATTGTGTCAAGCCTTTTAAACATGAATAACATACCATCTTTTAGGAAAGTATCCCACTTCATAGCCCTACCAGTGCACTAACGGCTGCGAGCAAAATGTTTATTTATAGTTCTTTCATTTTCTGTCTCTGATCCCATTTCAAACCTTTACCAGGAATTTTTGCTTAATTTTCTTGCTGGAAAAGGCCCTAATCTTTATACCCTTTGGTGTGTAGAACACAAAGTTGGTCTTATTTTCTACTGTCAACTAAGAAACACTGTATTTTACATCTATTGTGACATGGTTTCTAGAGATGAACAACTGATAACCTCTGGAACTCAGCTTGGGGAAGAAGCTGAAAGCTGGAGCTTTAAAAGTCACTACCATCTCCTGAAACAGGTAACACACAAAGAAATAGCAATTCGGTAGAAAGAACAACTGATGGGTGTTCTGAGCTCCACTAGCATCACAGAAGAGCACTACAGGCAAACCAGATCTGAATGACACCAAGAATATTTCTTTAGGTATAGGAAATGTAATAAACCTCAAAAGCAGGGTAGGAGATTAAGTCAGTGATGAAGGTAGTGCATTCTATCATATTTCCACAAAATAAGATAATCTTCATTTGTTATAAAGTAACAAATTGTTATTATTGTTATTTTATAAATTGTTGTTGTAAGTTCATTAATGAAAAAATTCATTTACTCAGCCTAATAATCTTTACAGTTGTAACCAAGACTTAAGAAAACTTACTCTAGATGAATCATAGGAGGGGCTTGGTTGACCACTTGTTCCCCAAGATGTTGTTGCTCCACGCTCATCCATACCTAAGGAAAGAAGACAGTGGACAATATAAATTCTAAAGAAAAGTTTAGGATGTTTCAGATAGTGCATAAGAGACTGTAGTTCACATAGTGGTGTGAGAATCACTGAACGGGCTATATCTTACTCCTTGCCTCAGAAGCATGTAGCAAGTTAGTTTCTTCAGAGTTATTCTCACTATCATTCCCCTAAATGATACCCTCTATATATCATGACATTTCAGAACTAAAATATTTCTTTGTAGACTTTCAAATGGATTTTCACGAGTCTCCATTTTTCTACCTATTCTCCACAAACTTTCCATATATGAAAATATAAAGATTTGAGGTCTTCAACCATAAAAACAAAGTTAGCCAAGTAATATTCAGTTTAATACATGTGTTTCTATCACATTAGAGATGGAAAATAGAGAATCTCAAATTAGCTATCCCAAACTAACCACAGTGATATAAGAGTGCACTTCAATAATCCTGTGAGTAGCAATTCTATCTCTTCAAAGCTGTTAACCATACTGCAACTGCAAAGTAAAGGTTGTTCCTAAAGAGGAATAAAGGATCAGTTACCATCATCCTTTCCTGATACCAGGCTTTATACTTTCACCTTTCCATTAGTCCCAGGAAAAACTGGAAAACTCTCAATCAGACATTTATTATTTTATGTTTCAATCCAGTTATTACTGTATTTTCTATATTTAAAAATCCAGAATTTTCATCTTTGATTCCTGGGGACAGTCTGTATTCCCCAGATCTTCCTAAGCTATTTTCTATACTAAATATCAATGTTGGTTTTCTTTCCTTTTTTTTTACTTGAAAAGCAATAGACGTTAGAAGTGACTAAGTTTAGGAACTCTTTCAGAGTATTCACCGAAGTCGTCTGTAATGTCATGTCATGTCATGTCATGTAGGCGAGAGTGCAGTATTCAGCAGATAAAATGCCCCAACGGCTGTGAGAGCCTGAGAGAGGCCAACACTTGTGGAGGGATCAGCTGAAGCTATAGGAAACTCAACAAAGAGTCAGGTGCCAGGTCCCACAGCAGAATGTCTTCCTCACTAACTTGGTTAGTAGGGCCTAAGAGTTTTCCTAAGAAAACTGCAGGGCGTGATGTTGCATACCTTTAATCCCAGCACTCAGATGGCAGAAGCACAAGGATGTCTGAGTTCGAGGCCAGCCTGGTCTACAGAGTTGAGTTGCAGGTCGGCCTGAGCTACACAGACAAAACCTGTCAAACAAAAACCACCATCACCACCACCGTCACCACCCACCACCAAAAGAAGAAAGAACGAAAGAAAGAAAAGCTCTTAGAGCCTACTATTATAATTATTCTATGTATAGATTAGTTATTGTTAATCTCTCTACCTAATTTTAGAAGTTTGAGTACATCTCTGGCATATACAGGAGAAAGTGTACACATTCACATACACACACACACACACAAGTTGGTGTGACTTTCAGTTTTAGGTATCTGCAGGGAATTTGGATTATGTTTCCACAGGTAAAGAGGAACTGCTGTTCAGATAATATTCCAGGCACAATTTAAAGCTAAACAACGTTCAAAACACATAAAGTACTTAATTTGTTCTTAGAAAAATCTTATTAAAATTTACAATTTAGTAAAGACTCTCCACATAAGCAATGTGTCATGGAAAACACAGTCTACATCTTCCCAGTACCACAAGCTACCCGAGAGGTACTTTCTAAATCATTTTCTTTGTAATAAGCACCATAAATATAAGATAGGATTTCTAAGAGACTCAACCAAAGACTAAGACTATGATTAACCCACAAAATAAACTAACATGATATAAAACTCCAAGTAATTGTGTAAGTTGTGTATACAAAGTATTCTCAAACGATTATATATTGGAAACTTGTCATGATGAATTCTAATGAAAATAAGACAAAAACTTATCTTAATGTTTTTATAGCAAACCATTAATATGTTGTCTAAAATATATTTATTAAAAAACAAAAACAAAAAAAAGACAAGAGAAAGCTAAAGAAACCATGTCAGACAGTGGAAACCACACACTCAATTTTTAATCAAAAGACCTGTAACACCCTTTTCAAGATGAAGAAAAGGCAAAGACTAATCAAACAAAAGCTAATTTAATATGTAGTTTGGCCAACAGTTAAATACAAGGAAAGGCTCAAAGGCTATTGCAGAGTAACATTGCTCTGGCTAGATTTTTACCTCGGAGCTCTGTGGTTTTATTGTCAACACAGTCAGACTGACTAAATGTCGAGGCTGGCACTGACGAAAGAAATAAGTTTGTATCAATGACTCTTTTCTGCTCAACACAATGGCTGTACAAATACAAAATATGACAGCTTCATCCACAACAAAAACAAATGGAGATAAACTTTGTAAGGATATTATACAAACTGATAAAAATGTAGAAAACAAGAAAATACAAAAGAATCACAATAAAATGGAGGAAAGCAACTGTTTTGAAATACCTGAAAAAATTCCCATTTATTTTCTTTCCTTTCCATTTTTAGTACTTATATAGCAACTCAACAACTTTTCAGTAATTCTGTGATTCACAGATCTAAATAACAGTTATGAGAACACTAAACAATTATTAAAAATTTGGAGTACTTTGACTATTTGGTTTCAAAAACATAATTATGTTTCATTTCAGAATTAAAATATAAGAATAAGTAAACTCATATCAACACATTACTTTCATTTTTAAACTGTGTGTGTGTGTGTGTGTGTGTGTGTTTTGTGTGTAAGGCCTTGTTTTTAAAAACAATGGTTTGAATGTAATGAAAGCAGCTGGACTTTTTTTCCTTGTAGCTCAGACTCACTAAGAAATTCCTAGCTCAGTCTTCCAACTGCTGGGATTTCAGGCATGTTCCACCATAAACACAAACTGCGATAAAGGACTATGACCAATGAAACTTATAGAAAGAAGGGTTTGAGCTTAGGGTTTCTGAGGGATTAGAGTCCAAGATGGTGGAGCAGTAGGTATGGAGGCTGGAATTGCAAGCTGAGCTCACATCTGGAACACTAAACAGGAAGCTGACAGAACAAATGGAAATCTTTACACTCTCAAAGCCCACCCCTGTGGTGACATATGTCTTCCAACAAATAGCAGCACTGTTAGGAACCAAGGAAGCGTTCAAATGACTGAAATTATGGGAAATATCTCATAGTCCATAGCAAGGATCAAACAAACTTAAGGCCTTGTTTTTAAAAACAATGGTTTGAATGTAATAAAAGCAGTTGGACTTTTTTTCCTTGTAAAAACATTTAAGCCGGGCAGTGGTGGCGCATGCCTTTAATCCCAGTACTTGGGAGGCAGAGACAGACGGATTTCTGAGTTCAAGGCCAGCCTGGTCTATAGACCAGGACAGCCAGAGCTATACAGAGAAACCCTGTCTCGAAAAACAAAACAAACAAAACAAAACAAAACAAAACAACAACAACAACAAAACATTTAATAAGAACAATCACACCTGAGTATGGTGGACATGTCCCTGATCCCGGCACTTGGGAGGCAGAAGCAGTCTCTTTTGAGATTGTGGCTAGCTTGATCTCCATATTGAGTTCTAGATGGGCCAAAGCTACATAGAAAGACTCTATCACAAAAGAAAAAAAAAAAGACAAGACACTAAAAACACATCTGAAATTACTGTATGGACAAGTGCCTTCCTGCAAGTTTCAAAGCTTGGAGAAGGAATAAATCAAACTTGGTGAAAATCAAATGTATAAGACTCTTAAAAGACCAGTCAAACTTTTGGCCAAGTCCAATTTATGGCAGGCATCTTTGCCATAAAAAACTCAATACAGTCCACTCACTTGTCTCACTGTCTCCATTGTAAGTGTTTTACTTAGAATATTCTCTAAAATACTATCCCTATGGTTTCCGTTCCATTCCTTCCGCTTTAACATGCTAGCATATGAACATCCAAGTTTCTGTACAGTTTTATCCACCAACAAAAACTGAAAGCATGTTCTATTTCAAAGGAGAGACTGTTCTATAGCCTAACAACCTGATTTACCTTGGAAGGCGCTGTAGACAAGGGTTCCTAACACTACGTTTCAATGTTTGAAGCTCAGGAAAGACCTATCCTAGATGAAATGGATGGAATGGTGCAAGGCAATGAAGACCAGTGTCTTTTCCCCCTTATCTGGCACTTAGGAGACCTGCTACTAAAAACTGACATCATGAATTAATACTAATATAAATGGAGAAGTGGATAGGGAACTTGGGATGTATTTCAGGTTTTGGAGAGTCTCAAAAGCTCAAAAACAAGGAAAAGAGGTGGGAAATAGAAAGAGCAGACAGCTACAGCAAAGGCAGTCAAAACAGCAATTCAACATGGACATGTGCTTATGTATGATCAGTGTTTGTCCAAAGCAAGCAAGCACCTGTCAGGTTAGAACAAGCCAAGAGACTGTGCACTTCCTGCCCAGAATCAATTCTAACCCTGAAAGAAGTTCTTTATTCTAGTAAGTGAAATGGGAAACCCGTACCGCTATATAGAAACAAAGGATAACACAGTTTCTAGGACTGCCATCTTCTGTCAAGAAATAGAATAAATAATAAGAAAAATGTGACTGGAGATAACTGTCAAATAACCCACATTATAATGTTTACTTCAATAGTTTCTTCACTTTTATTTTGAAGAAATGGTACTTTTTATATAAGACTCAAAGGTTGCAAAGAATTCTAAATTAAGACATCTGGGCAGCTACCAACAATTTTTCATAGTACTTTTCAGATTTTGCACAAACATGAAATAAATCTACCAATATATTTTCTAAGGAACTCACTATGATACAGGATCAACTACAATATAATTCCTTTCATTACTATGTTATACATTAATGAAATTAAGGGAGAAAGCTGGACAAAAGTCCCACAAGGGAACTTAAGAGAAATTACGATAGGCTGTCTCATAGGAAAAGTAATATCAGGTATAAAGCTTTGGGTTTTCTGTTTTAAGTACATAAGATTCTATGTATTGGATTGCCAAATCAAAGTCTGACTTTATATCTTAAAAGCTAGAGCACACACCAAGGCAAGGCCAAACTGGTCAACAACAGAGGCTAAAGAATTAAATGAGATAGGAGTGGCAGCCAGCCGAGGAAACAGTGAATTTTATTTTGAGTCTAACCAAAATATTGGCTTACTAAAACAGAAAACATTGGAGAACCAAGATTTCCACAAACAGCAATCATAATAAAACCAAGTCCTAGACAGTAAAAAGCAACCCACTGTTCAAGCCAAGAGGACCACTATGTATGGATTCTCACAGCCTGAAGATGTAAATATGCTCAATGAGCAAAGATCATACAATGGACACAGGATTGGAGATAGAAGAAAAAAATTTTTTTTCTAAAAGGCCGAATAGAATTTGTGAAATAAAACTTCTTAGAGGAACTTAAGACAGAATAGAGATGACAGGAAAAGTGTAATTGGTGTTTGTAATAGATAAATAGAAACCATTCAAATCAGAAACTAATAGAAACTTAACAAGCCTTCAGAAACCTAATGGAAGAGACAAAGAAGTGTAATCTGTGTATAACGAGAGAGCAAAGAGAACAGGACAGAAAAATACATCTGAAGAAACAATGTCCAAAAGAGAATTCATAGATGTGTAAGAGTGAAATCTACCAAATAAAGACTGTGGTGAATGTCAACAGTAAAAATGCCAAGAAAGTTTTATCCACCCACATCAAAATCAAGCAGACAGACAAAAATTTTAAATTTCAGAAATAGCCAGAGAGAAACATATTACCTAGAAAGGAAAAATTCAAATCACTCTATGTTTGCCTTCAGAAACTGGATTATGGCAGACATGGAAAAATATCTTTAAAGTGACCACTATTATCCAGAACTCTATACATGAACAAAATATCCTTCAAGACTAAAGATAATAATGACATGTGCAAATGAAAGAAAATTAAGAATTCATTACCAACATCTGATACAAAAATATACTAAAAGTAGTTCTTTGGGATGAAGAGAAACATAATCAGAGGGTAACTTGAATCCAGAGGGAAAAAAAGGGAAAGCACCAATAAGGAAACATTCTCTTTTTAATGTCTGTAAACCACACAACTATTTAAAACATAGTAACCATCTTTCGAGGAACTGCAATGGCTGTATTAAGAAGTAATACCAGAGCAACTTCAGCATAAGAGAAAGCAGCAAATAGACCCCCCCTCCCAAGGTAAACAGACCTACAAGGTTGAAAAACAGCTGCAATTTACCTAGAGTGGTACTGAATTAACTCTAAATTGTCTTTGAGAAGTTAATGATGTATTTCAACATCCTTGGGAAGGTACAAAAGGGGAAAATGAACAGAGGCAGTGCGCACTAATAAAATAAAACTGAATGCTAAAATGAAGCAAGCAGAAATCAACACAATCCAACACTTCACTTCTGTCTAGGAAAGAAGGCAGCCATTCCTTTCAGCAAGCACACACCTGTGCACCCATCAAATTCATACCTCTACTCTTCTACTCTTCTTGAACAAAATAATTACATTTAGATTCAGTGGTTAGAAAAAAATGACAACAAAACTACACTTACATTTTAATAAAAAATACAATATTACGCCAATGTGAAAACTGCATGCACATGCTTTTAGCTAGTTTGCCTGTTTTTATGGCTCCCATAAGGATCATAAGTCTGTAGGAACACAGCAGTTTCTACATAACTATCAAGTACATCTTTGTGAATTTTTGCTGATTACCTAACACATTTCCTATTTAAAAACAGCTGTGTGAGCAATTACTATTCTTAACTCAATTCCACAAACAATTCTATTCATTTCCTGTAATGAGGCCCATGCACTCCCTGCATTCAAGTCTTAGACCATTAATTCCTGTAATGGTATCACACTGTCTCTCTAGAATTGTGCCATAAAATCTTTTCAATATTTTCTCTGTACTGAAAATTCTCTCCCTCTATCCCTCAAACTCCTGCTCATTCCTTTACATGCACACAAAAGAAAATTTTATAGTCATAGCTTTCATTGCCGTCCGTCTACCTATTAATCTCTTGCTGCCTAGTCCCTCCCTAGAAGTCACAAAACCAAATACCATATACAGAACAATCTCTCCACAAATATTTGCTAACAAGCACACAAAAATCACTGAATTCTACATAGTCATCAAAGATACAAGCTAACCTGTTTTTTTGGGTTTCTTTTTGTTGTTGTTTATTCAAAGATGATGTTTTTCTGTGTAGCCCTGGCTGTCCTTGAACACACAGAGATCCACCTGCCTCTGCAGGCTGGGATTAAAGGGGCATACCACCACCGCCCAGATAAACTAACCTCCTCTTCATTTCTTCGGTCTCTGTAACAGATTTCAACAAGGTTTGCTGTGAAAGGCTACTAGTACATATTTTAGATGACTGGGGATCACTAACTGTTCTCTATACCAGCCGCTCAATCTATTACCATATCACAAAAGCAGCCCGAGCAATGTGACAGACAGCAAAGAAAATACGTTTAAAATTTTTTAACTTATAAAAGCAAAATCATGGGCTGGAGAGATGGCTCAGCGGTTAAGAGCACTGACTGCTCTTCAAGAGGTCATGAGTTCAAATCCCAGCAACCACATGGTGGCTCACAACCATCTACAATGAGATCTGATGCCCTCATATGGGTGTCTGAAGACAGCTACAGTGTACTTACATATAATAAATAAATAAATAAATAAATAAATAAATAAATAAATAAATAAATCTTTAAAAAAAAAAAAAAACAAAATCATTAGTCATGGGCTATGCCAGTTTCTACCGCCACTGCCACCGCCGCCACCACCTCCACTACCTCCTCCTCCTCCTCCTCTTCCTCTTCTTCCTCCACCCAAGTCTTCTGGGTTTTTTGTTTTCATTTGTTACCATGTTGGGGCAGATGCCAAAAGCTCTTCCTCCTACATCGCAAGATGAGACCCCATGCTTAAAGTGTAATAGTCCAGGATCAAGAGCCTTGGAAACTGGCATTACTTTTGATTCTCAGTTACCTCCACAGTGAGTGTTCCTTAGTCACCTTCTATTCCAGGCTTTCATAATGTGTCTATTTAGACCATGTTCCTGAGTCTCTTTTACTCTTCCTAAAGCAGTAGTTTATAATACATCACCTGCTTAGGAAGTCCTGCCAACACAATCTTGCTAAAACACTTCTCAAACACATTCCTCCCAGATTTAGAAGTCACATTTTCAAATCTTTCACTGCCAGGACAGTAAATTTCTTCAACTTGAAATGAAATGTTTATTCTAATCTATTCCACAAATGTTTGTTGTGAAAAGTGCTAGATTTGTCCCTCATGTGTTAAAAAATCTGAAAATCCAATGTAACTGCCTTTCCTCTTCTAACTATAATACTAAAAATAATAATAATAATAATAATAATAATAATAATAATAATAATTTCTTACTATGGCACAGTCACATAGAAAAGAGGAGTAACATTCTGGTGTATTTGAATGCACTCAACAGTAACCACAAATCACCCTCATTCACACTGTAGTATACATGGCACTGGCATGATGATTTCCATAGTCTTTATTATTCACCAGCACTTTTACCTTCTCCCACAGATTCGATGTTCTTCTGTACAACTTGCTTAAAAAGTATGATTCACAAAGCACACTAGATGTTACCTTATTCTTTTTAATCTAATACTTTATTTTTTTTTTAGGCTAATACTTTTACTAATTCTTGGAGTTACCTAATGAATTGTGCTGTATTCACCCACTACTCCCCTAACTTCTCCAAGATACACCCTCCATTCCATCCCATCCTAACTTAATAGTTTCTTATGAGTATCACATTTACAAATCTATGTTATAGTGGAGAAACTAGACATTTTTCTAGCAAAGGCCATCTAACATGTCTCCAATTATAAGAACTCATTCAGTTCTGATTCTGTGTTCACAAAGCTGAATACATAAAATGGCTTAACAGAAACATCGTTCCATTCAAAACAACACTGCTGCTTAGCTTTTTATTGATCCACGTACATTTGTCGTCTCCAGCTCTGGGGATACCATGATTCTACAAGGCAGTAAAGATACAACTGGTGAGCAGACCAGAACAAAGTTAAACACACCAAATTGTATTTGTTAAATCTACTTATATTAGCAAATTTATGACAAAACTATGATCTGCAACTCAAATCCTAACTATTGCCTGTGGGGGCATAAAGCGATACATTCTGGAAAACTAGTACTTTCTTAAAAGATATGCATATGTCCTAAACATAATCATACCTTCAAAAAATAAAAAGGCAAAAGTATACCCTAAAGGAGTCTTCTTCACGAAGAAATGCAATGAGTAACTAAAACTGGAAACAATCCAGAACACCATCAATGAGAAAATGCATTAAGGAATAATACTCTTCGTTAAATATAATACAAAGACAGGGGCTAGCGATAGACATAATAGTCTAATTCTCAAAATCACCAAGCCAGGTGATAAGAGAAAGATTATATAGCTATCTAGGAAAAAGTACAAAACTCCTTTACAAGATAGGTAAAATGTTTTATAAAATAAATAAAAATCATATAAAACATAAAAATGGTGAGACATGCATTTAGGTATCAGCACTAGGAAGGCAGAACCAGGTCATCAAAGTACTACTACTTAAAAAAAAAAAAGCAAACATGGTTCTACTTTTAGATAATAGCACACAAATATTAGAGCAATTTCTTTGAAAATAAATGTTATAAATAATCAGGCCAAAAATAAGAACAAAAAGAATTTTAAAAATACTAGAAACTGGAAAAGCTCTTATTAATGAGAAGAGGCCAAAAGAAAACAAAAAACAAAGTCAGTCACTGGATAAGATTCCAATCTATATGTTTGTCCACTGAGGACATTAGCTTTTTGTATTTCACAGGCTTATAGAAAAAAAAGAGAGAATAGGAAGATACAATATGGCTAAAAATTAAGGTCAATAAAAAGTACAAATTAAACAGAAGGTCCAAAAACTTACTTTATCTTTTCTCCAAGTTCTTGGTTGATCTCTGAAGAATTAAGCATGGGAAACATACTAAGAAGCCCACAGGAAAGCTAGGCCTGAAAGACTACACTGACCGAGCACAGATCTCAGCTACTGGGAACCACAGAGGTGCTCATTAAAGGGACTTTCACAGAATTGTTCTAATAAAGCATAAGGTTCAGTCTTAAGACAGCCAACCAATAAAGGCAACTAATTTCCAGAGCAAAACAGAACTACAGAAATTGACAAAAATAAAAACTTCAACAACCTTTCATCTACACTTTTAAAAATTATATGAAAAAATCTGCTACCTATGTAGAGAAATGAGAAATGAGAATGTAAGTAACATAAGTCTGAGGAAGAAGCTCCCCACACCATTATCTGAATAAGCAGAAAGGAACTTTAAAGCAGCTAGAAAAAACTGTTGAAACACCTTCTAAGAAAAAATAGTGACAATAAATGGACACTTTTTTTTTTTGCAGGAAGAATTATCTAAAATGAAATTTAGGAATATAATAACATATTATTTGAAAGATAGCTGCACTGGAATAGCTTAATAATGAGTAGAACACAGAAAAAGTAGTAAGTGAAACTGAACATGAATAAAATTAAAGAAGAAATGAAGAAATTTAAGTTAAGTAATACTAACAGGTCTAAAATGCACAAAAGTAGATCAGTTGCAAAGCTGGAGAGCAGCTGGCAGGCTTTTCTCCAAATCAATGAAAAAGATCAACTTACAAACCCAGCAAGCTCAGCAATCTCTGTGCAGAATTATAAACCAACCATACCCATGTCTATGACAATCAAAATGCAAAGTAAAAAATGTTACCTTTTTAAAAAGTATTTCATAAAAGGAAAATGATTCAAGGAAATAGCAACTTCTCATGAGAAGCAGTGAGTACCAGAAGACAATGACATTACATCATACAAGAACAGGATGAAAAACAACCATAGTCCTGGACTCATAGACCACAGATCCAAACTACTACTGGAAGGTTTTCAGGCTGAAGGAAAATAACAGAAAAAGATATGGATTTGCACAGAAGGCCTTTATGACATTTTTATGACAAAAAGTATGGAAATACATGTAGAAAAATACTTTTCTAAATTCTTAGTCCTATATTAGCATAGTAAAATATAGTTAAGTACAAAACTGCAAAGTAATCAGCATATTAACAAGAATGTAGAACAACTAACTATTCCTATGCACGATGGGAGGGAGCATAGAAATTGATGAAATCAATTAAGTATCTATAATTCCAGCATAACAGGCAGAGATATATGGGTCTTTGGAGCTCAATACTGGCTGGCCACCTCCAAGCTCAGTGAAGAGACAAGTCAGAAGACACTGTACCCTGCTTCTGGCATCCACACCTGCAGACATGGGCAGAGGCATGGCACACACATAAACATGTTCACACATATATACCATACTTTATAAAAATAATATAGACTACGTGATAGCAGGATAAGGACAAAGTAAAATCCATCTACAGACTAGAGGTGGTTAGATGTACTTGTTACTCTTGCAGAGGACCAGAATTCAATTCTAAGCACCCACATTTGGCAGACAGCTCAAAACCATCTGCAATTCCAGCTCCAGAGAATCTGATTCTCTTTTCTGGCCTTTGCAGGCATTCAAACCTATTTGTGTGTGCACACACATGTATAAACATTTATCTTTTTTGAAACAGGGACTCCTTATATAGCCCTGACTGTCCAGGAACTCTCTGTGTAGATCACTCTGGCCTTAAACTCCCTGAGATCCACCTGCCTCTATCTCCCAAGCTGAAATAAAGGCATGTGCCTCTATGCCTGGGTAAAAATACATCTTTAAAATCCTCTGTACTACTGACAGAAGAAGCATAATGGTACTGCCTTTATGGAAAATACTACAAAGGTTCCTCAAACAATTAAAATTAAAACAACCAAGAATAAGAAGTTAGCCCGACTGTCTAATAATGCTGACTGTACAATCATGAGACCTGAGGTCAAATCCCCAGCAGACAAATAAACAGGAAAGGTAGTCACACTCGGCTGTAATTCCAACATTGTCGAGAGCTTAGATTTCAGGGACTGCTGTATGAACTAAGGCAGAGAGTACTAAACAGACGTCTTCCTCTAGCCTACAGGAATACATACAGGTAAGTAGAACCACACCTACATAAACACTATATGCACACAACACACACACACATACATACAAACAAACATACATACACACACACATTTCAAAACCAAATATAGAACAACCATATGCTCTAACAAATCTGTCTAGACAGCTGCCCAAAATGAATGATCTCATAATATCAAAGCAATGAAACCACATTTCCACATCTACTGTAGCATTAGCACAAGAGCCAAGATGTGGAAACAACCTATCTGGATGATGAATGGATGATGAATAGATATGGAAGGTGAGATGTAGACAGTACAATGGAGTATTTCTCAGGTTAGAAAAACAGAAGAATCCTGTCATTTGCAACACTGGTGGACCTGGAGGTCACTGTATTAAGTAAAACAAGGCAGTACAGATGACAAATCCTGAAAGAATCCTTATTTTGGAAGTAGCAAAACTCAATAGAAGCAGCAAGTAAAAGGAAGTTGTCAGGGACTTGGAAGAAGGTGTGTTGGGGAGCTACTGTCCAATGACCACCACAATCAGCTATGCCAGAGGACATGGTTCTAAAGATCTGCTGTACAACAATTGTACCCAATAATACTACACTGCTCACAGAATTTGTTAAACAGGTAGATCTTGTGCTATGTGGAATTTTATCAGAATAAAAAGAGTACGATTAGGAACTCATAAGTAAGAAGACTCAGAAGAATACAATATCATCCAGTGGAGGATGAGAACGTTTGTTTTGAATACACATCCATCCACACACAGATAACCATGACTTTTATCAAGGGTCTTTTTTATTTTGTACAGTGCCTTTTTTTTTCATTTCCGTATCTTCCAAAAGATCTATCTTTGTTTTCTTCACCCACAGCCACCAGATGATCTACAAATATACTAGACTCATAACTATGTATGGAGTCACTTTGTTTTATTTTTTTCCTTAAGATAAAAGCTATTTTGTAATTGTATCATGTAAATGGTCATATAGGAAAGGGCTAGGAAATGGTGATTACACTACATTATGAAACAAGCTGTAAACATACCACGAAAGGACCCCAATTCAAAACTCAGGGAAAATGTGTCTGATGAATTTTGAATTAATGGTTGGGTCTTCCTCTATCAACCAAAATGATTTCTATGAACATGATGAAAGACAGCACACTAGTAATAAAATTAAGTAAACAATAAATGAAACAAAGTGAGAGGCAGTATTCTTTATACAAATGAAACAGCTATTATAAATTTCCAAAGATTGCTTCCTCTTCCCAACTCTGCATACTCACATTTCAATTACTTGTGCTTTTGTATAAGTGATGTGTTTTGTATTTTTAACTCCATAAGCTGCCAAAATAAGCCCATTTACATGTGACAAATGTCAAGTAGCAAATTTATTTTGGGTTTTGTTGGCTTTGTACCCTGCATCCTATTTTCTTCTGTGTGCCATTGTTGTTTTTATGTTTGGCAGTAGCTTTAGATCATTACTTAACTTGGTTCTTTTGTAGAAATGCAGCATATACACATTATAAAATTAGTGTGAAGCAACACTTTAGCTTCTACCACAATTAATTCTCAATGTCATGAAAGACTCTGAACTATACTAAGGTGATCAAAAGGCAAAACCACGGACACAAACTAACATCTGACTTTTCTCCCTGAAGAAGACATAAATAACAAGTAGTGATTGAGCTGTATTGACTCAGAATTAACACAACAGATTCATCAAGATTACAACCAACCTTAAGGTAAATAGCTGAATAACTAGAAATCAGAGAACCCTAACAGGCCATCTAATTTGGCTACCAAAATATCACCTTTCTTTTAGTCTCTAGTGTACTTTTCTATTTTCCTATATATCATATCTGCCTTATAGTGCATTTTTAGTTTTATCTAATACAGAAATGCTTGACGTCAATGAGGATATCCTGTCTCAAACCTTGTGTTTTTCTGAAAGTTAGAAATTTACTATGCTAATATCCCAGAGGCATTATAGATTTGCATGGATAATCATGTAATAGGTCAATACTAAAAACAGAATTGATGAATTGGCTCTTCAGTACCCTATAGTGACATGTTGAGATGTATAAAAAGCCCACTACACATAGCAAATATTATGACTACCAGAACTATACAATCCAAAAAAAAAAAAACCCTAATCTTCATACTCTAAGTTAATTACCTTAATTTCATTTTTGTCACCCTAACCAAAGCAGCAGTATCATTAGAAAAATTCCACAACAACTATTCATATTATCTTTGAACTATTTTATATTTATATCTGCTCATAAAAGATTATCAAAGTTCTGAGAAATCATAGCTCTTTAAATTTTAAACATACATATATACATATATATAATTACAGTTAGTATCTTATTTGAAAGGTATTTATCTGGTATCAAATATCAATCTAAAAGCAGATGTTTCTTCATTTGGAGTTTGTGCTCTTTTTCAGATTACTTCCATAGAAAAGAAATAAGTCTAGCACTATCTTTCAGAAAATCAAACTCCTACTTTTCAGCCAATTCTTGCAGAACTTCTTTCCATCTGTTCCCTGACATTTCTGTCAGGTTATACACTTGCCAGGAGCTTTCTTTGAATTTAGAATCCACTGGTGAAAACAAATGGAATTTAAAAAAAAATAGTTTACTCATTGGTAAACCAAACAATATTAGTTTAAAGAATGAAAGGCTATTTTGCATAATATCAAGGCTGCACAATCAAGCCCACAGCCTATGTTAGAAGCAAAATGTAAACTGAACCACAAATTAATATAACAGAATTTTTTGCTAATTTGTTTCTTTAAAAATTCATTTTATCAGAGACGGTTCAACCCTCAGTGATGGCAGCTGAAGTGAGAGCTGCAGTAGCAGAGCCAGGGGTAACGTCTAAATCTTAAGGTACACTGCCACAACTGCTGCTGGGGCCTAGGATATACAGATAGCAGACTACAGCCTCTATGTCTGGCGATTTCCTTGTCTGGACACACCTGAAGAGCGAGGTAGCACTCTAATGAAAGCCCCCCTCTCTCTGCCAGGGGATAGGAGTTGGGGGACAAGTGAGACAGGGTCTCACTGTGTAGATCAGGCTGTCCTTGAACTCATTTTATATAGACTAGGCTGGCCTGGAACTCCTAAGAGTTCCTGCCTCTGTCTCCCAAGTGCTAGGATTACATGCATGTGCCACCATGCTAGGCTCAGTCCTGTTTTCTAGAGTCGACAGTGATGAGATACCAGCAAAGGATAAAAATTAGCTGGTTTCAAAGCCAAAGATGACTTCTGCTTAATGTTCAACACAGACATCTTCCTCGTATCTAACAATAGATTCTGGGTCCTGGAATGACATGTTGAAAATATGTCAAATGAATCTCTTCAAAGAATTGACTCCCCAAGGACTAGAATGGTCATAACCCGAGATCAGCCTTTATCTAGTTTTACTTCCAAATCAGAAGCCTATGATAGAAGACCAGAGGCCATCACCACAAAGGCAGTCTAGAGAATTCCTTAATGTAGAAACCTCAAGAACTAAGTGTTAACTAACGAGTCTCGCTAAGGAGAATGGCAAGGATGTAAAGTATCCCTGTTGTACTGTGAATAAGGTGAAGACGATGACTTCAATTTGGGACATATTTTAAGAGCCTTTGAAACAAGAAAGACCTCTTCTATACACTCTCCAACCACAAGGTCAAAACAAGGAAGAAATCCTGAGGCGATTTCCTCTACTGACATTACTTAAAGAAGATGGTTGTGGTGGTTTGAATATGCTTGGCTCAGGGACTGACACTATTTGGATGTGTTGTTGGAGTGGCCTTGATGAAGGAAGTGTGTCGCTGTGGGCATGGGCTTTAAGACCTTCATCCAAGCTGCCTAGAAGCTAGTCTTCTCCTGTCTGCCTTAGGAACAAGATGTAGAACTCTCAGCTCCTTTTCCAGTACTGTGTCTACATGGATGCTCCCACACTTTCTGTCATGATGATAATGGTCTGAACCTCTGATCCTCTAAGCCAGTCCCAATGAAATGCTGTCCCTTTTAAGAGGTCTTGGTCATAGAATCTCTTCACAGCAATGAAAACCCTAAGACAAAGATCAAATAAACACTCTCCTTCCTATAGCCCTTATTATTAGTTTTCAAAAAAGCAAGATGGCCACACTAAAGTTCAAAAGTTGGGTGTACAAGCAGAGTCAGTGAGAACTACTCATTTTGTCCCAAAACAAGACAGGCTTATTGAAACAATAAGGACTTCTCTGTGCGATGAAAAGTTAGACATACCTCATAGGGGAGATTATTTGATACAGAAATGATGTGTAAACTCAGATTTCAAAATGAAGGAATGGGAAGACAATTTGATTTTGACTAGGAAGAAAGTATCAGAAGAATCGACCCAGTCCTATCTAGGCAGCAGAAACAACAATTTGCTCAGAATCAATGTCAATAGATCCTCAGACAAAATGAGGGACAGAAAGGGATTTTCTTGAAGTAACAAATGTGATAGATTTAAGGGGCGGAGGAGGAACATACCTTAAATTTTATTAGTTCATTTAGGACAAAGTGGGCATAGGGTCTGTGAGATTCTCTTTAGTATTTACAGGATAAGAGTAACACTAAAAGGAATAATGAATCTTATATGGAGGGAACATGCTCAACAGCATGAAACTTCATAAAACTTCCCAAATGAATGAAAGCTGCTATAGAGTATTTAATTGTAAATATCTTTATATTTCCATTCTAGGGATAAACCTATTACATTATCTCAGCATTAGGTTCTTCTCTTCCAGAAGTGAATGGGGAGACCCTTGGTTAGCACTTGCTGTTACAATGATCCATTTGCTCCTTCTGGATGATGGTTTTCTTTCACAGATGTTGTCATATAGCTATGGCAATGTGGGTGGGTGAACAACTACACATCATTTCTGGTTCTCCACAGGTACTGAGCTATTAAAAAGACATCTTTCTGCTCTGTAGTCTTGACTTATGTGGAAAGGCTGCTTGCAGCCATGTCTAAAAGGCTGTGTCTGTTCAAAGCCTTGAACTGTTCAACCTACACAAGAACACATACTATTAGTATGTTCTTGGTTTTAAATAGTTACTTGTAAAGTAAAAAGTGCAGAATTTATTCCACGAACTTTTTCTGTAAGTTTGTTCATATGTATTTGTTCACTCATTTGCAAACATCCAAAGTTCTACTTGCGCACTAGGTGGCAATGAATTCTTAATTAAATCATCACTTACAGAGGTGAACAGTATCAAATTTAGTGCACTAGATATAGAAAACGGCCATAAATTTAGCTTGCCTAGAAATCATACTAATAAAAACGAAAAGTAAACAAGTACAAAATTTTTTTTGAGGTCTTTGTGACAACATGGCACAGAAAGCTTCAAAGTCTGACAGGTGTTGGTTCTGTGTGTTAGCACAGAAAGCTAAGAGAATAGAGTCACCTGACATTTAATAATTTGGCAAGGTACCCCATTACAGAAACCACAGTACTTGGAGAAGATTGGGGGTGGGGGGAAGACGGGGTAAGGAGGGTTGCCCCCCACCAAAAAAAAATAAGCCAAGCCACATGTCTGCCACATGACATGCACACAGGTGATAGAAAATTTACTCACATGTCTACTAATACATCTGAACACGGACTAAAGAAAAATACAGATCTCCACAATTTTCCTTTTTTCTTTCCCAAATTAATTTTCTTAACAGATATAACAAAAAATATATTTTTAAAAAAACTAAAATATATACTTTAGATAAACCCCTACTTGTCTCTTTTCTTTTTTTCCATAAAATTCTGCTTAACTGTCTTCTCCTAATTAAAGGACCGACATACCTTGTCAGAATAAAGAGATAAGCAGCAGATTCTTCCATCAGATAATTTATCTCTAGAAGTCTACAGCAGAAGATCCTGAAAAGCAGACCTCTGACAAGGCAAAAGGACCCAGACCACATCAATCACTGACAGATCCCATCCCAGCTTCCTAACAGGAGTCATGAGTTTGTAACCTTCTTAATAAAGATAAAACAGGAAATTGCTTATTTGATTGTTTTTCTTTTAACTGTTATATCAGTTTATTTTAAAGATGATTTCATGTTCTAATTAAAGCTTTTTCTTTAAAAATCCATCAAGCTCCCTTAAGGATGGCTTACTTCATATCAGTTACAGTGGTAACTGTAAACAGGTTACACAATTTAGCTCAGTATTCACATATGTATCTCTAACACTAGAAATGAAGTCCATCCTCAATAACAAATACTGGCTTTCTTCCCTATCTAGTTAAAACACATTGTGTGAGTTGGGGGGCAAGGGAGTGCACATACACATGTGCCTGTGTTGCCTGTCTATATTTATGTATATTACACAAAGAAACTGTGCATATGAGAAATCAATTGCATATTCATGAGAATGGCGAAAGGCAGTACTAAAATTACCTTTGAGTTAAGTTATCAATAAAAATGGAAGAGCACTGTTTACAGCATCACAGAGTCAAAGAAATGGAGTATGGGTTCCTAACAATTACTCACAGCAGCCAAAACTGCTAACAAGACTCCACATGATCACAAAAAAAATGATTTGGCTTTCTTTCACCCACCCTCACTGGACTGTCAAAGTCTTCTAGTGCCCTAACCCTATACCCCATACTTAGGTAGTTCAAGCTTGTGATCTATGGTTTCGGGCTCCCTGGTGCTGGGACTAAGTTCTACAACAATACATCTGGCTAGTTTATACTACTTTTTATATTTGCAGAGGACTTCACTTTCCAAACTTTTCTGTTTGCTGCATTACACTTTACTACCTGAACAGGTTAAGAAAAATGGTCATGTTCAGACTCCATCTATCTCTTTGTCCAGGGAAAAACAAATTATTATCCTCTTAAAGACCTGACCACACTCTAGCTGCTGGTTGATGTGCAGCTGTCTCAACCCCATAGCTCATTCTAAGAAAAACCTCAAAGTCCTCCTGCACAACAATATGGGGTGGCTTATTTCTTTCTTTCCTCTGTCTCACTTAAAGATCTCTATGAACTACAATAAAAACATAAGGCATAAAACGGAAAAATAAGCAAAGTGGACACTATGAAAATTAAGAAACTCATACGAGAATCCACAGACTGACATAATAGACTTGTGTTTGGATATTTTATGAAAACTATGGCAATCAACTTCTTTGGACTGGAGATGTAGCTTAGTGGTAAAGTCTTTTTTACTAGCATGCACAAAATCCTAGGCTTAATCTCCAATACTACAAAGGAAAAAAGAAACCTATTACAACTCACTAGAATTAAATGTAAAAATATATAAATAGTCTGAAGAGGCAACCCTCTCAAAAAGATAACAGACAGCCAACAAAAGCACAGAAGTTGCCCGGTATCATTCTTAGCCACCGAAGAGTGAAACTCAAAACCATGAGATCCTCCATATATCATACAAGTGACATTGACCTGCGAGTTAGGCTCTGGATCTGGACTCAAGTCACCACTCTATCATTAACTGCATGGTTTGAAAAAAGTCATGTACGTTCTATAAAACAGAACTTCTAAAATTACCAAATTTATTATATTATGATTTCTAATTGGAAAGCACATATGAGAAAATGCCTTGTGAACTACATACATATTCTTATATACCTCTATAAAGATGGCTTTTATTCAATGTTAAATCAGTTATCATACTTTGTGAGCCTGTTGTTCACAACTACAGAAAGCAAGCTGAAACATGAAGCCATATAACTGATATTAAGCCACAGACATTGGTTTTACTTCTGCTTCTCCACATCATAGTCCTTTTCACAGATGGCAACTCGACAAGGGGAGTTCTCACCAAAAAAAGCAGTGGTTAACTGTAGTGGCAGAAAATAAGATGAAGAAAGAAAAACAGGCCATCAGCTCATAAGAAAAGCAAAATCCAGCTGGAGAGATGGCTCAGTGGTTAAGAGTACTGACTGCTCTTCCTGAGGTCCTGAGTTCAATTCCCAGCAACTCCCAGCAACCATATGGTGGCCCACAACCATCTGTAATGGGATCTGATGCCCTCTTCTGGTGTGTCTGAAGACAGTTACAGTGTGCTCATATACATAAAATAAATAAATCCTTAAAAAAGAAAAGGAAAAGAAAAATCTAAAGATTCTTCTCTTCATGGTATAATGCATTGTTTAATCCCAACAAGAAAATAGTCCTCAGAAACACAAGTAAAGTCTAAAATTGTGATCAATTTTAGTATGTGTCACTTAAATTATCCAAGCACTTCCAAGAAAAGAGCAGTTGTGTGCTTTAAAGGACTGCTGAAGTGTAGCCAAAGACTAACAAATACTATCAAAAACCAAGATACTGAATCAATGGTTCAAATCAGCTCAGGAAATTAAAATATCAACTATATATTCCTGAATTTCAGCACTGTATATGTAGCCTAAACAACTCCTCAGGACAAAGGGCCCGAGGGAAACAAACATTCTTTTCATAATAAATAGTATGCCCATCATGACAACTCATGGTTTCACAATCTGTTTTCTTCCTTATACCTACTAGTATCTACCTTCTTTTTAAAGCTACACAATTCCTACAAACTGGGGAAGTTAGGGCCTTTACTTAAGGGTACATTAGGAGGATTAAATAACCAAAGCTGCCCCTTTTTCTTAATGTAGCTTACTATTCTTTGAGAGAAAAAGACAATGTGCTTTCTCATGGCTACTCATGTCCCAACAATCCTGTGTATTACAGATACCAGCATATAGTTAGATAGCAAGAGATATAACATGTCAAACTTCTGCACACATCAAGAACTGTTCTTTCTGTTTTATTTTTTTTAAGACAATTATCTTGGCATTACATTTCAGATCAAATTATTAATTTAACTTCAGCAATAATATAGGAAGACTAAAACAGTCCCAAGAAGAAAAGAGTCCTAGACTTCCTATGATGAAATACTTATTTTTTCACTTTTTTAATTATCTTATTATGTTTTCTTACAGTGGGACTGACTTATAACATGCAGTCCATAAACAGCAACTGTCTCAGTCTCACCTATTACTACTGCAGATTCTTCCGGTGAGGTTGCAGGCCCACGAGCCTTCAGTTTCTGTTCCCAGTCTGCCATCACCTGGTGCTGGATTGAAGCCCACTGACTCTTCTTCATTTCCATCTAACTACTACACTCATCTACTGAAGTTATTAAATTTGTAGTTTTTCAGTTCTGTGACTCCATTTATTTCCTCTTTATCTTTTACTACTTTGCTGATGATTTTAGCCTCACATTATTGCAAGTGTTTGCAACTGCTTGTTTAAACACATTTATACTCATGATTTTAAAGTTTGGAGCAGGTAACTTCAAGCATGTGCATCTCCTTGTTATAGTTGCCTATTAGTAGATTTCCTAATGTGGCTTATTTGTATATCAAGAAATTTTGGAATCCTCCATTAGTATATTTAGTAACATTCTGAAATAGAATCTTCTTACACTCTGCATAGTAAACTCACATTTTGATTTCTGCAGTCAACCTGGTTTGGTTCAGGATGTGAGTGCCAACTGAGATTTTAGCTCCAAGGCCAATTCAGTTTCCAAACCTTTGCTTAGGATTGTTAAAATTTAGGTCACTATACCTTTCCTATGATTCTACGAGTGTCCCTCCCAGGACTGCAATCTGACTGTTCTATTCCATATTCCAGTTTTTAAAGTCTTTGACATGATAAATTAATGTCGTATGCAGGCAAGCCTGGGGTTGTATACAAATCCACTGAATCTCTTTAGTAGGCTCTTTTCCTCTCCTAATTTCCTAGGGATACTTTTTCTGTCCTACAACCACACGGAGCCCACTTCTACAACTGTCTTTTCATGGTGACAAACACTTAGAGGATAGACTTTTTAAAAAAGAAAAATAGGGAAGCTATAAGGAGTCTATGGAGGTGATCCTAGCTGAGATTCCTACCAGCAAGGGATATAGACTGAAGTGGTACCTACTGTAGCCAGGCTGAACTTCCAGGAAGGAGGAGGACATCAACCCACCCACAAAACTTTCAAACTAAAATCTGTCCTGCCTACAACATGTGCAGGTATAAAGATGGAACAGAGACTAAGGGAACAGCTAACCTATGACTGCCCCAACTTGAGACCCATCCCATGGGAGAGAGCCAGTCCTTGACTATTAGTGATACTCTGCTATGTTTTCAGACAGGAGCCTAGCATAACTATCTCCTGATAGGCTTTATCCAGCAGCTAATGGAAACAGATGCAGAGACTCAGAGCCAAACATTAGGTAGAGCTCAGGGAGTCAGTGGAAGAGGGGGGGATAAAATTAAGTGAGCTGGAAGGGTCAAGAACACCACAAAAAGATCTACAGAGTCAACTAACCTGTGCCCGTGGGACCTCACAGAGACTGAACCACCAACCAAAGAGCATGAAGGGGCTGGATCTAGGCCCCTTACACATTTGTAGCAGTATGCAGCATGGTCTTCATGTGAGTACCCTAACAATTGGAGCAGAGACTGTCTCTGACTCAGATGCCTACTACTAGATCTCCTTCTCTTACCCTGCCTGGTTGGGTCTCAGTCCCTAGTCCTGCTGGGACAAGATGTCCAGAGTAGGGTGGTACCCAAAGGAGGCTTCGCCTTCTCTGAGAAGGGGAGAGGATATAGAGGAAGGGAATAAGAGAGGGAGGAATGTAGAAGGGCAGGACTGAGAAAAGAGGAGGGAGGGGGCTTTGATCAGAATGCAAAATAAATTTATAAAATAAATTATTAGGAGAAAAAATAATGAAAGAAGAGCCATAGGTTTTGGCTCTGCCTTTCAAAAGTAGCTCAATCAGGCAAGAAATTTGGGCCAGGCATAAAGACACTGCCATTTGATATTCATTACCAGGCTATTCCAGCAATTGCCTAGGACTCAGTTGCAAGCAGACTGGTGAAGCGGGCAAAGTAAGGAACTACTTCAACTCCACACCTTTTATCCTTCCTCATCTCTGGAACTAGAGGCCTTGTGGCTCTTGCTATGTCTATGTTACTGGGCTCACATTGAGGTTTCTGACTGCTTGAACGTGTTCACCTAAGGGATTCTAGAGGTCTTGTGGCATTTTGAAAAACGATGAACTCCAATCTGCCTGCAAGTACTGTCTATAAATTTTCTGTCCAAGATTATAACAACATTCACTTGTAAAGAAGGGATGGTTATCTATTTATGTCATAATATCCAGAAGCCGAGAATACAAGTAAGCTATGCTTCCTCATTTGTAATTTCTGAGTTAGAAAATATTGTTTGTAAACTGGCTTGATAATAGTCTAACACCCAGCTATGGTGAGAAATCAGGTCAGAAAATCCAGAAAAAAGGCCAAATAATCCTTTTAGCCAAGTTCCTACCTCAAACATGATAGAAACATCATTGACAAGTACTTTGGTTAGCACTTCTCCCCACACACCAGTTTATCCAAGTTCCTCAAGCCCACATCAATGCCTCACCTGTCACCTGGCAGAAGCAGCCAAACATTTCAAAACAAAGTTTAAAAAAATACAAGACCCGCAGCTAATTTCTAAAACTTCATGAAATAGTTCATTGACGCTTGATGAATATGAATAACAATAGCTCTGCATTTAGATCTGAAAGTACATCTATTAGACTTCAAAAATAATCACATATTTTTAAAGAGCAAATACCCAGATTCCTAGAGCTCTTCTTACTAGTCCAAGCAAGTCAGAGGCTACCATCAACTACATAGTCCCAGGACGTTAAGCCAACTGGTGGGACTGAATGAATAAACAAGTATGTCAATGTAAAGTAAAGTACCTTAAGATAATAAGAAACATATTTGCTAAGATCCCACGATAGCAACCTATCTCCATAAATTTGAGGTGTGTGTGTGTGTGTGTGTGTATGTGTGTGTGTTCATACACATGCACACTCTTGGCAAATTATGCGTCGTATACTAATTAAAAATTACTGTTCAGCAGATGGAGAAATGGCTTAATGGTGAAGAACACTGGTTGCTCTTCTAGAGGACCCAAAGGGATTTCCAGTGTCCTCGTAGTGGATCAGAACCATTAGAAACTCCAGCGTCAGGACCCAGTGCCCTCCTCTTCTGCCATATGCAGGTACCAGGCACACATGGGGTACACAGACACATGCAAAATACCTTTACACGGTTTTTAAATGATCATTTTACAAGTGAAAAGAAAGATAGGTATCATTTTTTCTTTCATCGGTGAATACAAATGGAGGAGGAGGAAAAGAAAGACAAGAAGAAGAGGAGGGAAGGAGGCATAAGAAAGGATGAGTAGAAGGGACACTAAAGTCCTCAGTATTTGGTTTGGTTTCAACAGAAAACAATAGACAGGGGTTTCCTATTTTTCTTCCTGCCTACATTTTATAAATTTAATCAAATGAATGTTATTATCTTTAAAATAAGCATTATTTCTTTAAAAAAAATAGGAAAGGCCAGGGATATACTGCTTGACCAGCAAGAGTGAAGACCACTGGAAGAAAAAATAAATAAAACATTGTTTTTATTTACTATTTATTTATTTATTTACTTATTTATATGCATGCCTGTAGTCCCAGCAAGTAGTAAGGGACAGCATGGGCCATACAGCATGACTAGAAGAAGGAAAGAAGGCACCACTACTAGGTAATCTACCCCACAGAAATAAAAACTAATATTCTTACAAAAATGCACAAAAATATTCATAATCATCTTAATTATTATTTTTCCAAGAAATACAAAGAACATACATGTATTACACAATGCTACTGACCAAATAAGCAGATGAACTAGTAATATATATAATATAATAACAAACACTGAATCAAACCTCAAAGATAGTACGCCTAGGGAGAGCCAGCATTCATGCTGTTATTATTACAATTAAATACAATTTCAAAAAGAAAAACTACAGCATCAGAGAACAGAGCAGTATGTTGAGGACAAGACATGCAGGCATCTTGAGTATGTTAAGAGTAACACAGACACTAAAATGTTGTAAGCTAAAAGGAAACAAATTTTACCATATAATTCTAAAATCAAAACAAAAATAACTTCATGAGACAATCCATGAGCATTACAGAATACACTTTCCTTAATAAGAAAAAAAAATGTTTTTTTAAAAAATACATTAAAACAAAAGTCAACTAAAACTCTACCAAACTGCTTCGAAGTAAAAAATGATGAGCTTACTTAATAGACACATACATAAAAACATAAACACCTAAAATAGGCAAAATAATATTTTAAGGAAAACCAAACTGATATAATCTAATTTCAAGACATAAACTTGGAATAATTGAAACATGAAATGCAAAAATAGGAAAAAGATAAGAAACACAGAAAACACACAACACACGAAATACAATCAAAAGTGATCAAATGATTTTCAACTAAGTCAGTGAACAGCTGTAAACAACACTGGAGCAGCTAGACAGCTTTATTTTCTTAAGTTTGTGCTGGGAATCGACTCAGGGTCTTAACACATTATAGCAAAGTGATCTACTGCTGACCTATATTTATTCCCAGTCCCGCTATGAAATATTTTATAGAAGACTTTTTAAAGACTTTACACTAGGATTTTAAATTTTGAAATGGCTATAAGAACTAAACGGAAAGTCTAAAACTATAAAATTTGTCAACACAGTAAAACAAAGGCAGATGTTTTTGGAGAAGACTGAAGATGTTTTACTCACAAAAAATAATATTTAGTAATATTATTTCATCAAAACTAAAACCTTCAAAGGACTATTAGGGTAAAAAAAAGGGCAAGACAAAGACTGGGAGAATAATAACTGACAGGGATTTTATGAACAAAATTACAAAAATCCTTAAAAGTTATACATTGACAAATCAGTTTAAAAATAGGCACATACAAAAAAATGTACAGGGAACGGTGGTCAACATCATCACTCAGTTCCCAGAGAAACGTGACTGAAGCCATTCTGAGTACACAGGGACAGGGAAGTCTGTCAGAGACTGGTACTGCCATGTGTTACAGACAATGTGAGGCATCACCAAACACTTCTTACAGGAGTGCAGAATTGTACCACTACTTGGAAGGTATTTCCTGTTTTCTGACAATATTATCCAGATGCTTATAGTGTAACCTAACAATTTTAGTCCTAGATTTTCAACCAAGAAAAATAAATTTCAAAAAACTAAAAACACTTATAAAGCTAGGCAGTAGTGGCATAAATCTGTAATTGCGGCACTTGGGAAGCAGATGCAGGTGGATCTCTGCGAGTTCCAGGACAGTCTGGTCTACAAAGTGAGTTCCAAGACAGCTAGAGCTGTTACACAGAGAAATCTTGTTTCAAAAAACCAACAAACAAAAGCCACAAAAAGTTTATAAAAAACTTGTAGACTAGTTTATTCATAAATAGGAAAAATTGTAAGAAATACAAATTTATACCAAGAAATAAATGGATAAACACAGGAAAACTGTGATTTAGGACTAAAAGTCAAATATTTCAGATATATGCAAAAGGTTAGATAACTCTCTAAGATCATTACACCAAAGAAGCCAGAAAAGAGATTGCACTATACAACTCTATTACCATGAAATCACTTCTAGGACAGGCTAAACTAATTTCCAGTGACAGAAATCAAATATGTGGCTTCTAGAGAGGCCTGTTAAGGAAAATTGACTGAAAAGGGTATAAGGAAGCTTTTAGAAAGGACAGACATAGTCCTGATTAGACATGCATACATCTTTGAAATCTAAAAACACTGAACAAATATACTTCAAGTGCATATTTTATCGAATAAAGGAAAAAATAAAGCATTGTTTTGTCTCAGTAAATAAATATATCTATTCAGTAGCTATTCAGTAAATATATATATATTCACTGAGACAAAAACAATGGTTTATTAATCACATACAGGGAAATGCAAACATTATTACAGGGAAATGAAACTATTAGAAATACTGGATGAATTCCAAAAGACTTGAAATTCAGCAAACATTTGCAAAGCAAAGTTGAACATGTATTTTATTTTCTGTATGGACTCTTTGTTCCACTAAACTGTATCCAAATAGCTACTCATAACTTCATCAATTAAGGAATGTTGTAGTATAATGTACATTGTTCCACAAGACTCATTCCTTCACTTCATTCCTGCTGAGGGTGGGCCTTAAAGTAGAACCTAGCTGAAGGAAGTGAGTCACTAGAGGAAGGCCTTGAGGCTTCTCAGGTCAGCTTCACATCCTGTCCATCTTCTGCTTCCAGACCATGGATGGCAAGACAACCCACAGACTCACTACTGTCATCTTGTCTTCTCCATAAAGGTGAACTATACTTTTTCAAACTGTCTGCCAAAATAAACCTCTCCTCCTTTAAGTTATTTCATTAGGCATTTGATTACAGCAATGAGTAAAGTAGTTAATACAGAAACACACAGAAAATCTGATGGGAAAAAGTTGTCAGAGTTCTTATTAGTTAATTACTCTTCGTAGTTAGTAGAAAATCTCTACTAACAGCAGGTGGGTGGATGTCTACAGGGACGCGGTGGCTGGTCACTTGGGCCTCTCTAGATAGCCTTTTCCTAATGAAACTCATCGTTTTTTGTTCTTAACTGAGATAAAAGTGTTCTACGGAGCAGAGGGTGACATGCTGTCTAACCCCATTGGGTGAATTCTGCCTACCAGTTAAGATCACTACTAAAGAGTTTCGTGACAATATACATTTGGCACATTCCCTGTTCACATTACAATGACTGGCAGGGATCAATAGTTGTAGCAGCTACCCAAAAGTATTAACTGGTCCTATTACCCCCATCCCTTAAAAAAAAAAATTCTTATCTTGTATTCCAAAGGAACAATAGAGAAACCTTTATTTTTCTTAAATGACAGTAGACAAAATCTAGCTGGATATTCTTTCCACTCGTCCTTTATATCCATCCCGAAATTTCTTAACCATTCTTCCTATGATATCATTTTCAGTAGTGAAAATCCTAAACATGTTCCCATAAACATTATAGTTGATAAGTAATCTTAAAAGTTTGAAAATGATCTTATCACTCTGCCTAAGATTATGATAGGAACACAAGCATCTATGACAATGAAAACATATTTCTATTAATGCAGTTCAATGTTTTATTAAATGCTGGTGATACTTTACTTTTTAAATTATGTATATGCATTTTAAGTATTTAAAGCCCTGAGGTGTTAATTATTTCTCTTATCCTTTATTCTACAATATAAAAACATCCCATTACATTGCTTGATATAAGATTTCCAGTTTGAGATTATTCTGCTAACTGAAACAAAACAGGTTCAGTAGTCTTAAATTGGAAGGAGAAAGCTCAGGTGCACAGGTAAGATATCTGAAAAGAGGAAACAGGAGGTGCTCACTCAGTAAAGTACTTGCTGTACAAGCACAAGTTCATGGGTTTGGGCATGTAGAACCCAAGTAAAACCAAGCATGTCGGCATACCTCAATCCTCAGCACTGTGGAGTAAAGCAGGAAGATCTCTGTTAGTGATCAACCAGTCTAGTCAATTACTGAG
This sequence comes from Grammomys surdaster, assembly GCF_004785775.1. Taxonomy (NCBI): domain Eukaryota; kingdom Metazoa; phylum Chordata; class Mammalia; order Rodentia; family Muridae; genus Grammomys; species Grammomys surdaster. The sequence goes on from NW_021604651.1 coordinate 7,726,093, forward strand.
CTACAGATTCCATAGAAGGCACCCTTCTCACCGGATGTGATGGTCCACACCTTTAATCCCAGCACTTAGGAAGTAAAGACCAATGATTTCTGTGAGTTCAAGACCAGCCATACTGGTCTACACATTGAGTTCCAGGCCAGCCAGAGCTATACAGTGATAACCTGTCTCAAAACAACAACAACAAAGATTTGAAAACAAAAAACAATTGGCTCTTGGTAACAGGACAACTTACATTGCTAGAGCCCAAATGTGGATCTATATGTCTAAGTACCAGTGGCCAATGAGCCAGAATCATCAATCAATATTTCTTAAGGAGAACTGATTAATATGGCTGGTTAGCAGATTTCAATGTCCTAAGATTCTACAAGATTAAATGAAATATCTAGATAAGAATCTGACACAAATCAAGTGCCCAATAAATATTTAGGGTTAGCACTAAAGAGAAGCAAACTAGATACTTACATGTCACTTCGATAAGAACCAGCTAATGCTCCTTAAATAATCTCCTTGATATGCAAGATAGGAATACTACCTAAGATTATTTCATATAATATTAGCTAATCTTTCCATATGGCAACAGAAAAACATTTTAATATTTAAGTGACATTTAATGCCTCTTATATATCGACAGAAAAGCCTCAATATCCTAAAATAGATGAGAGCCCACCTAGCTCCTCATTCCACTCCCACTTACAAGCCAGAAATAGCAACCTGTTCTCCTTTCACTTAAGAAATCTCACTAAACCAGAATAGTATTTCCTTCTAACAATGATGTGATCTAACAAGAAAAGATCTAAGGCAGTGGTTTTCAATCTTCCTAATGCTGCAACTTTTTAATACAGTTCCTTATTTTGTGTGATTTCCCCAACCATAAAATTATTTTGTAGCTACTTCATAACTAATTTTGCTAATATTATGAACCTTAATGTAAATATATGATATGTAACTTCAAAGGGGTCAAAACCCACAGATTGAGAACCACTGATCTAAGAAATATTGATCACTAACATTACAAAGAATAAAAGAAATCTGCAAGCATTCGACATCCCAGTCTGCATTACTGCAGGTCGAAAGTCACACAATGAACACAGCTCCTATCCTCTAAGTTCCCATCACTACAAGAGTCAGGCCTGGCAGAGAACAAGCTTTGTATCCTTGTTTCAGTCTGCTATGAACCTGCTTCCATATTAGACTCAAACTGCTTCCTCATAACTGGAGACAGCAAGCCAGGGTCCATATCTGGAGGTTAAGCCACTGTCGAGGTCCTACTCCCAGTCTCAATCATCCCCCGCTGGACCTCAGCAGCTCACCTGAAGTCTTCCTGTTTCAACATAAAAATTTACCTCAGCCTGGCCCTCAAAGCCAGTATTATCAATGTCCTTCCTTCTTCTTGGTTCTAAGCCTTCTCTTTACCCATATTATGGCCCCAATAGCAAACAAAACGTTATTATACCTTCCATATTTAAAATTGTAATTTTTCTTCTTTTAACTTAAGTTTTTGGTATACTGTTTTGTTATATATGACACTGTAAAGAAAAATTTTCCACTCAAAATATTTTTTTATTTCATTGAAACGGAGAGGTATAAACATGAAATTAACATACACTGAGTCTACAAACTACAGGTAATGTTCTGCCCCCCACTTAATTTCTGCCCTTGGTTTTAAATCTAAGTTTGTTGCTCCCCTTTATTTACAAAGATAAACCATACCACCCTAGCTATTTACCTACTTATCCATCTTCTTTCATGAAGTCTTCCCTACTAACAAAAGCTTACCATTGCTCCACCTACACACAGTCTCCAAGTCTTCCACCTGACATAACATGATTACCTAATTGCTTGTGTAGAAAAATAACCACTTAAACAATGTATTTATTTAATTCAACAAATTTTTGGTGTGATACTATACATGTAGCTGCTTGCATTAACTTTCGGGAGCGGGGGACATAATGGTTCTTCATATTGTTGTCTTTTGCAAATAGCCTGAACAGCTGAGGAAATTAAACCTTACTTAGAAATTAGAAAACAAGCTTATAATATGCCTGGTCCATAAAGAAGTCTAAGGGCATTCCAGTAAACTGATGAATCAGAACACCTCTACGAACCAAGTCATGTCAGCTAAAGTCAAGAATGAAGTTCACCATACTCGTCCTAATTGTATGAGTCTATTCTAGAGACAACAATCTAGAGTACAAATAATGAACCAGTCAATCCTGGACAAAGTTTCATGCAAGCTATCGAGCTCTGCAACCATCTGAAAACAACCCAGTGGTTCTACGTGAGCACCCCTCCAGTGCAAGTCACTGCTTCTGCTAAAGACTCAAGGTAATGTCTGGCCATCTGGGAGTCAGTGACAAGCACATTGTAAAGAAGGAACTGTTAACAATGTCTGTATTCCACATGAGGAACAGAAAGGCAGGACTCAGGGAGGAGTTTTAAACATGGCTTTCCAGAACAAATGCCTATGGGCATCAGTTAAGATCAAGAAATGGGTCTTTATTTTTTAAAGTGACTGCCTAAGAGAAGAAAGTCCAACTTGTTTTACAACACAGAGTCAGGTCAGGGAGACTGAGCAGCAGCTATAGGAATGGGGAAGGGAAAACAATCTGGAGCTGTCAATAGGTGTTTTGTGTAGGAGGTACACAAATTGGGACCTGGTCCCAGTAGACTTCAAAAGTTAAAGAATGACCACCTTTTATATAGATTGACACCTGGAATGAATGACCAGGAACACTGCAAATATCAAATAAACAAGAGGAAAGAAGGAGGGAGAAAAAAGTGGAGGAATGAATGTGGAGGCATGAAACAAAAGAGGTCATGTTTTTTTAATGTGGTCTGTTACTTCATGAATCTTTTGTTCTGATTATTAACGAGATTATTACTGAGAAATAACACTCTGGGAATAACTACATGCAAATGAACAAACTACTAACTCCTAATCAAAAAGAAATAAGGCCAGAATTTGAGTAGAGTGGTTTGTTGATCTTGTTGTTATTATTACTTAATTTTGCGACCATTCCAAAATTCAATTCTGGAGTCAACAGTAGAGAATTTGGAAGGTCTACCACCTTTTGTATGCTAAGTGGCTTTTGAAGTTAAAGAAGTGCCATTATCATGATACAGAGTCCTATAAACTGACACAAGTAGTTCCAAAGGTCATAATGGTATGAATGGGATTGACTAGCTGAACTACAAAAAAACTATAACCTTAGCAAAATTCAACCACCAGTGGGACACTGCTGACAACTTCAAGAGGGAAGCTGTGATTTACTACATAAAGTCCAATGTACTAAATCAACCAGAAAGGCCAGAAACAATGACCTGTGCAAAGTGATCTTCATCAACACAAGGCAAAAGTGCTGATTTCCACAGAATTCCAAGTGAGAAACACTACAATGCACTATCAACACTGAGTGTTTCACAATATCTTACACCTTTTCTTTTAAAGAGATAATGGCAGAAATCAAATTATCACAGCTCTGTTTCACGGAGAACATTTAAAACAGCAATTTAATTTTAAGTGTCAGTTTCAAACATGTAAACTATATGCTTTATTATTATCAATATACATACTTTCTAAGTTTAGATTTCAACTGAAAATGTACAAATTCCTTCAGATAAAGTTTGAAGAGCTTCTCTGTAACCCTTCGGGAGTAAAAAATGTCTCTCAATTGTTGTTCTGGTTTAAACTAAGACCTTTAGGATATCCTAGCTCTTTGTTACTCTGTTACTCGGTGTCAGCCCTTCTGGGAGGAGTATCATACCAGTAGAGGTATCAAGGCATTCAGGAAAGCTGGTACAGTGGGCCCCAGGACTCCTATACGAATTGAGTACTGTGTCACGGTTTCTTCTATAGGATGTTTTATGTCAGTCTTGCTTTCTTGGCTTATTCTTCTTCTAGTTTTCATTGGGCATCTAGGATTGCATTATATCCCTTTTTCCTTATAAAGTGCTAAGAAAGTGTTAGGAGCCAAATCCTAGCAGAAAGCGGCTATCATCTTTGCAGCCATCTTGGGCCATATACCCTGACAAGAGACTTGTTTTTCAATAGCCCACAACAGCTGAGTACACTCTGATAAACATCTTGTTTTTCTCAGACATATCTTACTTTGTTGTTTCGTGCCCACAGCTGCAAGGCACACATGGTAAAGTGTCTTCAGCTGTACTCCTCTGCTTGTGCTTATATATACCCATGATTTCCTTTCAATAAACGGGATTTGATCAGACACCCTGTCTTGTCTTCATTCTTCAAGTTTCTTGCCCCTCTAGTCCCACTCTCTCTCTTGCTAGACCTAGTTGACTGACTCAAGGGCCGGTTTCATCTGGTGCCCAAATGTGGGGCAGTGTGGGCCGGGTCAAGAAAGCCCAACCTTGCTTGGCTTCTAAGATCCGAGGAAATCAGATATGCTCAGGGTGGTATGTCCACAGACAAGACAGGTCATCCCCCCCCCTTTTGTTGTTTTTCTAAAGAACTAAGTTGTTCTATTTATGTCAAACTGTTTTGGGGTTTGTATTTCTTGTTGCCCTTTGGGTTTCTGGAGTTACATCAATAATACTGGCTGCATTTACATCAATAATACTGGCTGCATTTGCTTTTCCTTTTTATAATCATACTTCTACAACTTAATTTCATTCACCTATAAAAAAGAAAATTCAACTTTCACTGATTTAGATTACAGTGTTGTTTCTGCTTTGAACATACAGTTTTTCTTTTATTTTTGGATTTAGTCTGTCTTCTTTTGTTTAGTTTCTTGAAATGAAAAATAGATTACTAGTTTGAGTAGTTTGAGATCTTTTTATAATTCTATTATCAGCACTACCTATAACCAGTATTCTCCAAATACTTTCTCACTATGCAACTGTTTTCAAAATACCCAATGTTTTATAGTCCCATAATTCCTTGAAGCTCTGTTCAATTTCAACGTGTATTCTCTACTGTCCAATGGAAATTTTTCTGATTTACTTCAAGTTCTTCACATTCTGCTAGTGAGTTGTTCTCTTAGTGCTTTTCATTTCAGATATCCCCATACCTTCCCTTATCTATTTCTCTACTCAGACCTTTCCATTCATTTCCAGAACATCCACAACTGTTGGTCAGAACCGTGTAAAACAGTCACTATGAAGTCCATGCTTGCTGTTTGCATCATCATAAAACTGAGTGAGTTGACAGCACTGCTTTTCTAAGTTTCTCCCTACATGTGCCCTCAGTAGTGCCTAATTTATGAACTAGTCTCTTCTTACTTCTCCAACTAGAATGGTGGTGCTTCCATTCCTTAATTGGTTACATATCACACAGTGTCTGCCTTGAGCAAGTAGAAGAGGGGACATGTTGGGGTGGGGGGAACAATGATTTTCAACTGCAGAGGAAAGCTTCTTTCCATCCCTCATAGCTCTGGCTACAGGCTGCCACTGTAGCTTCTGATGACAATGCCATGAGAGAAAGGGGGGCAAGGTCAGGGCCCTGAACTTAGGAGTTATCCTTTTTGAGCACACCTATCAGACTTCTTTCGATGCTTTCTGTCTAGGTTTCAGATGATGCTTAAGTCAATGTCCAGGGATACTGGAAGAAAAAAATGTTCCAGTACCAGTCTGATGGTACTTTGAATTCTAGTCTTCTTTCTCAATCCACCTGGTATTTATTTATTCTGCAGAGTCCTCAAATAGCTGTTTCATCCATTTTGTCCTGGTTTTACAGATGTATTCAATGGGCAACAAAAGAAACATGTGTGTTTAATAACTACTTAGAAGGAGCTGACCTCTAACTTCTTTTCAGTTACTCAATTCTCATTGTCACACAGACTCTTCAAATATCCTTACTAATAGATGTGAGTAAGAAATAGTTTCAGGGCTGGTGACATGGCTCAGTGGTTAAGAGCACTGACTGCTCTTCAGGAGGTCCTGAGTTCAAATCCCGACAACCACATGGTGGCTTACAATTATCCATAATGAGATCTGATGCCTTCATATGGGTGTATAAAGATATCACTGTGTTTAACTGCTGATTGTAAGAGGAAAGGTAAATACAGGTACTATGTTTCTTTTAAACCTTCTTATGAAACACAGTAGCATGAAGGAGGTCCATCTAGATAGTTCTAACTGAATAAAGCTGGTATATGATCAATAACTACAAATCTGTAAGTCAGTATATAAATCTGCACCCCTCAAAGTCTAACACTTTAAACTTTGTATGTATCATTAGAGACAATGGCAAGGAGTAAAAGCATATAGTCTTATTTTACTCTGTAGTACTGCCCCACACACATTTCTTTAGAAGTCAGATGGGATACTTTGAATTTAAGTTAAAGTTAAGAAATAGAACATTTATAAGAACACCCAGAAAAGAATAAACTATGATCCAAAACAAACAGAACCATAGCAAAGCCAAAACTACAGCTGTTTTTCCACAATGGATACATTGCAAGACATAATTTTTACCCTTAGACAAGAAAGGAGCTTCATAACAGTTATTTTTGGCTACTTCATTGTTTCTCTATTTTTAATCTTTATTTCTCTAAGTTAACATAAATATACTGTTTAAGTTTATCTCTAAAGTTAGAAAAATGGATTAAAAAATATAGCAGCAAGGAAAATGCAGTTTTTGCATGCAGCCAGGACACTAACTGGAAGGCTCCATACTCTGCATTGTACCTTTCCTGATTCCTACAAAGATTAAGTGAAGCTCACCGCAAAGCACAGTAAGTACTTCTACTGGGGAATTTTAGCACCCTATCTTACTAGTCAAAGTCAGTCCTCCCTCTAAGGAACTGGTTTATTCCTGCAATACAAAGGCTGAAGTCATAGTCAGGGTCAGTGGGCTTACACAGGCTGACTCCTTGCCTTTAAGGAAATCATATCAAGAAACATTACAGATTATAGCACATGAGCATGCACACACAGAAACACACACATTGAAATATAAATAAAACACAAGCAAATTATCTTCCAAAGCAGGAGCTGACAAATAAGCCATAGGCCAAATCTAGCCAGCTGCTTATTTTCTTTTGACTTTGATTTTGCTTTTATTTTACAAAGTACACAATCTGAGTGTTTTCACATGTTTAAATGATTACAGTTTAGGAGCTGGAGAGAGGCTTTTGCAGGGAACCTCGGTTCAATCTCCAGCACCCACATGAAGTTTCTTCTGGCCTCCAAGAGTACTGCACACATGTGATGTACAGACATACATGTAAGCAAAACACAAATACACATTCAATAATAAAATAGAAACTTACAATTTTTAAATCACTATAGTTTAAACAGGAAAATCTAAAATTTTGTCTGTTGGTCGGAATAAATAAAAATAAAATATTATATCAACCTTTCAAACAAAATTTTTGGAACTCTAACACAAATCCCTTGCACTATAAAAATTCTAGCTATAATATAAATATGATTATAATGCTTTGAATGTTAGCCTCTAACCCCATTACAGAAACAGTATGATCCAACTTAAATGTAATAAACACACATAAGGGGAAAACAGCAGGAAAGAAATTAGCATGAAAATGTAAATAAGCAGTTATAACTCTTGATAAACACTATTTTTCCTGTACTTACAAAATTTCAAAAACAGTTTAAACACACTATAGAATACTTTTACAGGAAAAGATAGAGCAAAAATGTTAACCACTTGAATTTAAATACATACTTACTTGCACACAGGTTCAGTCAACATTGCCATTCACTATTACCTATAATTCATCTATTGCTAAGAATTAAAATGAAGCCTAGGAGCTTGCTCAATGGTTAAGAGCACTTACACTTACTAAGCAAACATGAGGGCCTAAGTATTAATCTCCAACACCCATGTCAAAAGACAAGCTGGGCATGGCAGTATTGTTTGCAACAACAACACTGGGACATAGCAGCATGCAGATTTCTGGATTCTGCTGGGCAGTCACCCCAGTCAGAATGGTAGTTCCTGGTTCAGTGAAAGACCCTGTTTCACAGAAATATGGTGGAGAGCAATAAAAGTATGTCTTTCTCTGGGCCATGTAGGTGCATGCCTGTGCACAGTCAAATGCATGTAACACACATACAAATAAAACAGGATTTTTACAACACACAAAAGAGACAATCTCTATTTTGAATGCCTTCAAGAAAGAGTTGTTGATCTGAACTCTTCAAGGTTCCTATTTTGGAATTAGCAGTTCAGATACACTATAAGTTACCTTTGTAATTTAAAATTAAATTTAAAAAATAATTGTTCACTATATACATGTTTCTTTCAAAGAATACTCTGACCAAACCCTAAAGAGTCCACATACTCTTTATAGCTAGAGAAATTAACATTTAAAGTCATTTGATAGCACAATTTCTTGTTCAAAGAAAAACATGTTTCCAGAAACCCCCCCAAAACCACAAACAAACAAACAAATAAAAAACCACATGCTTTCTATGCAAGACTTTTATACAAGGTATTCTGACAATACTTTTATACAAAGTATTGGTTTTCAAACCAAAGACAAGGAATTTTGGTGCATAGTTAACATACCAAAATGGACCTGGCCTCCAGGTCTCTGAGTCCCTACCTGTTATGAGGCATGGCTGGCATGCCCTATCCTCTACTCTAAACTTCCCAGCCCAGGGGCTGGACTTCCCCTCCTCCAGAAACTCTTTCCTGTCTAGTCCAGAAATTTTGTCTCTTCCTTCACCCTTGCTTTTTTCTCTCCGTGTGTGTGCAAGGTCTTTCTCTCTCTTCCCTCTTCTTCCCATAGTGACTTCCCAGACTCATTCCTTGGGACCAGTGACTCTGCCCAATAAAGCCTTCCCAATAAACCTACTATTATATATATACTTAGCCACATTTAAAGGTTGAGAATTATTCTCACTTAATATTTAATTACTACATTTTATAAATATTCACTGGAAATTGGGTATTGGTCATGACCTTTAAATAACTCTGGATAAATCAGGAGAACATATTGATGAAATAAATCGGAAAACATATTTCTCTAGTGTTTCATATGAATAGTTTTTTACACAACACACCCATTATGCAAGTTATATTTCTCACACACCTAAAAGCAGTGACCAGGAAGCAAGTGACTTCTAAACCAGCCTAGTTACACAGCATTAACATGACTCAAACACAAAACTTTTTTTTTTAATGTCAAACATGTATTTAAGAAAAGCATGGGGAAAAAAAAGCATTCTGTGTTAACACATAAAGTAACTGACCTGGTTCTAAAATCTCAACCTTTTTAGAAAACATTTACTTACCCTAAGAAATGTGCAGGAATTGAATACACTATAAAACTCTTAGTAGGTTTCTATTTCTGGTTTCTACCATAATAAATAATAGAGGTTGAAGCTGGAGCTGCTTTTTTGACTTAACAGATTTTTACTTACTCAGCAAGTCACAGCAGGACATACTGTAATATGAAAATGGAAACTACTTAATCAACATTTCCCCGTGAAAACAGCTCATACAGAACAGTTTGTAAGGGTAAGGTTTTATTTTTTTAAAGTTAGCACTTAATTTTATTAGCAACACAAACTTTTTTTCCTGGTCTTCCACTATTTGCATTAGTGAACATTAGTGGTGTGTACATATACACATACATACATACACACACACACTAGCAGCAATGTAAGGCATTTGTTAATAATGGTAAGGAACCCTACTCTCACTTTAGGTCCTATAGACTGCTCCTCGGCTGTGTATTTCTAAGCTATTTCTATAAAGAACTCAAAACACTCTAGAAATCCACACGGTGATGAACCCAGTGCACAATCTTCTCAGACTTGAGGTTTAAGATTACGTTCACCTCTTTGTCTCAAAAGAACAAAGATCTATTTTAAAATGCTGGGCATGACTGTAAACTCTTCCTCTCCTCTTCCTTCCGTCACTCCAAAACATATAGAGTATGTTAATAAAACAAACCTTACCATTGACATATTCCCAACCTCATGCTTGTTCCCACTGGCTTTACCTTATATAATTCCCAAATTCTAAGTTTTAGTTACTAACCTCTTCATTTAAGTGGAGAAATAGAAGACATCTTCTCTGAATTAAACAGGTTATTGTAGTAGGATTTATAAGCACTTGTCTCTAAAAGAAAAAGTTGTTAAGAGTAGATTTCACCAAGCAGGGTTCAACTTGTCTCTAAAAGAAAAAGTTGTTAAGAGTAGATTTCACCAAGCAGGGTTCATGGGACCATATTTTTTTCACTAACACCATCTAGTCTGTAACTTTTTACATAAAACAGTATATTTCGAATTAATTAATATCAACTCTTAAAAGTACAGTAATTATAGGCAACTTTTTTACCTTATGTTAAGGAAAAAGGAGATAATTTGATAATGCCAATTATGTCCCCTTCTGTATGCAAATAAATACACCTTAATATCATGTGAAGATTGGCTATGTAGGGGAAGTAACAATCTGGCTTCAGGCTGCACCCTGAAAACATCCTTGCAGTCCTCACTGAGTTGCTTCATCCCTATGCTTCTTCCTCTTGACAATGTCTACATTCACTTCCTAAGTTTTCTTCTTGAAAAAGTCAGCACTTAACAAATGACTTCAGAGAGTACAGACAATTGCTGTTTTCAGCAAAGAATAAAGGTCGGAGAAAACCATTGTAAATAGCTGGGAGAAAAAAAACAAAAGTACTTGTTCTCACACATAATGTCCCTCCATATTTTAAATGTTAAGAAGAACCTCAGCTTTTTATACTGAAACAGAAACATGAGCCAGGAAGATGGTTTAGCTAATAAGACACTCATTGCCAAGCCTGACCACCTGAGATCAATCTCCAGCATCCACATGGTTGAAGCAAAAAACTGACTGCCATGTAGTTCTCTAACCTACACACAGATACAAATACACACATGCATATGTACAGACACACACATATATAAACATGCACATATACATAATATACCCAGACATACACACAGAAAAACACACATACATGTGCATTTATATATATGTATGTATATATATATATATGTGTGTGTGTATGTGTGTGTGTATATATTGCACTGTAGATAACTGCACAAAATAATTGTATTCTGAAAATATATGTATTTTAATACACATGGCTCATTTCGTTTGACTGATTTAGGCATTCACTAAATCTTACCATGATCAAGTAAAAAAGTTTGGCCAGTAACTTCTATGATATTTACTGGCAAGCATGGAGATAAACAATACTAGTGCCCCAATGTTTTTCACAGTGTGTGTCAGCAGAGTCTCACAAAGGTTCTTAACAAACAAAAGTACAAGTCTCTTGAGGTCATCTGAGATCTTGTGGGATTGTTCATAATATCAGGGTGTTAATTCCCTGTGGCTCGTCTTTTTTCAGCATGGATCATCAGTTTCTCCTTCCCCAAATTCCTATTACCTTTTCAACTCACTCAGGGATTTTCCATTTTCTATCTCAAAGCATAATCTGTATGTTAATTATTAAGCCAAGCAGGCAAGATGAAACGGCTTCTTTGGGAGCCTATGTAACATAGTCAACACTTTTCACTGTTAGGATTAATAAAGCAGTAGTTCAAGTTATACTCTACTGTGCTTGATTAAAATGTCTTAGCATTACTTTTCATGGCACACAGAAGATCCTGTTTATGTCCTAGATATATTCCTAAAAGGTCTAGGTTTTTTATGTGTCAAGAGAATGTGTTAGTGATCGGCTTAAGTTCTAACATAACTGCCAAACTCCATATAAAATTTTATCACTCTAGGTTAAACTAAACCTGAACTAGCACACGGATGCTGCCAATAGGCCCACCACTTCTGTCTGTATTCTCAACATGAACAACATACATTTCTTTCCTCAATTTGTACATATTTACATATGTGTGTCAATCTGTGTGAATAAAGTATGAATGTGTCCGTATTAGTTTCCACTATAGACACATGGCTCATAAGGATCCAAGCAGAGCAACAGCTTCGTCTTTTCACATAGGTAGCTTCTATCAATCTTTAGGTCAACTTAAAGAGGGAAGGCTAGTGTGCTGCATGCCTGTAATCTCATTCCTTGGAAGTTATAACAGGAGGTCGTGAATTCAAATACAGACTAGATTACATAACAAAATATTTTCTCAAAAAAAAATTCTCTCAAAAAAAAAAAAACCCTAAAAGTCCTAAAAACCAAAATAAATAAAAGTTTACGTATGGGCTGAAGAAATGGCTCAGTGGTTAAAAGCACTGACTGCTCTTCCAAAGGTCCTGGGTTCAGTTCCCAGCAACCACATGGTGGCTCACAACCACCTGTAATGGGATCTGGTGCCCTCTTCTGGTGTATCTGAAGACAGCTACAGTGTACTCATATAAATAAAATAAATAAATCTTAAAAAAAAGTTTACTTATATAAAAGTAAAATCTTATCTGACCTGAAATAAGAATAAATTTATGCCAGTGATTTTTTATATATACATATATGTGTGTATATGTGTGTATGTATGTATATGTATATATACACACATATATATTAATGTATCAATTCATAAATATTGATACCCTTGATTTCAGGGTTCTGCCATTGAGTGCTCTAGGGAACGTTATATACTAGGTAGTATATATCACTAATACAGTTTTTTAGAATAAAAAATACATTTTAGGACAAATCCAATACTAAAGTTTGAATCAAACTATACCTCTTTCTTTTTGCATCTACACTTCCCTAAGATATTATCATTCAATCATAAAACAAAGACTCACAATGAGGTACATGCCTTCAACTTCTCTCTTTAAAACTGCTTAATCTTTCTTCTCTAAAGAAAGTTTAATCTACACAGAGGTAATAAGACAGGGCTGAAAATATATCAAGGTTCAAAGAATATTCAAGCCAATAATCTTGAATTTTACAAGTCCTTCTGTATTACAAATGCTACTGGTATTACTATTACTTCTAATAACAGCCGTGGGTACTTTCCACCACTGATCTTTAAAATAGACCATATGTCCTTTATATAACAATATATTCTTCTAGCTATTAATCCCACTCTAAATCTACCCCATGTTGATGCCAAGAGCTACCTCAAAAGTTATCAAGAATATTTATCTACTTTTTAATTGCAGTTGATTTTAAATTTGATGAGAAATCCTCCCTACAGATAGATATAAAACATGCTTTTAAATTATAGCTATTTAAACCACTAGTCAGGAGTCCCATTTAATTTATCTTCAACAAAAAAACACATTCTTTGAAGAAGTATGCTCTATGTAATCCAAATGAAGATAAGTAAACCATTTATATGGCTTTCCGTAGGTGGTGGTGGTTTCTTGTTTTGTTTGTTTTGGTTGGTTGGTTGGTTTGCTGCCAGTCTATGTCAAAGCTAAATAAATATCTATGTCATTTGCAACAATCAGTGAAGGAGATAGTAGAGAGTTACACACTCACTGACTGGTAATTCAGATCCAGCTCAATAAGCTGCTGGTTTTATAAGCATTTCTGTATTTATAAAATCAAGAAGTCTGAATCTAACTATCATTTTATAGCGATATTCTAAACCTTGTTTTTAACACGAAAACTACATTAGACATACTAATAAATTGTTTTATCAACTGAATAATTTTTCTAATTATTCAACTTCCCTTTTTTTCAATCTTTTTAATTAATAATTCAATGTGCTAATGTGTCTTGCTCATCATTAGAAGATAAAATGCATCTTTCAAGTGTATTTCAGCCCCTCAGCTAAAAAGATATTCAACAACTATCTGTTGCATGAAGTTAAAACTTCCATCTAAATACAGAATCAGTAAGCCTGTACATATAAAGTACTACAGTTTACTTCATTTTGTACCATCCAAAACACTCTTGCTGAAGCTTAACCCTCCAAACAATAGGTAAGGCCAAAACAGAAGCCATTAGATTGTGAGAGTTCCCCAAGTGCCAGGATTGAATTGCAGTGGCTATCACTATACACAGAGGCCTACAGGATGGGTTCATTCTCCTTCCCTGCTGTGTCTAGTGAGACTCTGGAACTGCTCATCTCCATCTCAAAGGACACAGAGCGTGGGGTGGTGGTGGGGACACCATCTTGGAATGAGCAATCAAAAGCTGAGGCCAGAATGCCCAGGAACCTTCTATGCTTTATCAATTACTAGTTTAAAATAATGTATTATGGTACATAAAATGGCCTAAGACACAATCTTTCTGCAAAGTACCTTGTGCTCCAGGTTCCTTATTTCAATAAACTCTGTCATAAGTTACTTTTTTCTAGGCAGTGTTCTTTTGTTTAAATTAGACAAGACCTCTTGCTGTAGCCCAGGCTGGCCTCAAATTCAAAATGTAGATGAAGATAATTTTGAATTTTTGATGTTCCTGCTTATGTCCCTACTTCTGGAATTACAGGTATGTCCACCACATCATACCCAGTTTATGCTGTCCTGAGGAAAACATACTACAAAGGGACTCTACCAAAGGAACTACAGTCCAGTCCTTATGAATTCATGCTCAAAAAATAATCATTAGGTCTATATTTATTGCGATAACTGTTGCACCAAACCTAGACAAAGCTTTGAAAATGAAAACCTAACGTTCCACAAATGTCAAAAACAAACTTCTATTTCTAAGTATGAAGCTTTAGGTAATTTAATAATTTACCCACCAAGTACCTACTATGTGTATAACATGAAATGATTCATTTACATATATGCATGCATGCATATATACTAAAAATTAAAATAAATTCCATCTTCAACAGGGCTAAAGAGATGTCTCAGGGGTTAAGATCACTGACTGCTCTTGCAGAGGACCTGGGGTTCAATCAGAGCACCTACATGGCAGCTCACAACTGTCTGTAACTCCAGTTCTAGGGGAGCTGACACCTTCAAAAATGAATTGAAGCCATGCTGTATACGTTTGTATGTGAATATATATATACATATATATGTATGTATGTATGTATGTATGTACATACACACACACACATATATATGTATACGTTTGTATGTGAGTATATATGTATGTATGTATATATATACACACACATATATATGTGTGTATATATATGCTTATATATGTGTAAGACATGTATACACATATTCTTGCATACATAAGCATATAAACATGCAGAAGATAAAGCTACAAATCTGTTTTGATTTGTTTTTATAATTCTATGTTTAGGGGTTGAATACGAATGGCACACCCAGGGTCATATATTTGAATGCTTGTTCACCAGTGAACAAGCCATGAATTTGTCCACCAGTGAACATCACCATATATTTGAATGCTTGTTCACCATTAGGAGGTGTGACCTTGTTGGAAGAAGAGTGTCATTGGGAGTAGGTTTTGGGTTTCAAAAGTCCAAGCCAGTACCAGTGTCTCTCTTCCTCCCTGTTGACAGCAGATCCTGATGTAGAACTCCAACTACCTCTATAGCACCATGTTTGCTTTGTGCCACCATGCTTCCTGCCATGACAATAGAATAAACCTCTGAAACTGTAAGCTAGCACCAATTAAATGTTTTCTTTATAAGAACTGCCGTGGGCATGGTGTCTCTCCACAGCAACAGAACACAGACTAAGACATGAGACACTATGGTTTGAAACAGAATTAGTGCACTCTAGGCAAACACTGGACTGCTGAGCTACAGTTCCAGAGGCCAGACTTCTTAGTGAAATTATATTGAGCCATCTTTGAGGTGTTTCTTTTTCATAACACATTAACAATCGCCTTTAAAAACAATTTTATACTCTTTAGGAATCTTAATTTCTAGAACTAGCATAAAATTTAGAAGTACTCCTAAAAAAGTACTTAAATCTGCTGTTACCAAAAATAAGTAGAATAAATCCTGTATTGTTTCCCTTGAAGCTTAAATTCAAAACTATATATTAACTGCAAATGCTTACCTCTCCTCACCACATCTTTAATCCTGTATCAGTTACTCTAGAACTCCTGAATCTTGATTTATTAACCTCCTAACTATTAATCTTGTCCTCTAAAATGAAACACTATTTCCTTAAGGGCAAAAAAAAAACAGTCATAACTTAATGCTCTCTGAAAAACATCATGGATCTAGAAATAGAGTAAATTTTCAACTGAATATGTATTAACTAAGTTCTTACTGAATTTGGGGTTCTTACCTTGTTAGAACAAGTGTTACTTTAAAATACATCAAACAGAAGCTTTTCAGGTTTTCATCCCAGCTGATCACATTTAACTAAAATAAGAGGGAGGAGAAGAGACAGACAGACGGACAGATAAAGGCAGAGAATGGATACGAATTGGTATTTCAAGACTTTCTGATTTGAACCTTGCCATCGTACTCTAGCATTGGGTTTGCCTATAACATATCTCTGTCAGAGAGACTCCTAAGTCTCCACCAACTAGCTCATTCGCTGAAACCATTGTTTATCCACTGAGCCAACACTCTAAATAAAGCCACGCCAGTCTAAAGTTCCGACATTCTTCTACTTCATAATGCCAAAATATCATACAACTAAGAAAAATCTAAGATTTGTTTATATATATATTACTAATATTGAAGGAGTAAGTGAAGTGTAACTCAAATCTGAAATGCATTTAGACATTTTGATAATGATTACTTTTTAAAACCTTGGGGGGGACCTTTGTTAAACATCAGCAATAAAAGGAACTCCTCCTACGAATGAATGATGAATGTGTTAACTGTGAGATGGTTATGTTCAGAACACTGGGTACCATGCAGGGCTTATACCAGAGTATTTTAATGGAACAGTGAGATAAATCACTATAAATTTGAGAAGTATTAAATGAAAAATACTTCCGAACCAGAAGAAGTAAATAACCGTATTTATTTATTAAACTGATTTCAGGGCTAGGAAGATCACTCAGTAGCCAAAGTGTCTAACACATAAGCATAAGGGTCTGAGTTTGAACACAGATCCTATATCAAAAGCTGGATTCTGTGGCACATATCTGTAACTCCAGCACTGTGGATGAAAAGACAGATGAATTCCTAGAACTTGCTAGTCCTCCAGTCTACCCAAAGCAACGAGTTCCAGGCACAGTAAGAAGCCATTTCTCAAAAACTAAAGTGCAGAGCGATTAAAGAAAAGACATGATGTCAAACCCCGATCTTTATGTATATGTGCATGCACTGCACAAAAACATATCTATATACATATACCACATACACTAAGTATTTTATTGTATGTCATACAATATGTTAGAAACACATTTTCTTAAAATTTGTCTAACTAGTGATTTTAATAAATTGTCACTAATTTTTTAAAAGCTTGAAAGCTAGCACTTAAGTCCTAACCCTCCTTTCTCTATCTCCCAAGTGGTAAAATCACAGGCATTCACAAACAGTATGTCTTGAAAATATGTATACAATACAGGATTAAATAGAGCTAATTAACACAGGTTTTACCTTACCTATTTAACTTTTTATGGTTAATAACTTGCATGCTGATCAATATTTTAAAACATAATGAACTTGATTTATTGTTATTAACACACAAATGTTACAGAATATAGAATTTTTTAACCTTCGACCAAAATGTTCCCAACCTCTATTCCCTTTACTAATCATTACCATTCTACTTGAGTCAGTGAATTCAATTTTTATGTGTCTACATATGAGACTATACAGCATTTATCTTTCAATGTCTGGTATACTTTACCTAATATAATACCTTTTGGGTTCATTCATGCTGTCAAAGAAATTGGATGTTTTCTGTTGATTATTTTCTTTTAATCTTGATGTGTATTAAAGACAATTTTGTGTCATTCATGGTAGTACATGCATGTAGAACTAGTATTTGGGTGGAAGGCTGAAATTATAAATGAAATTATAAATTTGAAGCCAATCTGGTCTACAGAATAAAACCCTGTCTTTAACTTTAAAAAAATTATTCCCGTTACTACATAAACACTGTACAACTTAAAGTTAATCCAAATCACTAAAGATATTCAAATGTATTGAACATGGGTGGAAAGGGCTATAAAGCAGCAGGAAGCATTAGAGACAAGACTCTGCTGTCTAACCTTTGATTCCTCACTTTATAAAACAACACAATAGTCTACAGATGTCGGGGACCAATGACATCAGTTCAGAAATTTCTCTTAAAATTTTTAGATTTACTTTATTATATGCATGTCTGCCTGGATGTATTCTGTTTACCATGTGCATAAAGTGACCCCAGAGGTCAGAAGAAGGTGTCAGATCTCCCTGGAACTGGAGATACAGGTAGTTATTAGCCACCATGCGGGTCCTGGTTATCAAAATGCAAGAGCAACAAATACTTTAACTACTGAACCATCTTTGTAGCCCACCTGTTTACAAATTTCTTTACTGTTTCAATTTAATTAAACTATCCCAGCTGACTCACTTTTCCTACAATCAAATTGCAAAATGTAACTCCCCAATGAGATTTTTAAAAGCATAAACACTAAAGTTTATATAATACTTTATGATTTTTAGATATATACATTCATATTTTTTACATTTTGGTAGTTTGTGGATTACTTGCAGTTACAAAAATTATGTGACACAGACTACAAATACATTCTCAATTACAAAAATAAAAATACATAAGCAGTAAAATTCAAATAGAAAATATTAATAGAAAAGAATCCAAATTCACCTTTAATTGCTAAAATATTTTATACTACCAACCATGAGTTTTTCAAAACTGAAGCACATGATGACATAAATTTCAAACCATAACCCATGGGAGTTCATATTTAACTAATACAAATATGTTAAGTACAATCGGTTATATAGATTCATTATATCTAGATGTATCATTTTATCTCTTCAAAAATTAATGTTAGATAAAGATATGAGTTCAATCCACACTAGATAGATAGATAGATAGATAGATAGATAGATAGACAGACAGCTTTTAATTCCAACCATCCTGCCTAGCCTATTTGATAAGCTCCAGCCAATGGGAGATTCTGTCTCAAAAACAAAATTTTATCGATGGCACCTAAGGAATGACGCTCAAGGTTGTCCTCTGACCTCCACATAAAGGTGAGTCCATACACACACACCTGCTCCTTTCTTTCTCTTCCAGTCTTTGCATAAGAAGACACAGGCTGAAATTGTTAAACATTTACAATTATCACACTGATAAGTAGAGAGGTTAATACAGCAGGAACAATACATATTTTAACTGCTTATTAAACTTTAAGACATATAAAAATGAGTTAAATGACACCAATGGGAAGCAACTAAATAAATCTGCCTCTGCCAACATCCCCCAACAGAGGTATATGCAGTAAAAGACAAAAAACAAGCAAAACCTTAATGTCAAGAGCAGAGGGCATGTCAGATATAAACAGCCTTAAGCATGGTATTATTAAATGCTAAGAGTCATCCTAGAACGCTTAAACAGAACTGTAGCGGCATTATTTTCCCTGCAAGTTGGGAGGAGCTAAGGTTAGTTAATTGGTTAACACTTGCAATTGTGTGAACATCTTGTTAACTGAGCATTATCAAACATATAAAGCCTTTGGATACTCATTAAGCCTTAGAGTCTCATTTCTACTGGGCACAGCGTGGACTGCGGGATTGTCTGGGCTCAGCCCAGCCTTGTGGAGACAGCGTGGAAGATAGGCAGAGCCATCTTCCACAAAGATGTCTCATGGGTGCCAGGACCGATGTTCTGCTCCGCCTGAGCCAGTGGTGGCAGTGAGAACACGCCACTGCTAGTGACCTCAGGCCTACCCTAGTCGGGAACATGGCGGCTCTGTAACACAAGACAGGTTGGGTGCTGCCAGTTTTTTAGTATTTCGACACAGAACAAATGCAAATGCCCATCTCAGAAAACTGAAAACATAAATGTAAACTGCTCCTCATACTCAAAAGTGTTTGCTCTACAGCTGCGGGCACCACTTGGAAGAGCCTGTAGAAGAGGTAGGGTCTTTGGTAGAAGTGAGTCACTGTGGGACAGGCCTGTAAGGGCTGAGCCTGTGGTTCTCAGCTTCCTGACCGGTCATGATTCCATCTGTTGATGGACCCTACCACTGCAGCAGCTGATTCTGCCAAGATTTCTCCACCTCGATGGAGTGGACCCTCCCAAAAGAGCCAATATAAATCCCTCACTTTGTTTCTCTTAAGAATTTTTGACTCAGTAATGAGAAACATGACTAAATACAACATGTACGTTTTGGCAAGGGTATTATATAAGATGATTATCTGTTGGCATAGAAGAACAGAAATTGGTAGCTTTAAAAAAATAACAAACAAAAACAGATAAAATAGGAGGGGTGGGGTACATCTTTAACCCCAGCACCTAGGAGGCAGTGGCAAGTGAATCTCTGTGAGTTATAGGCCAGTCAAGAAATACTGAGATCCTGTCTTCAAAAAACAAAAAACAGTTACTAAGTATACATAGTAGTATGTTATAATCCTGGTAAAGAAACACAAGTATACACATATATACATTTGAAAAGATATACACTAAAGCATTAATGGTGCCATCTTAAATGAAGCAGGAACATGGTGGCTTAATCTTACCTTTAATATTTTCTAATTTGGGGTATATGTGTGCTTGTTACTGTGTCTGTATACATATATTGTTTTTAAAATAGTGAAAATAAAATCTGAAAATATAAATGCTGTCTTCCAAATCATCATATGAATACCAATTTTTAACTACACTAGATCCACATTATACTTGTCAATTGTCTTTCTGAAGAGCTGCCTTGGATGACGGCTATCTTGATGAAAGTGCCAATAAAAAACTAAGTAGGCACTTATTCACCCTGACATCCCAATGTGACTGAATATTTAATATGACAGGACTCCTGGCCAAAAGCATGTGGCTGCTTCAACTACGAAACAAAATAATCATCATTTTCAGATTTACTAACAAAATTAACTTCAAAGAAGCAAAGTGACTTCTATGCAAAATATATAATTGAAAATAATTTAACACTTTTTGTTCATGTTCACAAATAACAGATACTTATTCTACTGATTAATCATTTAAATAAGGACATTATTGATATAAAGTTGTATTAGTATAAATTTTTCAACAGAGTTAGACTTTAAAATAAACTCAACTCTGTACAAATAATGTATGTAAGGAAAACAAATAAAATTCTTGCTTCAAATATCTGTAACAAAGTCTAATTGTAATTAAGTTCAGGGAAATTTTAAAATACATAAAAACAAAAGAATGAATGCAAGAACCACATAAAATGTCTAAGATTCTATTACATGAACAACAGTTAACATTAAAAGGAAGCAATACAATAGAAAACAAAAACAAAATTCATACCTACATAAAAAGAAAACAAAGATCAGGTCTTTAAAAAGATGATCATTCTAGGTGGATGAGCAGAGAAACAATCTTTGTAAACTATGAGTTTGCTATACATTAGAACATCAGCGACTTATCAGCTACTACAACCACAGTATTTTTGTTATTCATTCAAATTTTTATTCCAGACATGATTGTGGGTTTACTAAAAATTCCCATGCCATTCTCCTTTTAAATAATGGTATATATTTATTTGCTTGTTTGTTTGTTTAGTTATTTTGTAAAACTGACTCAAAGCCACAAGTTTGTCTGAGGGATAGACATACAGCTCTGAGCCCATAAATGGTATGACTATTAAGCCATTTGCTTACATCAGAATTACTTATCACTGTAATAATACATTGCTGCTGGTACATGGCTCCTATTGCTCAGACTATGAACTCCTTAGAGACAACATTATACCTGCTTTCTAGTCACTGACAAAGCACTGCTGTACAACATTGTGTATTTATAAGTGCTCAAAAAATGGCTAGCTATTAAGGAAAATGAAAGTAATGGAACCAATGGCATGGAGAACCCATTTAGCTATTTCTGAAGAATACCTCCTGGTACAAAAGCCACTCACAGTCCTGTTGAATGAGCATACTTAAGCAATCATGTTTCTATCTGTTACAAATGGACACTTTCATAACCCTAGCAACTAGAGGAGATATGCTTAGGTGATCAATCTGAGACTAGTCAATCATTAAGTCATTAGTCACTAAATGCTCTCTACTTTGAATATTACAGTAAGAAAGTTAACCCAGAAATGCTTCTTAGACTGGAGAATCTATGAATTTGGACAAACTAATACATTTTAAAAGTCTGAAGAAAAAAAAAAGAGCAGCAATAAAAGGCAGACACTTAAGTACCTTATCAAGAGACTACGGGAATCTGGAACTTGAGAGATGACCGAGTTGGTAAAGTGAATGCTACACTAGCATAAAGAACCAAGTTCAGAGCCCCGAGACCCATGTAAAAATCTGGTGGTGTGGTGGTGTGTAAGGGGTTGTAAGGAGGGTGAGCATGAAGTTCCTTAGCCAAGTCAGCATTGCTAGATTAATGGATTAAATGAGAGACCCTATCTTAAGACAGGGGACTGAAGAGATGCTCAGTAGTTATAGCACTGACTGCTCTTCCAGAAGATCTAGGATTGACTCCCAGCAACCACATGGTGGCTCACATCATTCTGTAACTCCAGTCCAAGGGGATTGAGTGCCCTCTTCTAGCCTCTGCTGGCACCAGCATACACATGGTACTCAGACCATGCAAGCAAAACACACAGACACGTAAAGATTTTTTAACATTTTAAAGATATGTCAGCAATTAAAAAAAAGTTCACATACACACATCTATGTACACACATGTACACATCACATGCAACAAGCAACACTCACACATAAAAACACAGAGACCACAAAAACACCTAAAAGACAGATACAATAAACTCTGTAAAACCTAATTTTGCTTGTTTTCATACTGAATTCCTTGAAATTATATTTATTTATTTGGTTACAATCAAGGAGCCTTCTCTATAATAACTCTACAGTTATTATAGTTCCTATTATCATTGTACATGTTCATGAAGAACTAAAAACTTGAAGCTTCAATTACCAACAATAAGTGTACAAAGTTAGACCTCTAAAGATGCATGAAGCACTACACCATAAGCTTCAGACATTTGGAAAATATAAACACAATGTTGACCTAAATAAAAAAAATTTCCAACATCACAGATCAGTATATTAAAGTCCTACTGTAAATTCAGTAACAACCACCTGTAGCAGAAAAGACATGAGCCATCAGGATAAGGATGCTTGACCAATCCTATCAGTTTTCATTAAAATAGATATTGTAGATAAAGACAAAACATAAAAATCATGGGATACATGAATAACAAAGAAAAAAATTTATATAAGAAACTGAGGATATAAAACTTTGTGTCCACTACAGAAGAAAATAGAGCTGATGACAAAGTCTCAATATTAATTAACAACTAATAAGCATAAACTATGGATATAGAAATGTGCAATGTAATGTTTTCATGCATTCTACATTTACTAAACACCTGGACTTCCAGACTTAGGAGCACAGTACAGATACAAATCTATTGTTAATAAGAAAAATCTATTGTTAATAAGAAAATTTCAGCCAGGGCTACACAGAGAAACCCTGTCTCAAAAAACCAAAAAGGAAAAAAGAAAAAAAAAAAAATATATATATATACACACACACACACACACATATATATATTTTTTTTTAAAGCTGGGCAGTGGTGGCTCATGCCTTTAATCCCAGCTTAATCCACTTGGGAGGCAGAGGCAGGTGGATTTCTGAGTTCGAGGCCAGCATGGTCTACAGAGTGAGTTCCAGGACAGCCAGGGCTACACAGAGAAACCCTGTCTCGAAAAAGCAAAAATAAAAATAAAAAATCTCAGTTTTTTTTTAATACAGAACATTTGCTCCTTCACTCAGTAATATATTTTCAGGATCCATATATACATTATGCATTAAGAATTCACAACATTATCTTGGAGATAAAGCTGACTGGTAGAGTTACTGTTCAGCATGTTTAAGATCCTCACAACTACCAAAACAAGAACTAATGACATTGAGCTAAGAGCCTATCAAGTCACAAAAACAAAACAAAACAAAACAAAACCAACCACCATACAAAGTAGAAATCCCTAAATGTCTTTGATTGGTTCCTTCCTGTTGACATACTTCCCTACTCCCACTGCTACTCAGTGTATTTTCAGGCATGGTGTTCCTCCTAAAAACACTTCCAAATATGCTTACAACAGAATGTTTGCCTCTCCTACTTTCTGAGCATGTCTAAGTCAGGATCTATTTCCTCTATTATTCCTTGGCTCTCAGGAATGCAAAGTTCAAAGCAAGCAAGCAATACTAAATGACTCAAGATAAAAGCTAAATGAATTAAAAAAGAAAAAAACGAGTCTAGTTGGGAAGCTCAGGAAAGACAATTTACGGGCAGCTGCAGTGGCAGACACTGTATTCCCATCTACTCATGAACGCAGAGCAGGAGGATTACAAGTCTATACCAGACTAGGCAACTGAGCAAAACTTTGCTCAAAATAAAATTATTACTAGAAGGGTTAGGCTTAGGGTTAACTCAGTATATAAAAGTGTAGCTCAATAATAAAACACTTACCTAGCACAGGGGGAGGGAGAGGAAGAGGAGGGAAGGAAAGCAGAGTGGTGAAGAGTTAAGGAGAAGACTAGGGGAGGTGGAGGGAGAGGAGAAGAGAGAAATGGAAGAAGGAAGGAGGGAGGAAAGGGAAAAGTGTAGACCAGTGAGAGGATTATTTTTTTAAAATTCATCAGAAATGAAATAAAACCTGATATACAGAAAAGAATTATAAGACAATTTCAAGAAAAAAAATTAGTAAAATCTTAGCATTCCTGACAATAAATTTTAATATGATTATCAGCTGACCCTAAAGACTTTTTAGCATATAAAGCACAAGAAAGTAAATTAAAATGCTACCGCTAAAAAAGTATTAGTCAAAGCAAACAATACAACAATCAAAACTTAGTAAAGCATCACCAAACCAAACATTGCATATTCTTTTTAAGAAGCATTAATATATTAATAACCCAAGAGATAAGTCATGCTTAGCTGTACAATGAGGTGGCCTCCAGCCAAGTGTGTCTAGTCAAACAAAAATTTTAAATAATTAAAATTCAGTTCAGTCACATTAGTGACATTTCATGCACTCAACACCAACATTTATTTGACAGATTTTAAAACAGGCCTTCATCACTGGAGAAAGTCTATCAAGCAGTGTTGGCCTATGGCTCCTGAAGGCCCAATGAAGCCTCAGGGAACACTATTCCTTATGGGGATGAACAACATATTTTATTTTTAATATTTAATTAGTATTATTGGGTACTAAAAAGAAAAGGTTACTTAAAGAAGCAAGAACTATAATATTTCTAAACCACAGTATCAAACTTTTGATTCAATTACTTGCCTCTTAAACATAAATTTACCAAAACTAGTTTCATGTATTCAATTCTATAAGTAGAACCAATTTTTCAATTATCTATTTTTATAATTTCAGTTACCATGGTTTTGATCAATATAAATACTATAGCATACAAAGAAGCCACTATTATTCAGAATTATTATCTATAAGTCAATGTTATTCACATTAGCAAACACAAGACTGAAGGTTCTCATTCTCAATATGTCTCTTTAAACAAATGTCTTCTTTAAACACATATCCAAGTGTCCGTGGCCTGAATGATAAAGGATCCCTATGTATCAAAGACACACATCATAAGGACACACAAGACTCTGTCATTCTCCTAATTACTAGGCAGTGATTATCAACATGGATTCCTTTCAGATCGCAACAGGAGATCATGGAGAAACTTATCAAGAAGCATAGTCAATTCTCTGCCTCACCTGAAACTTCATAAATCAAAAACCCTAGTGACAGAATGCTGCAGCCTCTAAATAACCCTGATACAGGAATTAATTTGACAGCCTCTATACAAGCATCTAATAACAGCAATCATGAGAGAAAACACACACATATAGAAATTTCATTCAGTGTTACCAATAAACTTGGTTACTATTACCTATTGCTGAATTTTACAAACTACAACCTCAATTATTCAAAACAATTTTAGCAGCCAAGTAACACAAAGCAACAAACTATATATCAAAGTGTTCAAGTTTTTGATTAACCATTTTTAATTGTGCTAATTTTTACCATTTTTTTCCTATTTGCACCTTAGTCAGTTGGCTTCCTATGACAAATACTGTATATCCTTTCCAAATTTTTCTAACAGTCATATTTTTGATGATTTATAGAAGCTTCTTAAGGATTAAATATCAAAGCTTGCACTTTGCTGTCAAATGGCAGAAGCTTTCCCACTTGAGCAGTGATTCCTAACGTGATATAGCTTAGCTTTAAAATTACAAACATTCAGCCAAATAGGTAAGAACAAAATAAGGAACTTCATGAACTCATTACCTTGCTTTAAAAACTGTTAGCATCTTGCTGTTATTAGTTTAAAACTTGTAAGAAACAAAATGCCCCTTAGGTTTTCCAAGGTTAAACTTTAATATTTTATGAAAAAATAAATAAAATAAATAGACAGCTTTAACTATTGTCAACTCATGATACTACATTTCATCTGTATCAGAAGTCAGCAAACTTTCTGTAATGATTCATGAAAGTATTATTTTTGCTCTTTTGTAGAGCCCAAGTGTTTGTGCCCCAATAATGTACCTTTGATTTTGTATTGCAAAAACCACAAGTCATATATAAATAAGTAGGCATGACTGTGATTCAGTAAAACTTCACTTACAGAAACAGACTGAAAACTGTATGAGCTATTGTCCATAAAGAACCCCCACTAAGTCACTGTATGACAACTTCAAATAGTCCTTATCTACAACTGTTTATAAAAAAAAATGTAACTACAACATTCACAGCTAGAAGTGTTTACAAAAACACTTTACTACATATCCAATATTCATATGTACAGCATCTCAGAATGTTTTTGTCTAACAACCTATTAGTTTATATCAGAATCCAAATAAAGACAAGGCCCTGCCATGTCGACTATACCTTTTAACTGCTGATAGTTGCATTGTTCCTTAAAATGATAGAAGGGAAAAAACTATATCCACAACCTAACTCAGTATCTGCTAATGTGGCCTTATTTGGAAATAGGGTCTTTGTAGTGATAATTAAATCAAAGATCTCAACTTAAAATCTTCCTGAATTTAGGACTGGCCAGCCCTACATCCAGTTCCTACTGGTCTTGTAAGCGTGTCTACTCAGATTTTCCCACTGAGATTCTGAATAGACAAAGGAGGACCTACTGGCTTATCTTGCCAAGCTTTCCCAATCTGAATTTTTCTGACTAAAACTTTCTGTTATTTAACACTCTCCTCTTCTGTATTTCCTGGAAGGTTGGAGGGGAGGATATACCATGAGTAAAAATGCCTTTAAATGGACAACTTTCTTCCAACACTGTTGTATTTATGATGCTCAATACCTATACTTGTTAATTATTGAGGCTTAAATGCAAAACTATGACAGTCTATCATTCCTTTCCCAAGTGACAGCTAGACTACTTCTATAAAAGGAAATCACTTCTCACCAACAATTTAGCTGCCCAATGTTTCACTTCTTAAAGAGTCTGGGAAAAACACAAATTTTTGCCTTTTAGTGTCCCTATTAAAAATAATGACTATCCCATGAGCATTAACTCCACAAGTATGATCAGACATTTTTTGAGTCACTATGAACTCACATATTTAAACACATGAATTACAAACCACTGAAGAAGTCATCCTTTTTAGTGCTCAAATAAATTGTCCTATTTTTGGCCCAAAGTTGGACCCTGAATTCTCTGACTCCAGGCTTCCTTTCAGCTTCCAAGTGGCTATCACCAGTTGAGATCTTCATGAGCATCTCAGGAGAGAATACCACTCAAGGGCTGGAGAGATGCCTCAGCAGTTATGAGCACTGGCTACTCCTTTAGAGGTCCTGAGTTCAGTACCCAGCAACTATATGGTAGTTTACAACTATCTTGCCCTCTTCTAGCATACAGGCATACATGCACATAGAGCGCTCATATACATAAAATACGTAAATCAATAAATCTTTTAAAAGAGTATCATCCAATTCTTGGCAACTGTCTGCAGCTGAGTCTCAAGTCCAAGCGTACTCTCTGCATCTCACTTCTCAAAGCTCAAAACAGACTGTGCGCCTCCTTAGCTGACCTACTGTGCACCTCCTTAGCTGACCTATTCGCAACTAATGGAACAACATTATTTTTTTTGTATAGGCCCAATTTCCATCAAAGCTACTTCAATATCCAAAATCTAACCATTTCTTTCCAGTCTCTAATTCTTCAGTCATGGAGTCACAGTTATCACAAGATAGAAGTCAACTGCCAGTCAATCTAATATTCCTCCATTTCCTTAAGAGTAAAAGGAAAGTTTGCCAGACATGGTAGCTCACACCTATGATCCCAGCACTCAGGAAGCTTTAGGAAGATCACTTAAAGCTCAATGGCAGCTAGAGATTTATGGCAAAGCCCTCTCTGCACGCCCCCCAGACTCCCTTCTAAGGAAAGCATAACTCACTCCCAGAGAGTTCCTGTCTGTATTGAAATAACTTGAAAAGCAACTTTACTCCCCAAGATGGTGTTATGAGGTTAATGTAAATGCACCACAAGGAAAATAACAGAAGCCAGGTTTTTCCACTATTTCCAAGTAAAATCAAAACAAGAAACAAACAGATCAAAATTATGTCAAATTAGTTAGCCAGTTAAACTAATTGATATTTCATTTATTTAACAAAACACTTTTCTTCACTCCACTGGCATAAAACACTTTTTCAGCAATTCCATCATGGTTTAAAAGTTCAAGTACCCGCAGAAAGAAAACCTCAAAGAATGGAATTTCTGATGTTTGAGTTAAGGATGTGCCTCACTTATAAGCACAAGCCTACCATGAGCAAGTCCCTGGTTCAAAGCCTAGTACCAAAAGAGGGCAGGGAAGGACCAGGACTGTTGACACTGTGCTTTACCTAGCCCTGAATTTTGTCACCAGCATCACAGAGAAACAAAAATAATCGACACTTTAATCTTTTATTTTTTCTATTAAAAATGACATGAAAGCCTGGGGCAGTAACCTATACCTTATCTTTAGCATAACATATACTCTCTGTCCTTTAATAAATTTTCATGAACCTACACCAAATCCTAATCAAGTGACTCCTTCTTTAAATTTGAACCCATGGTTACATCTATAAACTAACAAAAAAACCTAGGCCTACTTAAATTACTTTTCATGGTATTATGACAAACACCTGGCAAAAACCACTTAATTGAGTAATTTGGCTCAGTTTCTGGGAGAATTTGTCCATTATAAAGGGGGTGTACAATGGAGATCACGGCAGTAGAAGCATATGACAGAGACTCCTCCTCACTGGGAAACAGAAAGCAGACACTGTCGGCCAGAACTAGAAGCAACTATAACCTTCAATGGTACTCTCCCACTGACATATTCTGCCAACCATCCTCCATCTCTTAAACACACCACAACTTCCCAATGAAGAGCCACCACCTGGTTGCCAAATGTTCAAACAAGTGAGCTTCTGGGAACACTTCATATGTCAACTAAGAGGACTGCGGCTAGGAAAGTAGCACATCTGGTCCTTAGCAGACACAGCTCTCTTTGACCAACTGACTCAATAACCTAGACAGAACTACAAACACAGAATGAGAAGCCGCTCATTACAGAAAGGCTCAAACAAGAACTAAGAATTTGAGGAACTTCATAGAAATCATTAATTAGGAAGCCATGTTCTGTCCATTACCAAGATGTATCTTCACAGGTATTTCTTCACTGACCAATCTTATCCTCACTCTCAAAAATCTAAACAGGAGAATTTAAATATTCCTTATGCATTTTCATACATAATACTCATAACAGCAAAAGCTAGAAGACATTTAACAGAATATTCATTATACTGGTATATGGAGTTTAATTAAGTTCATTTAAATATTTTATAATCACTACCAATGTTAAAACTAACTTAATTCATTTAATATAAAAACACTTCTATTAATTACTTGAAATTTCTTTAGTTTACAATCATTGACATTAATACTCAAAGATAACATAGACCACTTCTTTTTATATTTTTCAAATAAACATTGCTAGTACATGAATTAAAAAGCTTAAATTTATTTTTTAATATGAATTCACCTGAAAGAGAAACTAAATTACTATGTTCATTACTTAGAAACAAAGAAATGACTTAGAAAGGGGCTCTGACAAACCTAGAAATGGTCACTGCAGCAGTAGTGAGAGATACATCCAGGACTCGAGCATACAGTCTCTGATTTTTTTAAATACTTTTTTAAAATGTATAAATAGGTATGGGAGTCCATGCCTTTAATACCAGCACTTAGGATGCAGAGGCAAGCAAATTTCTGAGTTCAAGGTCAGCCTGGTGTATAGAATGAGTTCCAGGACAGCCAGGACTATACAGAGAAACCTTATCTCAAAAAACCCAAAAAGATAAATAAATTAATAATATTATTCTTTTTAATGTATATGACTGTTTTGCCTGCAAATCTGTTCCCCATGGAGGTTAGATAGAAGATGTCAGATCTTCTAGAACTGGAGTTACAGTCAGTTGTGAGCCACCATGAGGTGAACCAAATGTGGGTCCCCTGGAAAAGCACTAAGCCATCTCTCCAGGCCCCAGTATCTGATTTTTAACATGACTTAGATACTTGATGAGTCTCAGAAGGTCCAATTTTAAAAGTCTCTCAAAATAAAATTAAAAGTTCAAGAACTAGAGGAGGATTACTAAAAATTAAGGAGCTAAGAAAAACAAATAAACCAGGCAGTAGTGGCTCATGCCTTTGATCTTAGCACACAGAGGCAGAGGCAGAGAGGCCTCGGCAGAGGAGGCAGAGGAGGCAGAGGAGGCAGAGGAGGCAGAGGAGGCAGAGGAGGCAGAGGGGCAGGAGGGGCAGGAGGGGCAGGAGGGGCAGGAGGGGC